>NC_058131.1:264087603-264135485 GCF_016433145.1 Gracilinanus agilis | reverse complement strand
GGGGGGGGGGGAGGGGGGGTGGGAATGGGATAGGAGGAGCATGAATCAGGTAACCATGTTAAAAATGTATATTAATAAATGTTAAAAAAAAAAAGATCTTCCACCAGAAAGCTGGCCATGTGGGGATAAATAATTTGGATATGGTGCCTCATAAAGACCATCTAATAAGGTATCTGTGTTAAGTGGAAAGGCAGACTGATGAAATCACAGATCTTTTTAAGTACTTTTAAATATTTTTAAATATCTTTTGTTTTATGCCAACTAAATTTTCCCTTCTATCCCTTCCTCTTCTCTACTCTCAGATGTCAAGGAAGGAAGAAAAGAAAAAATCAAGAAAACCAACCAATATATCAAAAAAATTGACAATATATGCAGCATTCAAAAAATTGGATCCCCTGTGTGTACAAAGGCATAGAGTAATGATATTTTCTTGCATTTCATCTTTGAGTTCAGTTGTTTCTTGTGATTTTACAACATTCATTTTTATTATTTTGTGATTTTTCTTTCCATTTACATTCTTGTGGTCATCATGAATGTTGTTATCTTGACTGCACTTACTTTTTATTAAAGCATGTAAAGTTTTCCATGCTTTTCTATATTCATTATATGTATTTTTCTCACAATAACATTTGATTACATTTATGTATCACAATTTATTTAGTCATTTCCCAATCATGATCATCCACTTTGTTTCTAGTTTTTTGCCACCATAAAAAGAACCACTATAAATATTTTGATATGTATGGGACCTTTATTTTTATCAATGGTTTCCTTGAGATATATGCCTACTAAAGGAATTGAATCTCTGGGTCAAATGATGTGAACATTTTAGCCATTCATATTGCACAATTCCAAATTGCTTTCCAAAATTATGGTTCTAATTTGTAACTTCACCAACAGTGTTTAGTGTGCCTAGCTTTCTACAGCCAGACCAAAATTGCCTATTCCCATCTTACCATTTTTATGGGTGTGAGATGAAACTTCAAGATTGTTTTGATCTGCTTTCCTCTTATTAGTAGTTTGGAGCATTTTTTCATATGATTGCTGAAAATGTGCAATTTTTCTTTTATGAACTGTTTGTTCATATCCTTTGACCACTTATCTATTGATTTTTGGTCTTATATGTTTCTGTTAGTTGTCTATCTTGGATACCAAAACCATATCCCAAAAAATTTTGATACAAAGATGTTTCCCATTAAACTGCTTCCCTTCTTGTTCTAGATTTTGTTTGTGCAGAAGCTTTCCAATTTCATGAAATTAAAATTATCTATTTTATCTGTTGTGATTGTTTCTATACCTTCTTAGTTAATACACATCTCCCATTCATAGCTGCCAAAAGTATAAGATCAACTTCTTTTCTAATTTCTTTAATGGCATGATCTTTAATCTTCTTGAAGATCAACTACTAACTAAGGCATCTGTATAGGTACAAAGGGCAATTAGACTAATGAAGTTATGGAGTTTTGAAGTACAAAGCAAGTAAAAAGAAGAAGCATAGCTTAAGGGACTGAAATCTGGCCTTAGAGGTAAGAAAACTCAGTTCTTGAACTATATCATATACATGATGTCTCTATAAACTAGAATAAGTCACTTCACTTCTTATAACCCCCTAGATAATTCTCTAAAACTATAAATTACAGAGCAGATAATGACCTCTACTGCAAACAAAGGGAGTTACATCATTGGGAGTTCCCTATACCACCTTACATAAAAGGTCTGGTCCAAGGTTATATTAATTTTATGACTCATTGTTTTATGTTATTCTCTACTGGTTTCAGGTGTGTGAATCTTACCTTTCCAACAAGAGGTAAGCTTATTGGGGGAAGAAGGTGACTGATCAGAGAGGCAAAATGATGTAATAGAAAGAGACTTCAATAATAATCAGACCTCCTGACTTGGGTCTAGAGATCTGGGTTTGAATCTCAGCCCTGACATTTAGCAGCTATGTGGTTACAGAGAAATCCCTTATTCCCTCTGAGTTCCAGTTTTCTCACCCATAAAAAAGGGATAGCAGAATAATCGAATGTTTATTAAATGTTGTGTACCAGTCATTCTGCTAAGGGTTGAGAATACAAATAAAAAGTAAAAATAATCCCTGTCCTCATGGAAATTACATTTTAATGAAGCTATGTGTGTGTGTGTGGTACAATTTATAGCAAATAATTTCTATATTAAATCACACATATATATATATATTTATAATCTTAGAAGGGACAGCACAAGAACTTTATGGAAATAGCAAAGACCTCCTATTGGGTGGCATTGGAACTTGGTCTTCAAGGAAGCCAGGGATTCTAAGAGATAGAGGTGAGAAGAGAGAACTTGCCTGGAATGGGAAAAAGCCAATACAAAGACACGGAGAGGAGAAATGGATTGTTGTGTGCTAACAAATGAGGCCAGTAGGGCTGTACTACATAATATCTAAAGGGAGTAATATATAAGAAGCCTGGAAAGAGAGGAAGTGGCTAGGCTAGGATGCATTCTAAATACCAAACAGAGGAGCTGGGTTTGGATCCCAGAAAGTAACAGGGAACACTGACATTTTTTGAGTAGAGGCAGGATATAGTCAGAGCCACATTTTTAAAAAATCACTTTGGTAGCCGTGTGGAGGATAGATTGGAGTATGGAGAGACTTAAAGCAGTGAGGGTAATTATAAATCTATTAAAATAATCTGAGAAATCAGTGATGAGGGCCTAAGGTGAAGGTTAGATAAACTGAGATAATGGGACAGATTATGATATAGGGAAAAGCAAAAGATGTGGGTTCAAATCCCATTGCTGGGGCTTGCTACCCTTATGATAATGGACAGATCATTTGGGCTCCTTGGATCTTTATTTCCTCATCTCTAAAATGAAAGGTTTGGATTAGTTTCCAAGGATGCTTCCAACTCTAAATCTATTATTTAATGAACACAAGCAATACCATTGACTTAAAAACAGGTTCTTAACCCCCTCTCCATAGGATGGCAGTGAATTAAGTATTTCATAAACTTTAAATCACTGTAGAAATGTGAGTTGTAATTATTATTTTGACTTTCAGTCATCTCAGGCACTCATGATAGGCAAGCTAATTACTAATAGCCAAGTAAAGGGAAACAGAGGAATTTTGGATTCAAATAGCAACACTAGAAGAAACCCTGTTCTCTCATTTCTACATTCAAGAGTTACAAGTTTGAAAGTCAAAAGATTAATTTCCAAAAGAACAAGTAGTCGATGTGTACTTCTCTTCTCCTGCCACCCATCTTCAGGAAATCAGGAAGAAAACAAAGATCAAAAATGTTTTTAAAGACACAAATCAGTCACAGAGGATTTAAGGATTGGAACACAAGAACCAAAGTCTCTTTAAGGGACTGCTTGCAAAAGATATCTTACACTTCTAAAACCACAGAAACTAATGAGGAGGACATTTACCAAGTTTATATGGACTCTAAACTCATCTAATCTATAGTCATTTCTCGGTTATCATTGCCAACAACTTGTGCCACAAAAAAAAAAATCCAAAAGAGTATGAAATCATTCTTTCTTGGATTTAGTATTAAGGCACCTAGCTGGTATCACGGAAAAAGTGCCAGACTTATAGTCAAAAAGATTTCAGTTTAAATCCTGCCTCAGACACTGACCATGAGCAAATCATTTAACCTATCTCAGTTTCAATTTCTTCACCATAAAATGGGGAGGGGGATAATAGCACCTGCTGCACAGGGCTTTCATGGGGATCAAATGAGGTAATATGTATGTAGCAAATAAGTACAGAGCCCACATGTGAAATGAGCCATCTATGACATGGGAGCTTGTTATATAGCTTGAAGGGAAGCAGAATAGATATCTCTAGCTTTTTCTCTGTCAATCTTTCTCCAAGGGAAACTTTCATTCCTGCCAGGAAGGAAAGGAGGAGGTTGGAGTTAGAGGTCACCACTCTGCTCTCCTCAAAGAGAGGGGATTACTGAATTAAAATATATCTATCTTCTCCCTTAAGTTTTTTTTCAACTTTATATGACTCAACCTAACTTTTGATCACTTTGTTATATTGGAGGAAAAGGAGATCCCAAGTTTTATATTCAGGGTTTAATTCCTTTCCTACCTAATACCAGTTCTACAATGAATACACAAAGCAAACAGAAATCCATTTAATCAAATTGTAGAAAAAAATAGAAATAGAAATCAGAGTATGTGTACAATATATTCCAGATAATACAGAATGAAGAAGCTTTCCCATTGGAAGTGAGGTAATGCAACTCAACCAAAGAGGGTCCCAGATCTCAGTCAAGGGAAAACTTCCTCAGAGTCTCTAGAGAAGCAACCTGAATAGCAACATGATGTCTTCCCAAAGTCTTTTTCTTCAGAAACCTGAAGTATTGTTGACCTTTTCCATCTTCTCTCAAATCTGGAAGCCAGCAGTTCATAAAGCGACTCAACACTTGAAGAAAACTTGAAACTTGACTCCGCCAAAAAGGACTGGCCCTGAAGAATCCCACAGGGCAACTCAAAGAAGACTCTCTCTGGAAAAGTCCCCAAAAAGACTGCTGAAAACTGAAGCTGTTTCTGGCCAACTCTCCTTCATTCAAGCCAGTGCCTTCAGCTCCACCAATAAAAACAGCCTTATACCAATGGGCTCTGGGACAGGGGTTACATATGTAATGCACTTGATAATCTTAGAGCACTATACAAATACTGTTATTATTTGTTGTAGATATGACTTCTTGATTTAGAAGCTATAATGGTACCATGAACTTTTAGAGTTGGAAAGAGTCTCAGAAGGAATTCTGTAGCCCCTGTCTGAGCAGCAATCCTACAAAATCTGACAAACACTCATCAGGAAGCCTCTGCTTTAAGTCCTCCAGCGACTGGGAATGCAATACTTCCCAAGGCAAGCCATTCCATTTGGGGATAGGTTTCAATTGTCACTTCTTCCATATTTCAATGAATCCATGATGTTATGTAAAAGTCCTCAACAGAGATAACTCTATTCAATAATATGCTGATTAATAATAGCAAATATGACATAAACAGGGAGACATAGTCATTCAGTTGGTTAATAAATATTCGTTCGGGGTCTACTTGTACCACACACTATGCTAGGCACTGGAGACAAAAAGATAAAAATTAAGCCAAGCTCAGTGGATTGAGAGCCAGGCCTAGAGATGGGAGGTCCTAGGTTCAAATCCGGCCTCAGACACTTCCCAGCTGTGTGACCCTGGGCAAGTCACTTGACCCCCCTTGCCTACCCTTACCACTCTTCCACCTATAAGTCAATAAACAGAAGTTAAGGGTTTAAAAAAAATTAAGCCATTTCTGTCCTCAAGAAACTTTCATTCTATCAGGGAGAGAGAAGACCCATACACCAATAAGCAAATAGGAAATACAGGGTCTTCTAAACCTTTAAGCTATAGTAGCTCAAAGCTTCACTAAGACTTTAGGGAAACCCTGTATATATGCAAAAATTCAGTGCAGATTTTGAAAGGAGGATGTTATTAACCTAGGCCTCCTATAGGAGGATGTTTGCAAACTTCCTTAAAGGAAGCAGGGGTTTCTAAGAGTTAGTGGTCAGAAGTGAGTGTATCCCTCATATGCCTATGCAAAGACGTGGAGACAGATTGACATAGAACAGACAGAACTAGAAGCAGAGCAAGGTACTTTGGCTGGAACTTAGACTGTATGAAGGGGAATAGTATGCAATAATTCTGAAAAGTCTAAACTCATGCTATAGAGGGTTTTAAATGCCAAACAAAAGATGTGTAGTTTATCCTAGAGGCAATAGGGAGTCACTAAAACTTCTCGAGCAGAGGAGTGACATGGATAGATCTGCACTTTAGGAATAGTAATTTGGCAACTGTATGGAGTATTGATTATACAGGAAAAATATTTGAGACAAGGATATCAATTTGGAGGCTATTGCAGTGGGTTAAGTAACTAGTGACGATGACTTCCGTGAAAATATTGGCCATGCAAGTAAAGCTGTAAAAGATGTAGAAGTAGAATGGAAATGTGTATTTGTGTGCATATAAGAGAGAGAGTGATTTAGAGAAAAAGATAATGAGTTCTGTTTTTATTTTGAGATGCCTAGGATGCATACAATTGGAAATGTCTAATAAGTAGTTGATGAAGGCTTAAATCTCAGGAAAGAGACTAAAAATAGATGTATAGATCTAAGAGTGGGACTTTTTCTGTTAGTTGTGTGACTGAAGAGGTGTTCTGTAAAATGAGGTATAGAGAAGATAATTTGCCTGCCTTTACATTATTATACAAAGGATACTCTCAATATTTACATGTCATTCTCATAATTTTTCAATGTCTCCTGAAATGTGGTTTCCCTAGAATAATACAGTATCCTAGATTGCATCTGACCAGGGAAAAATAGTGAAATAAATATGTCATTTTGTCAAAGGGCTTACCTAAAATCACATTAGCTTTTTTTTTTGTCTGCCATGTCATATTTTGACTCTAACTCACTGTGCAATATATTAAAACCTCTGGATCTTTATCATTGCCATTTGACACTTTCACAATATGGTACTGGTACAGGTGTTTTTTTAACCCAAGTATAGGATATTTCTTTAGTGTTTAGCATACTGCTTGGCACATGGTAAGCAAACCCAAATTTCACCCAAGGAGAAATTCCCTGCAAGGTAATTTGGAGATGGTGACATGACTGAGATGCCAACTCTTCCCACTGTCTTTCTCTTCCTTCAGGGACCTTTCCCTGAAGAGAATCTGGAATCCTTCGCTACTTTTTCAAAGCTAGAAGCCTTCAAAATGAGAAGGATCTTTCTTCCTTCTAGCACTACCCTCTGTCCCAGAGCATTAAATAATTATTCTCCATCAAATAAGAGTCTTATGCAAATTAATTTGAACCATAGATTACACAATTAGTAAAGATATTTCCTCCCTTCTTTTCTTTCATTCTCTTATCCCTGTGATGGAGAACCTATGGCATACATGCCAAAAAGGACTGCCGGCCAGAGTTCATTACTAGAAAGCAGAGGGACTGGGGCAGAGTTGTTCCCCTCCTCTTTTCCATGGGCACCTGAGGACATTCCTCACTTCATCTACCCCTCTGCCCAGAAGCTCGATGGGAGTACTTTCTCCTTCCCCTGTCTGGGGTAAGGGGAAGAAGGGGGGCAAGGTGGGGATCCAGGCGTGCCATTTGATCTGGGTGGGGTGGAGGGGGCAGGACCTGGCCCCTATTTCTAAGTTCTAAAATGTTTGCCATCACTATCCTATCCTATCTACAAAATTATTATTGTTCAGACATTTTCAGTTGTGTCTGATTCTCCATGATCCCAATTTGGGGTTTTCTTGGTAAAGAAAGTGGAGTGGTTTACCATTTCCTTCTCCCGATCATTTTACAGTAGAGGAAACTGAGACAAACAGAGACAAATAAGTCACTTAGCCAAGGTAGCATACCTAGTAAGTGACTTATCTGAAGGGCTACATTTGAATTCATAAAGATGAGTCAGTTTTCCTGATTCCAAACACCGTCCTCTATCTACTGTGCCATCCAACTGCCAACTATAAAATACCCAATTATATTTCAAATAAGATTATCTCTAAGATCTCTTTGAGAGCTAAGTTCTTTCTTTTAAACTCAGCTCCTTGCTCTATCCTTTAGTGTCCTAAAGTGACTCTGGCTAATGTTGAAGTAAGTTTGCCTTCCTTGACCTCACCCTGACTGAAAATGTAATGGAAGCAGTGGAAGAATGATCCACTGGGGAAGTAAGACTGGGAATATTGTAAAAATGCTTCACCTAGATTTTAGGAGAGCATCTGATAATGTCTCTCATCATAGTCTTTTTTTTTCATTCTAAACTTAAATATGAACAGGTATGAACATTTCATAATAGAAGAAGAGTATTACATGTGAAATTGTGAGCTATTATATGTAGTTTGTTTTAAAAGGTTTAAAAATTGGGGGTAGCTATGTGGCTTAGTGGATTGAGAGCCAGGCCCAGATATAGGAGGTCCTAGGTTCAAATCTGGCCTCAGATACTTCCCAGCTGAGTGACCCTGAGCAAGTCACTTAACCCCCAATTGCCTAGCCCTTACCATTCTTCTGCCTTGGAACCAATATACAATATTGATTCTAAGATGGAAGGTAAGGGTTTAAAAAAATAAAAAGTGTATATTAAATTTAACACAATAGTGATGAAAATTCCCCTTTATCTATTCAACCTTTTGAACTTCCTTCTTCTCTCTTCTCTCATGCTATTCTCCTGGAAAAGATGTAAATATAAACCAGACAAAGTTATAGTGTTATGGAGTGTGACTAGCTCCACCATCCTCAGCAAAATCATAGTTAATAACTGTTAACTTACAGCTATTTGAATGAGAGAGGGCATTAGAATAGCCCACCTCTCCCTGCTCTAGATTGTGAAGATGGTTGCCAAAGGACTCAAAGGATTGAGCAGAAGACTTTCCATTATCAAATGCAATAGGTTCTTCTTGATTCAATATGTTGGTCTCCAATTAGTGATGTTAATTGATTTGAGGAGACAGATTTAGGATCATATTCTCTTGGGATTTGTAAATGAATTTTTTCTTGCAGAACTTCCAATAGAAATGGGCATTATCATCCTTGGAAATGTAGCTAAAGTGTATCCTTGAGTGCTAGTAGGAAGGCAGATGTCTGGAAGCATAATGCATCATTTGAATAGAAGGAGTAGAAAGAGATTCTATAGTTTTACATTTGATTTTTTCTCCCTTTCTCTCTTTTCCCTTTTAGCTGACATTAGAATAGCAGCTTCCTTGCAGTGCACTTTCTACCCTTCCCTCTTCTTTTCCATAAAGGAAAAGCCTCTTAGCTCTATTCCTACCCTTCATTTCCCTTGATTGAGCAGAGTTGGGGAAAGTGGGAAGGCTTCTTGGTTCTGCTGTTCTCTGTCTCTGTGTCCCTATCTCTCCATCTTTATCTGTCTCAGTTTGTCTATGTTTTTATCTTTTTCCTTCCCTCCCCAGGAACTAGATGGGAAATTCACATGGTCTCATGTTCAGGTAACCTTCACCTGTCTCAGGCTTTTTTTTTTCAGATAATATATCAATACAATTTTAATCATCATTTTCTAATATTTGCAATCCATTTTCACTCCCTTCCCTCCTACCCCTTCACCTGCTCAGGACAGCAGGTAATATAGGTTGTATATATGTTATCATATGGCATATATTTCTATGTTGATCATATTGTAAAAAAAAAGATACGTATTGCCTTCACTAGGGAAAAGTTCATGGGGAGAATAAAATGAAGATTGATATGTTTCAATCTGCATTCACACTCCAGCAGTTCCTTTTATTGTGGGGGATAACCTTTTTCATCATGAGTCCCTTCCTTGCCTTATTAATGATAGTTATGTCTTTCATAGTTAATCATCATAAAATATTATTGTTATTAAGCGCAACATTCTACTGGTTCTGCTCACTTCATGTTGCATCTCTTCATATATCTTTCCAGGTTTTTGTGATCATTTTGCTTGTCATTTCTAATGGCATAAGAGTATTCCATTACAATCATATAACACACCTTATCCAGCCATTCTCTGACTAATAGATATTCTTTCAGGTTCCAGTTCTTTGTCACCACAAAACTATCTACTATAAATATTTTATACAAGTAGATAATTTTCCCCTATCTTTGATCTCTTTGGAATGCAGACCTAGTAGTGGTATTGCTGAATTAAAGAATATACATAGTTTTATAGCCCTTTGGGCACTGGTTCCAGATTGCTCTCCAGAATAGTTATATCAATTCAAAGCTCCACCAACAGTGTATTAATTTTTCCACAATTCCCTCCAATTAATTTCCAATTTTTCCACATCCCCTCCAACATTTATCAGTTTCCTTTTTGTCATGTTAGCTGTCTGATAGGTATGAGGGTGTACCTCAGAATTATTTTAATTTGCATCTCTCTAAAAGTGATTTGGGGCATTTTTTCATATGACTAAATATAGTTTTAATTTCTTCATCTGGAAATTATCTGTTAATATCCTTTGATCATTCGTCAATTGAGTAATCTTTATATTACAAATTTAACTCAGTTATCTATGTTTGAGAAATGAGGCCTTTGTCAAAGACATTTGCTATAGATTTTTTTCTCCAGATTGTTGTTTGCCTTTTAATCTTGATTTCATTGATTTTGTTTGTCAAAAAACTTTTTAATTTAATGTAGTCAAAGTTATCTATTTTACATCTTGTAATGTTCTCTATGTCTTGTTTGGACCTAAATTCTTTCCTTATCCATAGGTCTGGCAGGTAAACTATTTTGTGCTCCACTAATTTGTTCATAGTATCACCCTTTATACTTTCTGCCATACTGTTTTCCAGTTTTCCCAGTAGTTTTTGTTGAAGAGTAAAGTTTTCTTCCAAAAGCTTCTGGGAAAACAAATCTTTGGATTTGTCAAACACTAGTTTATTATGGTCATTTTCCACTACATGTTGAGTAATCTATTCATTGGCCCATCACTCCATTTCTTGACCAGTACCAGATTTTTTTTTATTGTTACCACTTTATAAATATAAATATAGTCTGGTAACTATGCCACCTTTTTTCATACTTTTTCATCAATTCCCTTGATATTCTTGGCCTTGTGTTCTTCCAGGTGAATTTTATTATCCTATCTTAAACAATATATCTAGGATTATTTCTGAGAATTCTGCTTTCAGTGTGTAGAATTTCTTCTTTTATGAGTTAATGGTTATAATATGCTCAATAGTCCAACTTATACTTGTTACTGAGCTATAGATTTCACTATAGTTTATATGCAAATAGTTCTTATTAAACCTTTCTTTCTCAAACAAAATCACATAATTATTTATTGAGGTAACACTTAATAGATTGCTTCTGACCAAGGCCTCAAAAGATACCAAGGTTATGAGCTCTTTTGGTGTCAAAAATTTTGGGAAATGAGAGAATGCCCTTCATTTAGGGAATGGCTGAACAAATTGTGGTATCTGTTGGTGATGGGATACTATTGTGCTAAGAGGAATAATGAACTGGAGGAATTCAATGTGAACTGGAAAGACCTCCAGGAATTGATGCAGAGTGAAAGGAGCAGAACCAGGAGAACATTGTACACAGAGACTGATACACTGTGTCACAGTCAAACATAATGGACTTCTTTAATAGCAGCAATGTAATAATACAGGATAATTCAGAGAGACTTATGAGAAAAAAAAACACTATCCATATCCAGAGAAAGAACTGTGGGATAGAAACACAGAAGAAAGACATTTCCTTGATCACATAGTTCGATTGGTTGGGGAAGTAGACTCTAAAAGTAGACTCACTCTATTGCAAATATTAATAGTATGGAAATAGGTCTTGATCAACAGTACATGTAAAACCCAGTTGAATTGGTCGTTGGCTATGAGAGGGAGGTGGGAGGAGGTATGGGAAAGAATATGAATCATGTAACTATGTGAAAATATTATTAATTAATTAATTAATTTTTTGAAAATTAAAAAAAAGATTCCAAGGCTTAAAAAGATCTTGGGCTGCACTGGTAAGCATTAAGCATATTCCAGTCTAAAAAGGTAATTGTTATAACAACAACCTGGTCAGACCACACCTGCAGTACTGTGCCCAGTTCTGTCCATCACATTTTAGAAAGGCCATTGGCAAGCTGAATAGCATTCAAAGAAAAGAGACAAGGATATTGAGGGGCCTTAAAATTAATTTCTATAAAGACAAATTAACAAAAATAGGTTTTTCATTTTGATTCGTCTTTGGGGATTAAGAGCATTATCTCTGCAATGAGGTGATTGAAAGAGATTAAACTTGTCCTGCTTGACCCCATATGGCATAACTAGAAGAAATGAATGGAAATTGCAAAAAGATAGATTTGGGCTTGATATAGGGGAAACCTAACAATTAAAGGTGTTCAAAGTAGAATGAGCCCCATCATGAGGCAATAGAGTGAGTCTACTTTTAGAGTCTACTTCCCCAACATCTCATTGAAGGTCTTCAAGAAAAGACCAGATGGCCATTAATCAGATATTAATTATTATGCAGGAATGGGTTACACTTAATGACCTCTCAGGTCCCTTCCAACTTCCAAACTCACTATTCCCAAAACTGAACTCATCTATCCCACTCCATTCCTACCACCACCATTCATATAACATTAATTCACAATCTTCACATGATATATTGATAACCTATTGATACCATCACTATCCACTAAGTCAACTAGGCTCTAAACATCAGAATCATCTTTCATTTTTTCTTTCCCTTGTACTCTCAATTCCTGTTCATTTCTATCAGGATAATATCGCTTACATCTGTCCTCTACCTTTTACTCCCCTCTAAACACTCAAGCTCTGTAGCTCATTACTTCTCTCTCACCTGGACCACTATAATAGTTTCCTAACTGGTTTCTACTATCTCCATTCTCCACCTCTCCAATTCATGCTTCACATATATGCCAAACTAACTTTTCTATTTAAAAATCTTGAGCATCTTTATAATTTTTGTCCATTGTTCCCAATTCTGCCTCTCGTGACCAAGCAAAACAAGTCTAACCCCTTCTTCCTTCTTAGACTCCTTTCACTAGATCAGCAACCATATTGTTTCTCCTAGCTATGAACGTATCCCAAGGCTCTGTCCTGGATCCTCTTCTCTTCTTTCACTCTCTCCTAGTGCCCTCAACAATAAGATGGGTTCAATGGTCTTGTCCATACAGAGGACTCTCAGGTATGTGTAACTAATTCTACAATTTCTCTAAAATCCACTCCTGTGTCAACAATTCCTAATTGTATTGGACATTTTAAACTAGATATTTCAAAAATATATCAAATTTAGTGTGCACAGAGCAAAGCTCATTATTTTTTCCCTAAAAACTCTCCCCATTTCTGAACTTTACAGTCCTTTACAATCTGACTTAAGTCTACCTTTCTAGGCATATCATACATTCCTGTCCTCCTTACTATTCCTCCCACACAATGCTCTATCTCCAATCTTTGTGTCTTTACAACTAGATTCCCTAAACCTAGTATACACTCTTTCTAGATCTCCACCTCTTAGAATCTTTAGCATCCTTCAAAAATCACATCGGGGGCAGCTGGGTAGCTCAATGGATTGAGAGCCAGGCCTAGAGATGGGAGGTCCTAGGTTCAAATCTGGCCTCAGACACTTCCCAGCTGTGTGACCCTGGGCAAGTCATTTGACCCCCATTGCCTACCCTTACCACTCTTCTGCCTTGGAGTCAATACACAGTATTGAATCCAAGATGGAAGGTAAGGGTTTAAAAAAAATTCACATCAGGTATCTTCTACCTTCTTGATCCCCTTAACTATTAATGCCTCCCCTAATTATTTGTAATTATTTTGTATGTGCTTTGTATATACTGTACTTAAATACATTCATGTCATGTATCTACATGTTCCTCATTTAATAAAATATAAAGTCCTTGAGGGTAAGATCTGTTTTGGGGTTTTTGTTTTTGTACTCCAAGAACCTAACACAGTGTGTGACACAGAACAGATATTTAACAAATACTTAGTGACATAGATTCTCCCACATGACAGCCCTTCAATTCATGAACACAACTTTGTTGTGCCTCATTATACTTTGTTTCTAATGAGGTCAGATATCATCCTTTTTTTCAATGTCCTCATATGGCAAGATTTCAGAACCTTTCATCATCCTGGTCACCTTCCAATGGAAATTCTCAATCTAATCAATGTAGAAATATAGCTTACAATACAGATTGCTGTATTTTGAAGGCAGAAAGAACATTTGCAAATGTAAACTATAGGCGTATCATTTAATCTTTGTAATCTTCAGTTTTCTTACCTATAAAATGGCAGTAATGCCTGTAGTACTGGCTTCATTGGATTGTTATAATATTCAAAATGTACAGGATGTCCTGAAAGTCTTAGTGAAGTTTTCACTTTAATATACTTAAACATTCTGTAGATAATATGCTCCAGAAATGACTTAGTAGGCGTTAGGAGTAGCAGCAGCAGTAGTTCTAATAAGCAGTACCCAAAAGTCATCACAATATTCTAGATGTCATCAGGCCATAGTAGGTTAGAAAAGAATTATATACTCCAGAGTCCTAGATATTATGCCAATAGATTTGTCTAAGATTGAATTAAGGTTTTTTTAGCTGCCGTACCATGTCATCTCTTCATGTTGAATTTAAAATCCACTAAACCCTAATTTTTCAAAGAAACTAATATTACCATGATTCTCCAATCTTGTACTTGTCAAATTGATTTTTTAAATCCAACTCTAAGATTTTGTATTTAACTTTGTTATATTTCATCTTATTAGTTTCAACCTAACGATGGTCTGTCAAGAGCCTTTTAAGAAGGAAGAAAAGACACAAATATTAATTAAGAATGTACTGGGGTAGGGAAGCTAGGTATATTAGTGGATTGAGATCCAGACCTGGACTTGAAGGTCCTAGGTTCAAATCTGGTCTCAGACACTTCCTAGCAAGTCACTTAACCCCTATTGCCTAGTCTTTACCATTCTTCTGCCTTAGAACCAATACATCATATTGATTCTAAGATGGACGGTAAGAGGGGTTTTGGGGGTTTGGTTTTTTTTAAAGAATGTTCTATGACCAAGATAAGGGAAAAATGAGTCCATGATTTAAACAGATAGATAAATTAGGGGGTCATGGAAGAGTTGCTTGTCAGATCTATGGATAAAGGAAGAATTTATGACCAAACAGCGGATAGAATACATTATAAGATGTAAAATAGATTATTTTGATTTTATCAAATTAAGAGGGTTTTGCATAAACAAAACCAATGCAGCCAAGATTAGAAGGAAAGCAGAAATGTAGAAAAAAATTTACAATAGATGTCTCTGATAAAGTCCTCATTTCTAGAAAATATAAAGGACTGAGTCAAATTTCTAAGCATACAAGTTATTCTCCGATTGATAAATGACCAAAGGAAATGAACAGAGAGTTTTCAGAAGAAATCAAAGCTATCTATAATTATATTTTTAAATGCTCTAAATCACCATTGATTAGAGAAATTCAAATTAAAGCAACTGCAAGTTACCATATACCTATCAAATTGGCTAATATGTCAGAAAAGGAAAATTACAAATGTTAGAAGAGATGTGGGAAAATTGGGATATTAATACACTGTTGGTGGAATTGTGAACTGATCCAACAGTTCTGGAGAGCTATTAAGAACTACGTCCAAAGGGCTATAAATCTGTTTATACCCTTTGACCCAAATACTACTACTAGGTCTATATCCCAAAGAGATTTTTTAAAGGAAAAGAACCTATATGTACAAAAATATTTATAGCAGCTATTTTTGTGGTAGCAAAAAATTGAACATTGATGGATATCCATCTATTAAGGAATGACTGAACAAGTTGTGGTATATGATTATATCATTATATATGTGTGTGTATGTGTGTATAATGAATACTTATTATATTGTTGTGCCATAAGAAATGGCAAGCATAATACTTTTCAGAAAAACCTGGAAATACTTCTATGATATGATGCAAAATGAAGTAAACAGAACCAAGAGAACATGGTATATAGTAACAAAAATACTGTTTGATGATCAACTGTAAATGATTTAGCTCTTCCATCTCCAGAGGAAAAAACTGATGGAGTCTGAATACAGATTGAAGCATACTATGTTTTGTTTTATTTTGGGGTTCTTTCACAACATGACAAATATGGAAATGTGTTCTGCATGACTGCACATGTATAAACTATATCAAGTTGCTTGCCATCTCAGGGAGGGAGGAGAGGAAGAAAGAAGAGAATTTGGAACTCAAAATTTTAAAAAACTAATGTTAAAAATCTTTACATGTAATTAGAAAAAATGATTTCTTTTTAAATTTTTCAGTTATAGTGAGCAATCAGTGGAAATGCCTGGAGTTGGAAAATGAAACATTGTGTGTAAAAAACAGCAAAGAGGTCAGTGTCACTGGATCACAAACTATATTGTAAGTTAGGTATAAAATGACAAGAAAAGTAGGTAGGGACCGAGTTATGAAAGGTTTTGAACACCCAAGAGACAATTTTATATTTGACACTGGAAGTGATAGGGAGTCCCTACCTCCTATTATTAATAGGACTTCTCGATTGCTATTTTTCTCACAACATTGTAGCTATGCTATGGTATGTAGCTTAGTAATTATGTGGGATAGTTTTCTTCCCTTCAGCTTACAGACCTTTCCATTAGATTTGTAAGAATCCAGGTCCTTGTTATAGGTATTCCTTCCCTGGCCAAGACTGATCCAATAAAGAAGCCAGACTGGGAATACTGTAGATATAATTTACTTAAATTTTCATAAAGCATTTCTTACTGAAAAAGATAGAGATGCAAGCTAGCCAACAGTACATTATTATGAGATTCCCATCTCCATCCTCTTTTGGTAATGGCATAATTGATACTGATATCTTCTAGCTATTTAAATGAGGTGGGAGCAGTAAAATAATCCATCGCTTGCCCACCTGAGTCCAGACAATGAAGATGGTACCCAAAGGCATCACAGATTGATTGTCATAAAAGAACCAGCCATTGCTATATTTCAAGCTCAGCAGCTCAACAGTACCTTGGACATAGTGATGCACTTAATGTTTTTAATTTAATTTTAGGATTAAGGATTCAATTATTCTAACTTGCTGATGACCTCTGATATTATAAAATTCTTCTTTGTTATGGCTCTATGTGTAAAAATTACTTCATTAAAAGTCAAAGTGCTATCCTCTACTTCTTGTATGTGTCTCTGTGGTGCACAGTGCTAGTTTCCATGGGCAAGGCCTACTCAGTATTGTATTTATTATCTCTGGGCAGTGAAAACAAATGATTCCCAAATGCCCTAAAATTACAGGAAATAAAGCTATCTATTCTTTCCTGGTTGCCAAGATGACACAATTCCCTGATTAATCACAAGATGGCAGTATTTGACTTTCTTTAGATGCTACTCTCCTTTCCCAAGTTTCTTTGCTAGTTGTATTTTTCTTCTATCCCGACAGGGATGATTTACATAAGTGAGAGTTGACAGAATTATGTACTGAAGCAGCCACTAATGGTAGCTTACATTTCTATGGCATTTAACATTCATGAAAAATGTCTTGGAACAGAGCATCTCAATACTTTAAAAACCTATCATTTCGTTGATGTAGTTGTGCTTTCCAGTAGTCCAAATGTAGAAATTCATGCTGAATTTAAAGTCAGAGGATCTTGGTGCCTATGCAAATTCTGGCAAATCAATCAAGTTCCCTGGACCTCACTTTCTTTACCTGTAAAATGAGGGACTTCTGAGGTCCACCCCAACCCCAAACCTTTGATTCTGTGCTACTTTTGTCTTGTGTTCTTTCATAAATTCCACACGGAGAATCTATCCAACATATTTTCCCATAGGCAACTGCTAGTATAATGTACTATCTATGTGTTACCCCTTCACCTCTGGAAAAAATATGAACTTCTTCATTCGGCATGTAAAGCCCTTTATATTCTAGCTCTAATCTCTTTCTAGACTGATTTCACATTATTCTTCAACATATAATCAATATTCTAGCCATACTGCCCAATTTATTAATCTCTTTATCTCCTGCCTATCTTCACATAGTAATCTAATGTTTGACAAACCCAAAGATTCAAGATTTGGGGACAAGAATTTAACAAAAATTGATGGGAAAATTGAAAAGTAGTTGAGCAGAAACAAGACATAGCCCAATATATAACATCATGAACTGAGAAAAAATCAAAACGAGTACATAATCTAGACATAAAGGGAAATAGTCAAAGTAAATTAGAGGAAGATGGAATATTTTATCTGTCAGACTTCTAGAAAGAGTTTATGACCAAAGAAAAGATAGAGAGCATTATAAGATATAAAATGAATAATTTTCATTATAAATTTAAAAGGTTTTACACAAACAAAACCAATACGATGAAGATTAGGAAAAAAGCAAAAAACTGGGGGTGAGGGATTTACATCAAGTTTCTGATACAGGCCTCGTTTCTCAAAAATATAGAGAACAGAGGCAAATTTATAAGAATACAAATTATTTCCCAATTGATAAATGGTCAAAGGAAATGAACAGGCAGTTTTCAGAAGAAAAAAACAAAGCAGCCTATCATCATATGAAAAAATGCTCAGTCATTATTGATTAGAGAAATATAAATTAAAACAACTCTAAGCTACCACCTCATACATATCAGATTGCCTAATATAACAAGAAAAGAAAATGATAAATATTGGAGAGTATATGGGAAAATTGGAACATTAATACATTGTTACTGGAATTGTGAACTGATCAAACCACTCTAGAGAGTTATTTGGAATATGCCTAAAATGCTATAAATCTGTACATACCCTTTGACCTAGAAATACTACTACTAACTCTGTACCCCAAAAAGATCAAAGAAAAAGAAAAGGGGCCTATATCTGTAAAAATGTTTATAGAAACTCTTTTTTTGGTGGCAAAGATTAGAAACTTGGAATGCCTGAACTAGTTGTGGTGTATGATTGTGATCATACTATTTTACTATAAGAAATGATAAAGGATAGAGCCATGATGGTGGAGAAAGTACAGGTACCTATCTGATTTCTACCAAACTGCCCCCCAAAAAAGCTATTATAAAATGTCTCAAAGCAAATTCTGGAGCAGCATAACCCACAAAAAGACACAATGAAGTAATCTTTCAGCCCCAAATTAGACCAGCACAAGAGATCAAGTACACCAAAGTGGAGGTGTTCACAGTGCATCAGGGCAGCCTCCTCCCTGATTACTGGCCTTGGGTACAGCTGAAGCAGCAGCCAACTCTTCCAGAACTCTCAGCCGCTGATGGTAAGGGGATTAGACAACTGCTCAGAAGGAGATTACAAGGGGCTCTTTGCTGTCTCTTTGGGAGAGTAGCAATGTTGATTAGTTTTACTATATCCTTTTAGTCAATAAGTGCTTCATAGAAAGAGAATTCTTTTTCTTTCAATTCCAATAAAAATGCAATTATTGGGGGCAGCTGGGTAGCTCAGTGGATTGAGAGCCAGGCCTAGAGACAGGAGGTCCTAGGTTCAAATCTGGCCTCAGACACTTCCCAGCTGTGTGACCCTGGGCAAGTCACTTGACCCCCATTGCCTACCCTTACCACTCTTCTGCCTTGGAGCCAATACATAGCATTGACTCCAAGACAGAAGGTAAGGGTTTTAAAAAAATGCAATTATTTTGGAAAGTAATTTTAAATGGTATTAAAATTATTTTTTAAATCCATATTCTTTAACCCCCCCAAAAAAAAGAACACTGCTAAGCAAATAGCCCAAGGAGGGTTAATCATAAAATAAAGGTACAATATAAACAAAAATATTTATGGCAGCATTTTTATTACCAAAGAAAGGAAAATAAAGTACATGCCAATCAACTGGGGAATGACTAAAGAAATAATAGTATGTGAATGTAGAAGGATATCATTATGATGAAAGAGATAATGAATATAACAAATACAGAATATATAAACCAAAATAAAGTCAAGTTAGGAGAACCAGCAACATATAATTACCCTCCAACAATTTACAAAAAAAAAAAAAACAGTAAAAACAATCAAAATTAAATTTTGTGAAATGTAAATATCCAAACTTGGTCCCAAAAGAGAAGATATAAGAAAATATTTCTATCCCTTCCTTGCAGAGGTGGAAGGACTACGGATGTGGAACACTGAATTTAACATTGCACTTGGCTGATGAGTTGATTAGTTTTTCACAACTGCTCTTTTTTTCCCAATTCTATTATACTGGCTAACTCTGGGAGGTCAAAGGGTACACTGAGAAATACAGATTATGTAAAAACAAACAATCTAAATAAAAATAATTAAAATGAAATTCATGCTTGTTTAGAAAATATGTAAGACTATTGTGAGACTTCTTGAAATAATAGGAAACACCCTTGAAATATATGGAAACAAGGGCTTAAGATCAGTTATATCTCAAAGTTAAAGTAACCTTCATTCAAAAATAGTACTAATCTCTTCCTCTGTTCAATTTCTATGCCTCCCTCCCCACCTCAATACCTTCCTGCTCAATCTTGAATAGGTTTCTGGCTTTGGTTTTCCCATCTTATTATATTATTTAGTTAATACCTCTGAGTTCCAAAGTTACTACCTACAAAACCCATGGATAGCTTCAAACCTATTTCACCTTTCAGTCTTCTAAAAAAGCAGATAAGAAGTCATATTTATAGAAAGAATTACATTTGACCAGTTTTGTTGCCTATGTTGACTTAAATGTGCGTTGTCATAGTTATTGTTTAGACCAGCGATGGGCAAACCACAGCCCCTTGAAATGTTCTATCCAGCAGCGTGACATTTTTCCTAATCTGATGAATATAATGAGTAGGATACAATACAATGAAACTTTGAAAGAGTTGCCTTAGAAGCAGACTGACAGATGAGCATTTCCTTTCCTTTGGCCCCCTTCTTTAAAAAGTTTGCCCATCACAGGTTTAGACCATTCTCTTGATTCTGCCTTCATTCTGTATCACTCAATATATCTTCCAATTTCCCTCTGAATTCTTTATATTCATCATTCCTTATTGTACATTAATATTCTATTACATTTGCAGGTCATAATTTCTTCACCAATTATTTAGTCATTTGGCAAATGTTTTGTTTCCACCTTTAATTTATCAGAAATGATACTATTTTAAAACATTTATGCAATTGAATTTTTCTTGCTGTCACTGGATAGTTTGCTTTTAGTGACTTAACTTTACAAAATGCAAAGACCTTTGTGAGTATTATGGTAAGTACTTTGCCCACTTGAACTAGTCAAGAGAAAACATGCCCTCCTGTAGGTCTGGCACTTCTTTCTTTCAGGTTTCACTGTACTCACTTGAAAAGAAAGCATACTGAGGCCCTGGCCTCCCTGCTGTTCCTTGAACAAGATACTCCATTTCCCAATGGTGTATTTCCACTAACTATCCCATATGACTGGATTATCTTTCTCCACATTTCTACCTCCTTGGCTTCCCTGGCTTTCTTTGAGAACCAACTAAAATCCCACCCTCCTATAAGAAGGTTGTCTTAATTCCCCCATATTGCTAAGGTCTTCTTTGGTTGATGAGAGAGAGAGAGACAGAGAGACAGAGAGAGAAAGAGACAGACAGACAGAAACAGACAGAGACAGACAGAGACAGAGACAGAGAGACAGAGACAGAGACAGAAACAGAGACAGAGACAGAGAGATCCAAGACCTGTGGAAATCTTTAGATCCATTCACCTCTCAGCCTCCTAATTAAGTAGTTAAGAAGTTACATTTACAGAAAGAACAATATATATATATGTACATATATATATATACAGACACATACATATGTATATATCTTATTTGTATATAACTGTTTATATTTTGCCCTCCCCCTTTTGACTTTGAGTTGGAATTTTTTTATCTTTCTTTTTATATACCAAGAATCTAACATAACATCTAGCCTATTTTGTTCAGTCATTTCAGTCATGCCGAACACTTTGTGACCCCATTTTGGGGTTTTCTTGGCAAAAGACTGAAGTGGTTTGACATTTCCTTCACCAGCTCATTTTATAGATAAGGAAAATGAAGCCAATATGGTAGTGACTTGCCCAGGTTCACACAGCTAGTAAGTGACTGAAGCAGGGATTTGAATTTATATTCCTTATTCCCAGCCTAGTGCTCTATCCGCTGTACCACCTAGCTGGCCCCATATGGCCTATAGTAAGTGCTTAATAAATTCTTGTTGATTGGCTGACTGTTACTCATGAAATTGTACTTCTTTCCATCTCATTTACAAATTCAGACTCCCTTCAAGGTAAATAACAGACATTTTTTTTAACATTTATTAATAATCATTTTTAACATGATTACATGTTTCATGCTCCTATTTTCCCCTTCACCCCCCGAATAACAGACATTTAAGTAAGTTTAGTCCCCACTTTGATTTTTTCCTTGATCTTTATATTGGGAAATTTGACCTGATTTACCAAATTCCCCTCTCCGTTTCCTTCAAATAGTTTTGGAAGCACCAATGTAGTGAAAAGAGATCTGAACTAAGAATCTGAAAACCAGAGTTCTAATCTCAATTCACCAATAGCATAACTTTGGTGAAATCATTTAATTTTTATGGATCTTAGCTTGCTCGTTTGTAAATTGGGTATCATAGGATGTAAAAGTGTAAGGAAACCTCTCATTTTACATGCTAGTGATATCTTGACTAGATCCTATCAGATGTCACCCTGAAGATCATGATATTGGTGGTGAATGGCCACTGGTCATAGATGTTTCCCAGCATTTCTCCCTTCTTAATCCCTGGAAAGTTTTGCCTTAATCTTGGGGTTTGTGAAATAGTCTTACTTTGACTGACAAAATAGTCCCTCCCAACCTAAGGAAATGTGGAGAGGGGAAGACAGTAGAGGAAGCTAAAGCTTGTAGAAGTTGGAGAAAAGTAACAGGAATAGTAGTAGCAGAGATAATGTTCAAGAATTTGAAATTAGAACGAGAATGAGGGAGGAAGGAAGGAAGAGAGGGAGGAAGGAAAGAAGGAAGGAAGGAAGGAAGGAAGGAAGGAAGGAAGGAAGGAAGGAAGGAAGGAAGGAGCAGAGGCTGTGGCTCCCCAGTTGATTGGGTTCTGGGTACCTGTAAAAGTGTCCCCAGACTTTGTTTCAGAGGAAAGCCCCTCCCAGAGAAGAGGAACCAAGGGAAATGGCTAGAGGTAATGTCATACCCGAAGAGAAAAATAGCCAAGCACAGAGTGAAAGCAAATAAGAGTGACTGATCATTCTTGCTCAGGAGCATAATACCAAGCTATTCTTTGACATAAAAGGAAATGGAAACCCAAAGGAGTTTAAATGTGTTGTCCATAGACATAAAGGAGGTAAGTAGAAGAGTATTTATCCCAAAATTAAGCATTATCACTTCAAATACATTTTTCTTTGCATTATACTAGGTTTTTTTTTTACTCCAAAATGCTCCTTTTTATAAGCTACCCAATTGGTAGAGAAGGATAAAATTTAAGATGATTCTAAGGTTGTAAAACTGGGCAACTAGAAGGATGATGTATCGCCAAAAGAAATGAGGAAAGTTGGAGGAAGAATGGGTTGGAGTAGATATGAGGTCTAATTTGGGCATATTGGATTTAAGAAACCTATAAGGAAATCAGGAGGAAATATCTGGTAGGCAGCTATTAACATGGTATTAGAGTTCAGGAAAGCAATTACAATTATAAGTGCAGTTTTGATAATTATCTAGATAGAAATAAAAAGAATCTATGGGAATGGATGCCAACAGAGATAATATAGAGAGAAAAGAGGAGAGGATCCAAGACTGAGTCTTGGGGAAAAGCCACATTCAGTGAGAAAGAGGAGGAGGAGGAGAAGAATTAAAGGGGACTAAGAAGAAACTAAGATAGGCAAAATAAAATTTTTAACTAAGAGAAAGCAATATACAAAAGTCAAGGGAGAAGAAAATGTCTGGTATGAGAGGGGACCAACAATGTCAACTGCAGAAAAGTCAAGGAGGGTGAGACTTGAAAAAAAGCCATCCAATTTCACAAGTAAGAGATTATCAATAGTACTCCACTGCCAAGAGAAAGAACCAATGGTGTCTGAATGCAGATCAAAGCATACCATTTTTACTTTATTTTTTCATGAACTTTTTTCTTATATGTGTCTTCTTTTATAATATGACAAGTAAGGAAATATGTATTGCATGAGAATAAATGTATAACTTTTATTAAATTGTTTACCATCTCAAGGAGAGGAAGGGAAGAAAGGGAGAGTTTAGATCACAAAATGTTCAAATATTAAAACTTGTTTAATGATGGGAATGAACTTCAACTACCATCTAGTCCAACTTATTCAAAAAAAGGATTCTCTACAATATATAACATACCTAACTTGTGGTTGTTCGGCCTCTGCCTAAAGAATTTCAAGGAAAAGGAGTCTACCATCTCTCTAGAAAGTTCATTCTATCTCTGGACAGCTCTAATTTTCAGAAAGTCTCTCCTGACATTGATCTCAACTATGCTTCTTTATACCTTCTCCTCATTGTTCCTGTTAATACCCTATTGGGCCAAACAAAACCACTCCTCATAATAACCCTTCATGTAAAGAGAGAGTTCCTATTTGATGGCCTATGTTTTCTCATTAAAATAGAAGTCCATATTCTCTGCTAATAGGGAAGAAGGAGAAAAAAGTGTAGGAGGTCTGAGAAGATTTTTTTAATTTTTATTTTGAATATTCTCCCCTAGTTACATGTTTCATGTTCTTTCCCTCTCCCCCAAGCCCCCCTAACCCCCCTTAGCCAATGCACGATTCCACTGGGTTTTACATGTATCATTGATCAAGGCATAATTCCTTATTATCGATAGTTGGACTAGAGTTATCGTTTAGTATCTACATCCCCAATAATATCCCCATCAGCCCATGTGTTCAAGCAGTTGCTTTTCTTCTGTGTTTGAGGATATTTAAAATAGTAAATAGTGGGGCAGCTGGGTAGTTCAGTGGATTGAGAGTCAGGCCTAGAGATGGGGGGGAGGGGTCCTAGGTTCAAATCTGGCCTCAGACACTTCCCAGCTGGGTGACCCTGGACAAGTCACTTGACCTCCATTGCCCACCCTTACCACTCTTCCACCTAGGAGCCAATACACAGAAGTTAAGGGTTTAAAAAAATAAAAATAAAATAGTAAATAGTGTATGATAGAAAGTCAATAGGGAAGAAATAAATATGTGCCTTGTTTCCTTCACAAAAGTATTATGGGGAATGAAATGTGTTCAGACTATCATGTTCAAAGTAAATTTAACCTTTCTTCCATAGGAGGAGAGGCAAAATAGACTATACAATAGACTAAGCTATAAGCCAGTGATCCATGAAAAATATCCCCCCAAAATTACCCACCTTATGAACCAGATGATTTTGATATTGACATAGCCACAGGCCCTAGAGATGGCAAAAAGTAATGAGTAAAAGAAAAGCTCATTGTCTTTTATCCCATTATAATTTAAAATATTTTATATTATTACCTTCAAATGAGAAATAAAACATGGAGGTGCCATGTCCACAATTGTCATAAAGGATGACCTATACAAGGTACACATGGGAAGCATCCCATATGCTTCTATTTTCAGATAATATTGTGTTTTTACATTAGCTTCCAAAATTGTATAGGGTCTCTTCATGAGAGTTATGATAATTCAAAGGAAATAGTCCCAATAATCCTCCCAGGAAAAACTAAATGAATAAAAAGTAACTATTGTCTATACTATAACCAGCAATTGAACAACCAATTCATTGAATGTGTGTGTGTACTCAAGGTACTATAGATGCATAATGATTTTAATCCAGAAGAGTTGAGCAGAATAGATTATATCTGGCAAATTGTATCGTGCTCTAATGATTACAACTGACTTGTGACACAAAAATTCTTATTTCTAATACAAATATTATTCTAAATAAAAACAACATGAAATAATGAATAGAGACCTGATCTCAAAGTCGAGAAGATCTCAATTCAAATACTGCTTCTGGCATAAACATATGACCCTGGACAAGTCACTTGAACATTCATTGTCTCAGGTAACTCTCTAAGACATTAAGTTGCAAAGAAGTTGCTACTCTGCATGAGTAGAAGTAGCTCCTCACTGGAAGCAGTCTATGGAGATCTGGCTTCAAAACCAAATTCTCCTAGTTAATGCCATTTGGATACATTGGAACACAGTTTTCAAGAAAACTTCATATATATCCAAAATGACTTACGTACAAAAAGTTTCTAAAAAGATAACAGAAAATGTATGATCAGAAAAGGTGTTAGGTTAGTCTTCTAAAGAAAGAGCCAGGGATGATAGATCATTACTCTCTGAATGTTGTGATGGAATCTATAACATGTAAAAATGAAGATCTCCAGCATGGATAGATCATCTCTGTGGTATCTTTGAGAGAACATGAAAAAAGAACTGCTCAGGATGTGAAGGTGCAGATGAGTTTCTATCTTTATCAGTGGAAGAAATAACCATATTAACAATAGCATGCATTTACATAGAAGTTTGCAAATCACTTTACAAATATTTTAATTTGTAACATGATTTGATCCTTACAATACCCCTATAGGGTAGATTCTATTCTTATTACTATTTTACAGTTAAGGAAACTGAAGCAAAGAGAGAGGTTCAGTGGCCTGGCCATGGTCCCACAACTAGTAAGTCTAAGCCTGGATGTAAATTTAACTTTTCCTGACTTTAGGCCCACTGTGCAACTTAGCTGCACTGTCTTCACAAATCCATTGCAGTATTAAAGTATTTGAAATAATTGTGGTAGCAGAAAAACCAGATATAGCTCTTGCTAGTCTCTACACATATGAACAGTTCAAATAAGAACTTGGCAGTTAAAATGAGATTTACAGCAGAAGGATGAGACAGAAGTCATTTAACATCAGTACAAGAGCTATTTTCCTTGATTGCAACTATAAAGACTTTCTTTGGTAGCAAATACAAAGCCTAACAACTCTAGTAATGCCAGAGACAGTGAAAGAATCTAGGAATCCATTTCAGCTTTCTGATACTTACTGGAAAGAAGGTAGAAAAGGATCTTTGCCTTGTAATAGAGTCCCTCTTAACTATTCTCTAAAATATCTCATTCCCATTCCTGCCTCTCATCCACACATATTTAGGTTAATTTTTTTTCTTCTGATAAGGATAATAACCAAATAAAGCCACAATTCCAGTAACATCAGGCAAGGGAGAAAAAGTTTTGGCAGAATCCAAGAATTAGCATTACATACCTACTCCTATCTCCTAACCATATAACCCCGCCCCCCCCCACCCCAAGAAAAAATTAAGCCAAGTTGAATAAGGCTGGGGGACAGAGAGAAGGGAGAGAGGAAGGAAGGAAGGAAGGAAGGAAGGAAGGAAGGAAGGAAGGAAGGAAAGATTGATTCTAGGCTCTCTTTCCAACTGCTGAAACAATTATTTCTATCCTTTGTCCTCTCCTAACTATGACTTCTTTCAATACTTTTTCTCTGCTCTTTGATCTCCCTCATCTCTTTTATCTCTTTCTCTCTTATCTCTCATCCCTCTTATTTCCTTCTTTTATCTCTCATCCCTCTTATCTCCCTCTCTTAACTCTCTTATCTCTTCTCTTCCACCTCTTATCTCTCATCTTTCTTATCTCTTATATCTCTTGTCTCTCTTATCTCTTAGCTCTCACCCCTCTTTCTCTTATGTCTCTCTTATCTCTCATCTTTCTTATCTCTTACCTCTCTATCTCTTATCTCTCTTCTCTTATCTCTTTTATTTCTCTCATCTCTCTTGTAATCATGGCAACCAGAAGTGGGGTTGAGAACCCTTAATTCTCTCTGAGTGGATTAGTTTGAAAAGAAACCACATTTCTTCCCCTCCGGAGCTGCCTCCTGTTGCTGCCAGTCCAGCCTCCTGCTACTAACTCCCTGGGTGGTCCCAGCCTCCTGCTCCTGCCACGCCTGCTCCTCCTGCTGTTGCTGCTGCTGATTGGAGCCTTTCTCCGGAGACTTGGAAAGTATACATCCTTTTTTTCCCCCTCACATTGCCAACAGTTGAGTACTTGCTTGTTGCTTGCCTTGGAAGCCCTGGTGTTTTTCTCTTAGACATCTCTCTTTTATCTCTCTTCTCTATGTCTCTCTCTGTCTCTTCTCTGTCTCTTCTCTGTCTCTCCCCTCTCTGTCTCTCTCTCGGTCTCTCTCTCTCGGTCTCTCTGTCTCTCTTCTCTCTCCTATCCCTCTCTCTCTTTCTCTCTCTCCTTTCCTCTTTCCTCTCTCTGTGCTTTCATGGCTCTAGGTTTTTCGCTATGCTCTCTTTCCACATCTCTGTCTCTCGGCCTGTGTCTGTCTCTCTGGTATCTCTCATTCTCCACTCTCAAAAATCTGTCTCTTTTGTCTTTTCTTCTTAGTCTCTCTCACTCCTCCCTTTAATTACAAGAGGACCTTCTGATTGGGCAGCCACGAAATCCCAGAGGGCTACTCCAAGGCATATAACGAGCGCGGGGTGAAGTGGCATCTAGATCCCACCCCCCTCCCCCAACCTGGGTACATCGGCGTTGGCAGTAGCGGGGGAGGAAGTGGGTAAGGACTGGAGGGACCGAGGACAGACGAGTGAAAAAGGTGCAAGGAGCTTCAGAACAGACTAGACACATCTCCTCCTTCTCAGGTATCCCACCCCACCCCAGCACGCCCCTTCCCTAAGCTCTCTGGCTTTAAGTCAGAAAACCCGCACAGAGATTGCGTGTGGGGAGGAAAGGGTGAAAGGGACAAATTTCTACGAGTGGAGGAGATTGTTTCCCCTTTCCTGAAAGCAGCGCTTCGGAGTGTGGGTAGCTCCCGGTTGGAAGCTTATATGCTCTGATGAGTGTGGGAAGAGGCAACCTTTTCTCCGGCTCCACTGAGCTCCCGGAGAAGGCTATGGCGGAGCTCAAATCTCTGTCAGGGGACACCTACCTGGCCCTAACCCAGGGTTACACAACCTCTGCTTTCCCTTATGGCTCTGTCCGCGGTGCTGAAACGCACAGAGGCTACAGCGCAGCTTCAGCGGGAGACTTTCACGGGGCTCCTCTGGCCAAGGGAGGGGCAGCCGAGAGCAGCGGGGAGCAGAGCGGCGATGAAGAGGACACCTTCGAACCTAGAAAAAGGAGCTCTGGCTTCGACGCCGACGCCAAACTCAAGGCGGGGACTCTGGCCAAGAAGCCCAAAGAACAGCGCTCCTTGCGCCTGAGTATCAACGCCCGAGAGCGGAGACGCATGCACGACTTGAACGATGCCTTGGATGGGCTCAGGTCGGTTATCCCCTACGCGCATAGCCCGTCAGTGAGGAAACTGTCGAAAATTGCCACCCTTCTCCTAGCGAAGAACTACATCCTGATGCAGGCCCAGGCTCTTGAAGAGATGAGGCGACTGGTAGCCTATTTGAACCAGGGTCAGAGCCTCACTGGCCCTATTCCAGCCGCATTGACTCCCTTTGGCCAAGCCGCAGTATATCCCTTCTCCAGCACAGCACTGGCCGCCTGTCCTGAGAAATGTGCTGCCTTCTCGGGGACTCCCTCTGCTCTTTGTAAGCACTGTAACGAGAAGCCGTGATTGGGTGTGTATCTAACCCTGACCCCACATCTCCCACCACCACCTTCCCTCCAGTCCCTTGCCCTCTCCCTAACCTTGTCCACTGCCTTTCAGCCTTCTCGCAACATCGTTTCAGTTAGAATTGCTACAATGCCTGTTCTGATCCCCACCCTGCCCCCCTTCATCTTCCTCGACTTCTAAAAATTTGTTTAAATGAAAAGCAACGAAGGAAAGGATAAGGGGATGCACTGATCTCGGTGTAGTCTGAGTGTTAAACTGTCTTACGCAATCGCTTTCCCCACCTGCCCGGGCTAAACAAGTCAGAAAAAACTTCTCCAGTTCCCTTCGGCACCCAGCCTCCAGCCTTTTAGCCCCACGTTAAAGTCGCTCTCTCTTTTACACGGAAAAAATATTCCTTGCAACAAGTCCCCTGGATCGGGGACTGACCATAATGAGAGCAGCTGGATTTCTGAGCTGCGGAAGCCTAACCTAGTAAACTATGCAAAGCGGCCCCCACCAATCGCCCCAAGTCCAAGGGCCTCAAGTCCCAGATCCTGGGCCGGGCTTCCTGTCCCTTGTGTGTTCTATTTCCTGGAACCTTGAAACTTCCCAAACCCCCAGACGCTAAAGTTCAGTGCTGCTAGCGGGGTCGTTCGAGTTCCCGCAAACCGCACCAAGCCTCATCCTGTAGAACTCTAGACTGTTAATAAGTGGGTTTGTTTTTGGTTTTTGTTTTGGAACCAAGAGGTGACATTCGACTCCCTCTGCTTCATACCTCTTCCCAGTGCTTGGCCTCCTCAAACCAAAGCCTTCTGGCATTCTGGAAAAGCGTCTTCTTCCCAAACTATTGTTTGCACGAGGAATAAATGCTGAGAGTGAAACGATTGGGGGGGGGGGAAGATTTTCAATAAACTATCACACTTAAGTCATATAAAAATCTGGTCTGCACCGCTGTACTGTAGGCCAGGTGAGTACTGACGGTGTGTTTGCCTCGTCAGCAGCTGAGATTAAAGACTAGTCTAAGTGGTCTAAGACCACGAAAGGTTTCACTCTTCCAGTTCATGGGATTTTCTTGTCCCTAATCTGAAGCTAGCTAGCCCAGGACAGAAGGTAGCCCTAACGCAGGACAAGTCTGTGCGTGCTTTTGTCAGGATCTCAGAAATTCAGTAAACATTGCAGACTGGTAGTTGGAGTTTCCGGAATCCCAGGGCCAGCACGTTAGTCAAACTAAACCTCGACCTTGTCCCCAGAGACGGAATAATTGTTCTAGCCCAGGACAAACCGTGAAGTCTCCACGCCTGCAGTATCCCCACAATTTGGCACCAGTTTCCAAAAGAAGTGTTGTAACTTCTAGGTAAGTAAATTTTTGTCATGGAATCTCTATCTCTAGCTCGCATTAAATATATAGAAGAAGAAAAAAACCTGGAAAGGATGCTAAGCCCCTCACTTTACAGATGAGAAAACTGAGGCTTATAGAAGTTAATTGATTTGACCAAAGTCGTAGAGGTAATAGTTCAAGCAAAGATAAGAAACCAGGTCTTCTGACTCTAGATCCAGAGTTCTTTCATTCGTCTTTAGCAGGAGCTATTGACTACATTTTTTTTCTTTTTCCTTATAAAAATACTAAGGTCATCTCTGCAATTCTCTATAGGCGTTAAAATTTACCAAAATAAAAAAAAATCCTTACAAACCTGTAAGCATTATCATTATTGTTACTGTCCCCATTTTGCAGCAGAGAACACTGAGATAGGGTCAAGTCAATAAACTGGGAGAGATGGCATTCAAAACCAAATGCTCTGGTTCCATACCCCGTGCCTCTCTAACCACATCACCCCAAGAAAACCACCACCAACCACCCAGTGTCAGCCACCATGCAACCTGGAACAGCTACAGCTCGAGGGGGTGGATCTGTCCGGGATCATTTGTGTTAGAGTCAGGGTGTAACTGTTTGAGATTATTAAACCAATTTCCACGCCTGTCTCTGGTGTTATGCTAATAGGGAGAGGACAGCGATCGCTACTAAGCGGCTTGTCTATAGTGGTTAACTTTAATGAATACATTGCAAAGGGACTTTTTGTATTTGCAAAGTGAGGTGTATGATTAAGTCTCATTCATAAAAAGACATATGCTTAGTACTGGTTTCAGCTAATTTCCATTTTTATTCTTTTTTTTTTCCCAGCGGACTTCAGAAAACTGAGGGGTTTTGCTTGCTTGTTTGTTTGTTTTTAAACTGGTTTCTAAATCCTTTCCTAGAAACTTAAGGCAGGAAGACTGAAGATAGCCCAAAGTATTAGAAAGGACCAGGAAACCCAAATGACTTAATTTGGGGGGTTATGCTGAGGTGCTCTTGAATGAGCATAGTAAATAATGACAAATCTAGATAGTAATAGAAAATAATCATTTTGATGGAAAGTGCCAAAGATACACTTGACACAATATTTAGATACAAAATAAATAGGTTTTGACTTCAGTTTGTTTTTTACAAATAGCGGTATTGTAAAGATTTTATAACAAAACAATGAGTCTAATGGTTCACAATGGAATCTATCGTTTCTCTTTTAAGAATCATTATGTTGGCTAAAAAGACTGCTTTTTTCTTTAATCTCATAGCTCAGAGCATTCTCTGGAGAAGCAGAAATTTTGAATACCAATAACCATTTTTTCTACATTTTTCCTTTGCTGAATTTTCTAACTTGGAAATTTGTCATTTTTTCCCCTCTCTAATCTTAAGTTTAAAAACAACTTTTTTTAAAGTGCCTTTAACTATTTGGGAGAGGGACTCTGATTTCATATGCATTAGGAGCTTCATTTTAGGGATCTCTCTTCCAATACAGATCAGTAATTCTTCTGCAATGTGTATAATCTTAGAACACTACCTGCAGACAGAAAATAAGACTTGCCCAGAGACCCACAGCTGACATAGAAAAAAGATTTGAACTCACGTTTTTCCTGACTTCAAAAATGGTTTTCTATCCAGCATTCTGTGCAGTCTCTTCTCTACCTTTAGCTATTGGTTTATTTAACTATTTGTTGAGCTCCTGTGTTTTGGAAACACTCTCCACAGATGAAGATAGGTGTCTTTTACATATAAACCTTTTCAATATAAAAAGTTACTTAGGGAGCTTTAAGAAAATAAGTTTACTAATCTTTACAGAACTAGAGAAGTGTCTTACCTTGGTCATACAACTACCAGGCAGGATTTAAACTTAAAAACTTTATTGACTCCAAGGCCGGAATTCTATCCTCTATGCCACCGTTGCCTTTCTTATCTAATAATAGCTATCATAACAACTCCTGCTAAATTAATTGTTTTCCTGTCTAAAGGGTACTGAAGTAGGTTTTAAAATACAGTGTCACAAAAAGTCTTGGTGCAGTTTTAAGCTTTTTAATAGTTTATACACTCCTTATAAAGGTAGTTTTAGTGAAGAAGTCTAATACATCATAAATCTGTAGAAGGTAATAACTAGCAGAATCCAAATCTTCATATATAAATTCAGTACTGGATGTCATGCAAAGAAGAGGCAGACAATATGGTGTCATGGAAAGAGAAATAGGATCAGAGTCAGAGGGACTGTGTTTGAATCCCAGCCTTGCTACTTACTGCCTTTGAGAACCTGGAGAAGTCATTTTACCACTGTGATTCTCAATTCCTTCATCTATAAAATAAAAGGATTGGACTAAGTCCCTTTCGAGGGTTAAATACATGAACCTAAAGGAAATCTAGAACAAAAGATAAAATGTTGTACTGATTTTATTTTAATAGGCAGATGGAAATTTCCTATTACAAAGTTAATTATGATGTAATACCTTCAAGCACAGTAATTGATTTAAATTAATAGGAGAAAATAGTACTTAAACTTTTCCCAAGATACATGAAGTTTCCTCATACTTCTTCACTTGACTTTCTATAATGGCATAATTAAAGCAGATTAGATTATGATTATGCCTACATAACCCTAAAATAGTTGGAAAAATTAAAATTCAGTTATTGAACATTTTTTCTTCATAATGTCAAACACCCAAATATTTCAGGAGTCCAGATGAATGGCTGAATATTTTGTATTTTTTTCCAGATGTCTGGATTCCTTTCAGGATACTTGTTAAGGAAAGAAATAGATCACAAGGGAATAAAATAATTATTTCTCACTCTCTATAGAGGAAAATCTTAAATAGCCTTTCTAGAAACCACAATGATTTCCTCAGTATTTAGACTGGAACATAAATATAGATATAATATACATGTACACATATAAGAATAATGTTTCTTAATATGTGCTGGTCTTTTTTAGCCTTTTTAATTCATGAATTCAAACTTTTTTACTCTTCTGAGACAAAAAATAAATGTTGTTGGACCATTCTTTATTGGTGAAGTATGGGGACGTGCTACACAAATATTAAATAGTTTCTCTGACTTGACCTACATGGGTTCTGTAGTTAGAGAATTATCAAAACCTAGTTTCTTTCTTTCACAAGATCAGGAAATTGTTCCTCTGTTTGAAAAGTGATGGTCCAGATGGAACAGTTCTCAAAATGTTGTTGGGGGAGCCCCTTCTGGTCCCCCAAACCCTTTCAGAGAGTCTATGAGATAAAAACTATTTTCACAATAATAAAACATTCTAATATCTAATTCTGTGATTATCAGTAGATATAAATGCAAAAATAAAAGTTCTTTGGGAGGTACTCAATAGTTTTTAAGACTGTAAAGAATAAGGTGTAACTTTTTAAAGTGCAATCAAAAAGTTTAAGAACTACTAGATTAAAGTTACTTATGCTACAACTTTTACCTTGTTTTTTCCCCTAAACTCTGATTCATATGCTATTGTACTAATTTGTCTTTGAACTCCAGAAGTTTATTGATAGCTAGTGTGTACCTCCACTAATGATCAATAGTCAGCTATTTGCATTTATTGTATAAATGAGATCTCTGGCTATATAGCTTTCTATTCAATTAAACAAAAACGTAATTAACCAAAGTGAGACATCCAGTTAAAATACAAAAGGCATATTCTGTTATAAAAGTTACATGGATACTCAGCATCTCTGCCCATGGTTTAGTTGAAAAGCTGCTCTTCAACTCAGTGGATCTCATTTTATAGAGAAAATTGAGCAGAAAGGAAGAAAACAAATGTATAATCAGCACTGTCACTGCTAAGAGCCCTTCTGAAACAATTCAATTAACAAATGTCTCTCTTTGATTATTCTAAACCAAGGCTCTCACATCTCCCTGCCCTATCCAACCCTGGGTAGTAGGAATGGCCTCTAGAAAAACTGAATTCAGTGCTTCTGTCACGATTTATGGACATATCACCAGGGCAAGTCTTTGATTCAGCCACTCAATTTTCTCTCTAGTTATGTCCATGGACTTTCTTACCTGGCTATAAAATCTCTCTAGGTGATTCCTTACTTCTAGCCTAGTCAAAGGCAACTGAGTTAACCAGGCCATGCTTAATGATCCAGGAATGAACCTCAAACTTGCCCACCTCTTCTTTACCCCTCTCTCCTCAATCCAGATGTTCTAAACTAATATTCTTCTTTTTCCTGCCCCCAGCCTCAAACTGTCTTCATGGCATCAAGACTCCTATAAAAAGACAGAAAAATCAGCCAATCTGTTGTTGTTCTAACCATTTCTGATCAGACAGCTTCACTGTTCTTTCCATTTCTCCAAACTGATGAGTTCTTTGGACCTGGTATCTAATTTCGTAGTTTGTAAAATGCTAAAATTGCTTGTGTACACATACATACACCTTAAGAGATTTTTGTTTTCCAAAACCCAGAAATACAGAGAAACTCTTTTCTCCATGCTTTTCAGAAATGTCATATTTATGGAAGCATACATCAGGAACCTAGCATAACCAGAAAAACATATGCTGAAAATATGACCCTTGAATAAAGTATAATGTTGCATGAAATAATTACTGGATTTCACACACTAGCAAATGTTGAAAATATAATAGAACTCTTTGAAACACAGGGATTTTTTTAGCCTAAGGGAAGTCCATTATCTAAGGCACCAGTACAGGGAAAAATAATTCCAGCATATGACCATTGTACATAATAGATCCTTATAATAAATTGAATAATATTCAAATGAAAATCACTTTCTAAACAGTATTGATCTTAAGGGTAGACAGAGTAGACATCAAGCCATTATGGGGGAAAGTAAGGGCTTATTGCCTAGAAATATGTCCCCTACCAGACTCCTGAGGACATGTCATTCCACCTTTAGAGGTCTGTTCCTTTGAACTAAGATTTTTATCACATAGCAATTCAATACTGAAGTGTCCTTTTTCAAAGCGCATTATTCACAACTGAAACCAGGACCCTAAAGCATAATATTTCTTATGATGTGTAGTAATTTTTTTTCCGTTTGCTTTCCTGGTGCTCTAGTGCAAAAGCAGACAGCATTTTGCCTCTGCTATAACTCAGCACAAGAAAAGATGCAAAGCTCAACAAAATGCAATTCAACAGGACTTCTATAATTATAAACAATATTACAGTTGTAAATGTTTACTTTACCACATTGCTAAACAGGTTACCATTTGGTTTGGAAGCCTATTTTGCCCAATTTGCATTTCTCTTATTTCCCCCTTCCAGGCTGAGAAATGAAACATCAAGTGAAAAGCAGCCTCCTCATAAAAGGCAAATATTATTTTCCTAAAGGGAGAGTGAAAATACGAAGACCATCACTGTCATCTAAGAGTCCAGGTTTGCTTCATCATCTCTGTTGTGAACAAGTTCTTTGTGCCCAGAATCAGAACATAGTTCCTAAGCCCTAAGAATTACAGAGGACAATGATTGCAGTGCTTTTTCTAATGTGAATTTGTTTGTGACATGTTTCCAGTCTTTAATCTCTTTTGGCATCCCATTTACAGAGATGAAAACAGGGATTTGTGATGTACTGAATTGTTTCTGTAACAATTACCTCTTTGGATTCACGGATCTGCAGCCCTGGCCAGTCTAATGCCTCCAAAAAAAGTATATTTAGTAAAATTAGAAACTTAACATGCTTTCAGAATGAAAGCTCTATTATGTGGCAGTAAAATTCCCAAAGGAGCAACACCTATGTTACTGTAAATGTAATAGTTAATATTTAACCAGCAGAGGAAATTAAAGAACATCCTGTGTTTCTGTATTCATCTCCCATAGAAATAATCTCAATATGATTACTCCTATAAAAAGCTTTTTTTCTTTTCAAAAAGTAAAGAAATACACATCCATTTAAAAATAATTAATGAACAAACTTTATGCCTTCTCAATAGTCCTATCATCTAAAGTGCTTTAAATACTTATTCTTACAAGACAATGTATGGAAACTCTGTTAAACATTACTCTTTATCTCTCATTGTAAACTTTAAATTAAAATTATACCTACAGGTCAGAAAGCCACAAGGCCTAGAGATTAAGGCACACACACGGAGATTTTGTCACTTGATATGTATAGATATTATTGTATTTTCCTACTGATGTTTTCATTTCATACCTTCATTTCTATGATCTGCAAAATGTAGTTATCTGAATAAGACATATTGAATAGAAAATCATCAAACCTTTAAAGTTGGAAGAGACCTCAGAGATCATTTAGTAAGTAGACATCCACTATTAAAATAGGCAGAAGTCATGGAATGATCTTGCCTCATCCAAAGAACCAAATCAGTGAGTCCTCTATTTCCAGTGAGAACTGATTTTCATTTAAAAAAAAAAATCTTTGTTGGAGATGGTACAGATAATTCCAACCAGTAAGAATAACTTACTAGAGTCCAACAAAACAAGACACTGTTCTCCCTCTAAGATCAATGTAACTGAATCATGTGGATGTTACCAATATGGAACTGAACTACTTGCCTTGACTAAAGTATTTCACAGAGAAAACATGGCTGAGCTTTAAAAAAAAATCTCTTTTAAACCATCCCATTTTATTCCTCCAAGCTCCCTTTTGTCTAAAATAATGAGTCCATAGTCAGTTTCCTTCCAAAGCCTTGTGATTTAGTCTGACGGGCTGTGAGACGCCCCAGATCCGTTTGGACTGCATTCGTTATTTTAATGAGACAAAGGCAAATCTGGTTTTTTGGCCGCAAACCCTAAGATACGAACAGGAGGATGCTCAGTGTTTCCTGATGGCCACAAGGCATCTGACACGATAGATTCTTCTTGCTGCCACAGCAGGGCTTTCACATTTGCCACATCTACAGAGATGTTTGGTCTTCTCCCGCCCCTCCTCACCTCCAATGTACCCTCTTCCTTTTGACTTAGGGCAGCACAAAATTGGAACCTACAATTACTGCATTGGAACAAAGTCTCATTTTGCAATTCATACAAATAAGTCATCCAAGAATCCAGTGGCCATCAAGAGCCTCATGCCCAATACTGAAATTCACTCACCCCAACCAAAGGTCATTCTCAGCTGGGTGCCAGCACCAGTGGGTTCCACCAGCTCCAGCTTGACATTGTATCTGAAATGACAATGAGCCTGGCATATCTGTGCCCTCCCAGTAATCACAGTAATGGTGCTCAGAAGGGTTCACCAAGCTGAACTTCCCCAGTGATATGGCGGAGAGTCTGCCTTCTCTGAGAATACCAGTAAGGGGACAGACAAGTCCTGATGTGCCTTGCAGCAAATAGTCCCCCAGCTAAGATACTAACAAGAAATCTTTACTAGCTTAAGATTTTCTCTCCCTACTCCCAGATAAACAGAGCATATGAACAAAAGAAAAGACTTAGAACCATCCACTCAATTCATTTCAAACCAGATCCAGATAAATTATTTTATTACCTATCATTATGTTTCATATATGCACAAATCAATGAAACCCTACCATTTATTAATGAAAGAATGTATTAGCATCAGAGCTCTGATAAAAAAAAGACTTCCTGAACATATCACTTCCTCGATGAAAAATCTTTTTCTTTCCTTCCTTGACTCCTTTTAACCTCCCAAACTAGGTATGACATCAACGGTTACCAAGAAATTTATATAAGGAGATAGCCTTTTGGGAAAATACTCTCAGCAACATTTTTCTTTGGTCCAGACATGGGATCTCATCTATACAGGAATTCTGGATGCAGAAATTCATGCCATAGATACAAATTAACAACTCATCTGAAATTTAGAGTTGTAAAGAGTTACCTAGGACACTGAGACATTAAACAACATCCTGTGGTCATGAAGCCAACATATGTCAGAGGCAAGACTTGAACCTAGGTCTTCCTGTCTTCAAGGAAAAAATTCTATCCAGTGTGCAACACCACTTCCAATGTTCAATTACTCTAGTTTTTTTATTCGTGCATTTGATGGTTAGGGGAAAATAATTGCTTAAAAGTTTATGTCTTTAGGGTCCAGTCTTGCAGAAACAATCTGAATGCAGTATTTAGGCAAACAAGTAGGTAAATTAAATATTTTGTAGCTTAGCCTCTTTGTTATAAGACTACATACACAGGGGACATCTAGTTGGCTCAGTGGATTAAGAGCCAGGCCTAGAGATGGAAGGTCTGAACCCAGATTGGGTTCAAATCTGGCCTCAGACACTTCCTAGTTATGTGACCCTGGGCAAGTCACTTAATGTCTATTGTTGCCCTTCTGCCTTGGAACCAATACACAGTATTGATTTTAAAATAGAAAGTAAGGGGTTTTTTTTAACTACATACACATATATATGCATATACTATATATGTTATATATACCATGTATATATACAAGAATATTTATGCGTTATATATACACATATATCCAAATTATCAAAGAAGTCTTTCTTTTATATGTATATATTCTTTAAAGTATATAAGATGTTTCTTCACATACACACACATATATGTTTCTTTGAAAGAGAGAGAGAGAGACAGACAGAGAGAGAGAGAGAGAGAGAAGAGAGAGAGAGAGAGAGAGAGAGAGAGATTCTGTACTTTAATAAGTATAGTTGTAGTGGAGAAAAAACTGGCCTCAAAGCCAGAAAGACATAAGCTCAAGTCCCATTCCTGATACATGCTGTCTGGGCAACACATTTAACCTCTCAGGGCTCTAAGCAATTTTCTAAGGCTATAAATAACAGAGATCGAGCCAAACTCCTAACAGCAATGAATCACAGATCAGGTTCTGAGCCCTGTGCTCTCAAGTACCACCAAGATTTTTTAAATCCTTCATGTATGATTTTTTCTTTTTTTCTAGCTGTTCAATTCTTCTCTTAAACGATCATCTCAATAAGTATGATCTCCCCTCATAAATAAATCAGAAACATTCATTAAGCAACCCCTGTGTCCCAGGCACTCTACTAGGAAATGAAAATACAAAGACAAAAGTGGAAATAGACCCTGATTTCAAGTAGTTTTTAGTCTGAGGGGCACAACATTAACTTGTATACAAAACAGATACTAGATGAATTTGTCGGGTAGAGGTTGAACTGGAATGATATGACATCAGGAAAAGCCTTTGTCTCCCCACTGCCATTTCCAACCTCTAAGGATGAAGGAGAATAATTCTTTTAAAATGTTAAAATGAACACTCACTCAGAGTTCTCATATATTCCTACTCACTTCTACCATGAAACACATACATGAAGGTTCTCATTTCATTTAACTCCAATGCCTGAAAAGCTGGGGGAAGGGGACTCATTTTTGTTTTTGCTATCCAGCTTCACTTCTTTGGGTCCTATAGCACAATAGAAAAGACCTTCAGTTTAGGAACCTGTTGACTAGTTCATCAATCTGGGGATTGGATATCATCATCAAGAAACCAGTTAATAAAGAAGACAAGGAAAAAGCAGAAGTCAGCATATAAATTGTGTGTGGACCAAAAAAAAAAAACAGAAAGGAAGAGAAGAAGGAATGAAATTATATGTTGGACAATGGTGGCTATAATTGCAGAATTGTAAGTCATAAAGCTCAAAGAGACCTCAAGAGATCATTAGATATAATTCCTTACTTTCAAGAAAGTAAAATGTTTATTCTATTTTACAGATGAGGCAACTGAACTTGGGAGGATTTAAGTGACTTACCCAAGGTAACTAGTTAGTACTATAGATGAAAGTATAGCATTATTAAATTTTTGGATATACCATAGATGCCACAATGAGAAATTTTTTTGCCTGTAATACCTGAAGAGGGCAAGGGGAGGAAAAGCAAGAATTATTTGCTTTTTCCTACCTCATATTTTTCTTTTGGAAGGGAAGATCCATCTGTATGGCACCATTCTCTATCCTGGTAAGCTGGAATTCTGATACCTTGCTGGCTAAAAATACCACAAAGGAAAGCACCATTGTAACGACATAATAGCCCCTGAATTTTCCAGGAATTTCAAAGGCAAAAGTCCAAGGTGATAAAATATAGGGCAGAGACTCAACTTGGAGTCAGGGTAATATCCCCCTTTTATGTGATTCTTCTTGTAACCAAGGGTGTGAATGAAATAAAGCAAACTTGAAAAATGGTTGGAAGAATCATTAATATTAATGACAAGGACAGGTCCATCTATTTTCCCCTAAAATACTTGTTTATATTAAGGCTAAAATCACTGAGGAAAAAAAAAACAACAGATTATAGGCATAATACTGAACATGACTTCCTAAAATACTTTGTACTCTGTGCATGCGTTGGGCTGTTCTAGTAAGAAAGTCACAACACAGTATGTTATTTGTCCTACTGCTCTGGTATGTATTGTGGCCTCCATAAACAGACATTAAGAAAACTGGGGGCTGTCATCATGCATAAAAACTACTTATACATTGCAACAACTGTTGTTAGGCATTTATATTGGGCAGGACCATTTGAAAAACACAGTTCCACCAGCAAAGAACTTGCAAATTCACAGGATGTGTCTATTTTCAGGCAGGTACATTCCCTCATTTTCAGCAAGATAATGGTTCTGGATTTGATCCTGAAGACCAGGTAGGCTTAGCAGGGCTCAGTCCACAGAGTAAGCTTAAGGCCCTGTCCCTTCTCAGTATCTATCACTCATTTCTGATTTCACTCCCCAAGAAGTCACAGTATCACTTTGCATCACTCGTGAGTCCCTGGGTTTAACCAGGAGCAGTGACTGCCTTCATCTCATTTTACAAGGGCACAAGGCAAAATAAAATGAATTCCATCAGGAGCATGTGTCTTCTAGAAAAAAAGCAGGGATAGGTTAAGAGGAAAGCAAATGAAAGGTAAGATTAATAGCATTTACGATGGCAGATAGACTAGCAGTTTGCTAATTAAAGATGTTAGAACACAGAAGCAGCCAAGGATCAGTGGCTTTTAATGAGGATGTTGTAGGGGTGATTTTGCTCCAATTTTCTGCTTAATAAGGCTGGTTTAAAAAGTAATTTTGTTGGGATGTGACTCCCCTAAACCTGTTCATTATCAGTGATGGGACTTCTCCTCGACACTTCGGGAAATGTTGTGCTTAATTAATATTGTGTCAGCGAGTGGCTATGCTGACAGATGAGGGGAAAAAAATTGATGAAGAACTTTCAAGGACACTGACTTCATTAAGCCGCTTCATTATCAGCTGCATAACTGACTAAATATGTCATTTACAAGATAATGCTAGACTTTCAATGGGTTTCCCCCTCTTTTTTTTTCTCTTTCTCTAATATAAGTGAACATATAATGTTTCCCAAAATTTTTTTTTCAAGAGAGAAAAACAAGGTCAGTAGCCTGACCAGATGTTCTGTCTTGTCCTGCCATCACTAATGATAATTTACAATTTTATTGTGCTTTATGTTTACAAAATATTTCCTGTATTGAACAATTCTAGGACATCAGTAGTGGAATTATGATCCCCACACAATGGAGGATGAAACTGAGACTTAGAAAAATAAAATGACTTGCCCAAGAACACACAGTTATTAAGTGTCAGAGCTGGAACTGAATCCTAAGTCTTTTAAACTCTGTGTCCCAGCCTCTCCATCTTATGAGGCTTCTTTCCAGTAAGACCAGAAGGTCTTCAAAACAACACAGTATCAGTCACTGAGCCAGTCACATGAAGGGGATTTCTGTGCTCTTCCTGTGAGCTAAATCAGCCATTGGTGATTGGTTATATCATCTCCCACCTCTATGTCTCTAATAAGGACACATTTTGGCTTTATGAAGAAAGGGCTTTGGAGACCTCTAGGTATTTGAAAGGTTAGTCCAGGCCTTGGTCCAGTCTCCTTATAACCAGATGGTTTTTGTTGCATCAACTGCCTACTATGAGACCTTAGAAAAGTCACCTGAACTCTCTATGGTTGCATTTCTCAATCAATAAATATATAATCAACCCCATCACTACCACCACTCCTATTCCATTCTTCATGAGAGATGGGAGGGTTAAAGTACTCTCTAGAGGCAGGTATGGAAGAATTTAATTAATGCTATCTGTTCCCATGTTTGGAAGGCAATCTCAAGGAGAAAATATTCTTAAAAGGGGAAATAACTATTTCCTATTTTAAAATTAGACTGGATAAATGATATCTGCTTAACAGTCATCTGATTAATTGAGAAGTAGATGGAACTGAGAAACAGAAGATGTGGGTTCTAATCCAGTGTCCACTATTAACTCACAGTGAGTAAACTTGGACAAGTCACATGACTTCTTCTCTGGACCTTGGTGGACTCAGCTATAAAGTGATGGTTTCGGTCTGGGTAAATAGTAAGGCTCCATTCACTTTTAATAATCTATGCTACTTTATGGCAGAAAATAAACAGTTGGCAGATCATGGTCCTAGTCCTGGATCTGTCATTAAATTTCTTATGTGACCTCGAACAAACTTCTGTGATTTGCCAAGCTTTGGTTTTCTCATCTGTAAAACAGAAGAGCTGAACCAGATGCTTCACTGCAGTTTGGTAAGTGATGGGTTATTTTGTATGAATTCTATAAGTGATAGACATTACAGATTACTTGAAAACCATCTATGTCCTTAGAATATAAAAGAAACCTTCAAATGAGCTTGTGCTTCACATGTCATCGTGACTCAAGTGACTCAATGATTGCTAAAGTAATAAATTACCCGTATTATCTACCTGATATTATCAATATGTAATTCTTACTTATTTAAACTAAATCTTCCCAAAATTTCTTCTTTAATTTGATGCTACAATAATGATAACATTAATATAACACTTTAAGATTGTAAAATGCTTTATAATGTATTCATTTGGTCCTCAAAACCTCCCTGAGAGATAAGTGCTATTATTAGTCCCATTTTACAGGTAAGGTAACTGAAGCTTGATGGAAGCTAAGTATCTTGTCCATGGTCACATAGAATGAGGGTATGAGACAAGATTCAAACTCAGATTTTTCTAACTCCAGATCCAGCACTGTATCCACTACATCATCTAGCTGCCTTACAAGGTCCTTGTCTTTGAGGTATTCAAATAAATACACCACATAATGACTCAAATGATTCTGCCAGGGGAAAAGCAGGACATGACAGTAAGGACATCTCAAGCAGAACACATCATGCATCTTGTGTGTGAAGACCATAATGACAAGGCTGAGAACTCCTGGCAGGTCCAAACAGAAAACTCCCACGTGAACTGTGAGGCCTTTATGACTGAGTCATGATCCAGGTGTATGAAGCCCAAACCGTTCAAGTAGACCTCCAGTTACATCGGTCTCTAGCCCGCCTCCAATTTCAGTGATTCTTTTAATTTCTTCTTGAGTGGCTAATACTAATTGGTCATATGAAATAAACTCAAACACAGAACTTGGCCTTAGCTGAGTTTGCTCAATTGGCTGGCTTATCTCATCTTAATGATGTAGTAGTTGGACACACACATTTAATTCATTCCCTCCTAAAATTCAGAGAATCTTAGGTAGAATATGAAGATGGAAGAAGGGAGTCCCCTTTGTCCATAGAATCTCCCCAAACACATTCATTCCTGGCCAAATTTGGCATTACCTTCATTTGCAGCCTCTGAGGAACATTCTCCAGAATTTTTGAGGAAACCAAAGTACTTTCTCCAGGTAGTAGAGTAAGTACAGAGACTTCTGTCTTCAGAATCTTTTTTACCATGTTTACCATAAAATAGGGGTATAAAGTTATCTATTTGCATAGATAAGTCTTTCTTCAGGTTCTCTTGCTCCTGTATCCCCTCCCACTCCAAACCAATGTTTGATTCTTATGAACAGAACTACTAATTAGGCGGTCAAAAGAGAGAGAATTCATTACAAGAAGAGGAAAATGTCTACAAGCTCTCAAGTTGAGATGCATGGCCAGATGACTGAATTCTCTGCCCCCAAACCTTCAGACATAACCATTATCCACCAAATAAAGTGTAAACTCCTGATTCTACCTAGCCAGTCTTATTTCAAGCTACTTACTCTTTTTGTCTGCCTTGCAACTATAACCAAACTTAACTGCTTACCCTCCTTGCATTATCCTGCCCTCTCCCATTTTTGTGTCTTCGCTCCCATGGTCCAGCTCATCTAAAATGGACTTACTACTTCCTTAATGGCTAGAATTTTGAAATTCTTTCTAACCCAAGTTCCATGACTTCTTTGAAGCCTTTCCTGATTGCTTTTCAACCAGAAATGATAACTCACCCCAATTTCTAAAAAGCATTTTATTCCTCTCCTTTGCCCTTCTCACATTTTGCTTTGTACTTTGGCAGATGGGGTACTTGTCTAATTGCCCTTGTTAGATTAGAAGCTGAGGAGTGGGAGAAAGGGCAAAGAACTATACTGTTTTGGAGGGAAGAGAGGGATTATCTTCATATATCTCTAGTGACCAGCATGGGATCTTGTACATTGTAGGCACTTAATAAGTGTTTGTTGAAATGAATTGACTAGTTTGTAGACACACACACACAAACACACACAGCAAAAAGATACTGGACCCCTGTGTATATGTTTGTGCAGGTGTTTTCTCAAGGGATGTGTCCTTCAAGCAAAGACTCCAAGTACTGTTCACAATCACAGTTTGCCTTCTCCTGGGCCCTCCCCTATAGGTTCTGGACAACAATGATAATCAAAAAGCTCTCTTCCTAAATAGGAGGGCCTTTGTAATCGCTCATAGGGCAGCACAGTGATTTGACTGCAACATTGTCACATTATGGATGAGGTTGTGATTAAATTTTCTTGTGTAATGACCCTAAGTAAATCTTTGCAATTTTCATTTTGCAGAGATTTAATATAGATCGGTTGCCCTGTAGTTTGGCCCCATTTTAATCCTAAGTCAGTCATTAAATTGGGACCAGGGAACATCTGATGGTTACATTCCATGGACTGAGCTATGAACTTAACATATTAAACCTACATTCCAGATGGGTAGAAGCATCTGTTCTCATTATAGTGATTGGTGTTAATCCGAAACCCTGACCTGCTTCTCCCAACATTATACTTATTAAATTCAGGACCACGTTCAAAGAGATATTAATATCAGCAGCATCACTTCTCAAGTATCTCCATGTGTGTGGCCTGCTCTGAATAGACAAACCTTCAGGCTTGGTTAGGCACAGAGATTCTCAGATGGAAAGATGTTGAGAAATTATTTCATTCTCAAAAGGAAAACTCTAAGGTAACCAGCAAAATATCTTGAGCTCTTGTACCTTTGACTGCTGAATACCATGGGGACAAAAGAAAAGTATAAGATTAAGTCCCTGCCTTTAAAGACCTTATAGACTGACTCTCTCTCTCTCTCTCTCTCTGTCTCTCTCTCTCTCTCTCTGTCTCCCCCTCTCTGTCTCTCTCTCTGTCTCTGTCTCTGTCTTTCTGTCTGTCTGTCTGTCTCTCTCTCTGTCTCTGTCTCTGTCTTTCTGTCTGTCTGTCTGTCTCTCTCTCTCTCTGTCTCTCTCCATGTGTGTGTCTCTCTCTCTCCTTCTCTGTCTCTGTCTCTCTCTCTCCCCCTCTCTGTCTCTGTCTCTGTCTTTCTGTCTCTGTCTTTCTCTCTCTCTGTCTCTCTCCATGTGTGTGTCTCTCTCTGTCTCTCTTTTTCTCCCTCTCTGTCTTTCTGTCTCTCTGTCTCCCACCCCTCCCTCTGTCTCTCTCTCTCCCCCTCTCTGTCTCTCTCTCTGTCTCTGTCTTTCTGTCTCTCTGTCTCTGTCTCTCTATCTCTCTCTGTGTTTCTCTGTCTCTCTGTCTCTCTCTCTGACTCTGTCTCTGCCTCTTTATCTCTCTCTCTCTGTCTCTGCCTTTCTGTCAGTCTCTCTGTCCATCTCTCACTCTTTGTCTCTCTCACTCATATACACACAAATTTGGTAGCAACACAAAACAGTTTATGATAAATATTACAAATGCTAGATATAGACTATAAGTTCCATAGATGCTCAGATGAGAGAAAGCTGATTGCAAGATGGGTAGTCAAAGAAAACTTCACAAAGAAGATAATTTATCTCATCCAAATGTGTGGATAAATAGAAAGAACTTTTCAAGTAAATACAGATTCATACCCAAAGAAGGCAATGAATATAGCAGGTATGAGAGGAGGAGAGCAGTTCAGCTTGATTCCTCTAAGAGATGAAAAGTGAATTTCAGAGCCAGTGAATTCATGTTTGTAGAAGGTTCAACAATTCTGTTGTTTGTTTTGTTCATGTGTTCTTATTTTTTAATTATTCGACCTGTACACATAATGGCCTCTGTTTTTATATGTTGTCTTTTCTAAATTGAAAGTTTCTCAATAACAAGGTTTGATCTCCCTCCCATTTGAAACTTCATCCGGAGCCAAGGTCAGACCCACATCAAGCACTACTCAAAGACAACTTCAATCCTACTCCCCACCACCACCACAAGTCTTCTCTTACCCTCAGTTCCTTCAACTGACCCTCCTCATATAGCATGTTTTCCAATTCCTAAACCTATAAATAATATCTATAAAACATTTTAGTCAAAAGTGAGCTACTCACCCTTGTCCTACCCATCCCTTATTCTAGATGTGTCCTAACCAAAGAGGACAATATGATTCCCTTTTTATAGATACTATAAACTTCTGCTAATGCTACCTGGGACTAAATTAGCTTTTTTGGCTGCCATATCACATTGTTAAACTTGTAGTCCATTAAACCTCTTTTTCATATAAATTGTTATCTTTATAACTGTTATCCTTATCCCGTATTTTAACTTATTTTTCAAACCTAAGGGCAGAACTTCATAATTATCCATCTTCATTTTCATATTAATTGATCTATCCCATTTTATTTCTAATTTATTGAGGAAAAGAAAAATTTCTTTATGAATATGGAACTTCCTTCTACTGGGGAGGGACAGTTTCCCTGAAGAAAGAAGATGTTTCTATGTTCTCTTTTTGTCTGCCATCAACTTTGGGCTGATAAATAAATTCACTTCTTTAATAATAGATCCTTCTCTGGTATCCCAGCTCATCTACATCAATTTTCATGTACATAAAAGACCACTACGACTGAATCAACAAGGCAATTCAATCAAACAAGTCATGCAGTCAAAATAGGTAAGTAAAACGTCCATTTGCTCAAAATTACTGGTTAATTCAGCCAAAATGATTGAATCAATTGTGCAAGAAGGCAGTCTACAGGAAAATGAAATTAATCATTAAACATCTACCTGGTTATGAGGAAGTCGGTAAGGACTTTGCAAAGAGAGTCTATTTGGATCATTTAAAGTTAAATCTAAATGTGTGTAAATAATGCATTTTTAATTCAAAAGAATAATTATATACCTTTCACTTACTCTTGAGGTAGCCAATGGGCCTCGATGATTTTAGATTTCCTATTTCTTTCCCCATGTCCCAAAATGCTCCTATATGGTCACACACATTTTTCTTTGGCCATGTAAACTTGACCTGTATAAATTTCTTTCTGTCCCTAGTCATAATATCAGAAGAGAAAAGAACCATTTGATGCAAAAGAAGAAGAAGAAGAAGAAGAAGAAGAAGAAGAAGAAGAAGAAGAAGAAGAAGAAGAAGAAGAAGAAGAAGAAGAAGAAGAAGAAGAAGAAGAAG
>NC_058131.1:264060669-264084934 GCF_016433145.1 Gracilinanus agilis | reverse complement strand
AGTGCCTAGAAGAAAGCATTTAATAAAATGCCTTTTATTCACCTAGAGCAAAAGATAGAGCCAGACCAATGGCCAAGTAGTTCAGTGCCAGGCAGCCCTTCCTGAGTAATAGCAAGAGACAGGGCCAGGGGGCAGCTGGGTAGCTCAGTGGATTGAGAGCCAGGCCTAGAGACAGGAGGTCCTAGGTTCAAATCCGGCCTCAGATACTTCCCAGCTGTGTGACCCTCGGCAAGTCACTTGACCCCCATTGCCTACCCTTACCACTCTTCCACCTATAAGTCAATACACAGAAGTTAAGGGTTTAAAATTAAAAAAAAAAAATGTAAAAAAAAAAAAAAAAAAAAGAGACAGGGCCAGACCAGTATTTGACAGGCACAGAAGGGCAGCACCTAGGCAGCCAGTTCCTGAATCACAAAGAGAGACAGGGCCAGTCTAACAAAGACAGCGTGGCGATTTTTTTCTTTTTTTTTTTTCCTTTTATTTAATTAATTAATTTAGAATATTTTTCCAAGGTTCCAAGATTCATGTTCTTTCCCTCCCCTCTCCCTAACCCCCCTCCCATAGCTGACGTGCAATTCCACTGGGTTTTACATGTGTCATTGATCAGGACCTATTTCCATATTATTGATATTTGCACTAGGGTGATTGTTTAGAGTCTACATCCCCAATCATATCCCCATCAATCCATACAATCAAGCAGTTATTTTTCTTCTGTATTTCTACTCCCACAGTTCTTTCTCTAGATAAGGATAGTGTCCTTTCTCATAAGTTCCTCAGAATTGTCCTAGATCATTGCATTGCTGCTAGTACAGAATTCCATTACTTTCTATTTTACCACAGTGTATCAGTCTCTGTGTACAATGTTCTCCTGGTTCTGCTCCTTTCACTCTGCATTATTTCCTGAAGGTCATTCCAGTTCACATGGAATTCCTCCAGTTCATTATTCCTTTGAGCACAATAGTATTCCATCACCAACAGATATCACAATTTGTTCAGCACAGCAATTTAAAACACATTAGACAATAGGACCAGACTAGCCAGGCAGTCCATGACCAATCTTGAGCTTAAGAAGCCCACACCTCAATTACAGCTTTTATAGAAAGGGCCAAATAAGTATTCAGAGTCCAGATAGCCCATAGCTAAACTACAGTAGGAGGAGCTTCAGGAGAAAAGATCAGGATAACACCAGAGAAGCAATATACCTGAGGTCCTACAAGAGGTCCACCTTCAGTGTAATTGAGAACAACTCTTTGTGGCCTGCCAGTATGGAGCTAATTCTACAGTCAGGACTTTTGTAAGGAGAAGGAAAAAATAAAGGGGTCTCAGTCAAGCCACAAGCCACAAGGACACTGAGGCCAAATCCAGTAATCCTGGAGAGGATGGAGCCTAAGTACAAGCCTCTTCATCCAAGTGCTATCCATTCAAAGAGAGGTTGCCCATATCATCCAAGAGTATTGAGGAAACAGAGTTTAACCCAAGCACAAAGCTCAAAGTTGAGGCTAAAGATGTGAGTAAAGAGGAAAAAAATTATAATCATGCAGAAATATGATATATTAACAATTTGCAAAATGCTTTGCTTATGTTATTTTATTTTATCTTCAGAACAACTCTATGAGGTAGAGATTATTATTATCTCCACTTTGTTGATGAAGAAATCAAGGCTGAAAGAGGTTAAGTGATTTACCAATGGTCACACAGCTAGTATCTGAGGTAGCATTTGAATGCAGATATACTTGATTCTAGGCCCAGTGTTGTATCCACTGAGCCACCTAGGACTGAGATAAACCCAATAGGTAAACCCAAAATAGTACAGTAACTTCATAAGTACAAGTAGCCTCAAAGCAAAAGAATACCTTGGCCCCAAGGATTATAAGAGAAGCTACAGAAATTAAACAAGAGATTTTTTAATGTTATGTTTAGTAGAAGAAGAGCAATTGAGGAAAGAAAGGAAAGGAGAATTAATGGCTTAGAAAAGAAGGAGGTTAAAAAACCTTACCCCAAAATTAGACTCTCTGAAATACTAGCATGGAAAAGATAGGTATGACTTAATGAGACAATAAGAAATATTTTAAACAAAATCAAAAGATAGAACCAGAAGAAATTTTAAGATTCCTGCTTAAAAACCACTGACCGTGGCTCAAGTTGGTTTTATTTTTCTTATCTTTAAATATATATACATATGCATATATATATGAAAATATATATATTAAAATGTTCTCTAAATATTTTCTGCTTCTTGCAGGTCTCTATAGTAGATCATGGCCCCACCCACTTTCAGGCCCCACCTCCTCCCCACCCCCCAAAAAAGAAGCCTCTCCATAGCAAGGCAACCAACTTGGCTTAGTCCCAGAATCTCTTGGAATGAAGGGTGTGAGGGAAGAGGACTCACAGTATTTTATGTTTTTAAGTGTGTTTTCTAGTTGTTTCCTTGGGCTGGAATTTCTTGTGTGTCCTAAAACTTTAGGATTCTCTCCTTTTACTCTACTTTATGTAACTAGAAATAATCTCAACATTCCCTGGTAGACTGGAGATACAACTGTTCACTCTCTTGTCCTCTGCAAGGATAATATTGCATGGCATATTTCACCTCCTGCTTGAATTACAAGCTCTTTCTTTCAAGTGACCTGGGAGTAAATAGCCTCTTGTCCCTATCTAATTCCACCTTAGATTATCCTTACCCCTCTGGTTTCTCTCTTTCTGACTTTGCTCCCATATTTTCTGGTCTAGGCAAATTTTGAGTAATCTCTCAACTCCCTCTCTCTTTTCCTTTACTAACTGATAACAATTTTCCCTCAGCAAATAGTTAAAAAACCTAAGTGTTTCTAGAATTTAGCCTGCTGAAAATTAACTATCATACCATACTCTTCCTCGTGCCACAGGGCAATGATAACTGGATAGTGTGATGTCGTATTTTACCATCAGGCACCAGACAGGTTGTAGATAACACCCATAAAAACTGGCTAGAGTCTGGGGATAAAATTAGTTTAAAAAAAATTTTTTCGGCCATGATCTCTTTCCTTCCTTCCCCCCTTTTTTTAAATAAATGGATCAAAACTAAATAATTCAAGCCCCGCCTTCAAAAATAATTTTAGTATTGTTTAACAAAAGCAATAAAACCCAAAATTTTAACCAGCAAAAGAAATCAACAAAGAATCATCAGACTCTCCAAAAACAATGATAAAAAAAAAAAGCACAATGGATGCTATGCTATCATGTTGATAAAACTTAACTAAAACTTTCAGATCTATTAGAAATGGTGGACAAAGTGAAAGTAGAAAGACTGGTCCTCTTCCCAGGAAATTACCTTGGGTATCCCAGCACACTGGTTGTCATACAACAAAGAATCCCTTACTCAAAAATGGGCTTTGGAGACCATCTTACCTAGCCAGGAGCACCCAAGACTCCCAGAACCAAAGCATACAATCTCCTTCTGGCAGACACAATTGCCAAAATCATACTTTGCATCCAAGCAAAAAGTATTTTAGAAGAGTAATTTTTAGAAAGAAAAGGATTGGTGGAAGCAGGCCTCCAACTGCAGCAGACACCAGAGGGTAGCGCCTAGCTATGGTTGCTAACGATGACAAATGCTTCAGGTAATTTAAAAACAGGCAGCTAACACAAACACCCAACTCAGCTGCGCTCGACAGGCTGCAGTGCTGGATAGCTGGCAGCCCTTCAGTCAGTCAGAATAAGGTGACAGGCACCCCCACTGCGGACAGTGGGGGACAGGCAATGGAATGCAAGGTTCTTGCCAATCAGTGCCAGAGCCTCCCAGTACAAACAGAGATGGGTGGAAGAGAAGGAACTAGGCATGTGAGGGTAGAAGAGGCCAAAGCAGGCTCTTAGAGGAAGCAGCCCCAAGAGATAGATGAAATGGCTTTGAAAGTCTTTGTAAAGGTGGAGGCCTAGGAGGGCCAGGACTGTTTTTTGCCTCTTTTTATATCCCCGGTGCACAGTGCCTGGCAGAGAGCAAGTGCTTAAGAATTGTTGACCAATTCATGGATCACTTTTAACATCAAACATAACTGATGTATCGATTGGTTTTGCATTTTTCTCCCTCTTTTTTTTTTTTTTTTTTTTTTGCTCTTTGCTACAAGAGATAGCTCACTGCATTAGGAGAATAAATTCAGAAATAAAGATAATAAAAAAGAGATAATAAAACTTTAAAAAACAAAAACATTACTGTGAAAGGTTTGGTTTTGGTTGTGTTGTTCTACTGGCCTGGAGTCAAAGATGATTCATCTTCTCTCTCCATCAGCCCACAGTTTTTCCCTACTGATGAGTATCCTCACTGATATTTTTCTTGGCTGGGGCTCAGTGGACAAGTGTGTTTATTTCACTAGTTCCAAAAGAGTCATTTAAATTATCTCAGGTGAGCACTACAAAATGAAACACTTAGCCTGCCAAAAAAAAAACAAAAAAAAAAACTGGGTACTGACCTGATGTTGGGAATAGGATCCTGTCTAAATGTGAGTACTTCATCCCTTAAACACTAACCATTGTGTTCAAGCATCTCTTAGAGCATTTGTTTTATGTGAAACAGAGTAGCCTGGTGGATAGACAGCCCAGCTCAAAGCTAAGAAGACCTAAATTCAAGTTCCACATTCAATTCATCATGGCAGAGTGACTCTGGGCATTCAGTCACTTAATCCATTGGTGTTCCTGGCAGCTCAGTGACAACCTGAATTAATATGGGGAGTTTTCTCACCTTAGAAATAGTTCCCTATGCCAATAAAACCACAAATCCAGTTCCTCTCTCTATAAAACATAGAATTTTAAGGCTAGATTGTCTAATCCAATCCTTTCATTTTGTGCAGAGAGTAGAATAATGCCTAGAGATAGTAAACAATTGACCCAAGGTCAGAAACCTAGTTAGAGGCAGAATGGACACTAGAACGAAGCCAGGTCCCATGACTCCTATTCTAAGTGCTCAATCTATTATTCCCTTCTATCTCTTCTTTGCCACTATCTCATCACCCTACTAAACCAGGAGATTCATAAGGACAGGGATTATATGCCCTTGTAGCTGCACCATGACTCTACCAAGGGAGTAGGCACACAATAGGTGTTTTTTCTTTTGAGTTTGGTCATTGACTGGATGGGGGTAATTAAAAAGGATGGAATCTGTCCTATTTATCTGAGGAGAAGGAGGAGAATGAATGAATTAATCTCAGAGGTTATGAGGGTATCAACCACCAGCACACAACTGAGCCACTGCTATGTCTGGCAGAAATACATACACACATGTATCCCTTCCACATCATGAGGATTAGGGGCATGACACCCCACCCCTAACATGGAAAATCCTAATAAAATTTTTTGACTCTCCCTTTGTACCAGAGAAGAAGTCTGAATTTTTTCTTTTTCTTTTATGTAATATTTACAGAACCTTATTATAAAATCTAAGGTAAGTATTTGGTCATAAGCTATATAGTTTCTAAACTTCTGCATCATCCACTGGCCTTCATATGTTATCTTCAACTTCCACAAAAAAAATTCCCATTTAATTTCTTATGCCAACCCATGATATAGCAAAACCACTATGGAGAAAGTAGTGATGGGGAAGGGATACCTGTATACATACACAGACACACACATACTTTCACATCCTTTTACATCTCAACATATGTGCACATACATATTATATGTAGCCACACATACACACACTCATGCATAAATACTGGGAATCTCAAAAACCTTTAATAACTTTAAACTTCATTAAGATTTTTGGGACACCTTGTATATACCTGCATATACACACTCTCCACAAATACACTTATACACCCAAGCACACCTTTTACCATCCCCAGAGATTAGGGCTATGCTTTAGGCAAAATAATTCAGAGGGAGGGGGAAGGAAGCACTAGTGGTTGGGATGATAAGAAAAGGACTTCTTTAGGATCCAGCATTTAAATTGAGCATTGAAGGAAACTAGAGATTCTAAGAGATAGACTTGAGAAGAGAGTGTATTCCAGCCACAGAGGACAGCTTGTGCAAAGATCTCTAGAGGAAAGAGGGGAACATGGTGTTTGAGGAATAACAAAAACAAACCACTTTAATTAGATAATCCATAGAATGTGTGAGAAGAGGAGAAGGATTAATATATAAGAAGTCCGGATAGAAAGTCATGTGGGGGAAGTGTTTTAATGGCAAACGGTGGAGTTGGTATTTAATCCTGGAAGCAATAGGGAACCATGAAGAATGATATGGTCAGACCTTCCCTTTAGGAGCATCACTTTGGGGTAGGGTGAAGGTTGTTGCTTTCTTCTGTTTTGAATTTTTAATTAATTTTTTTCAATTAGTAAAAAGCTCCCTTCTCTCCTTTGTACTTCCAGTTGATAGAAAAAGAAAACTCCTGCTACAAACATGTAAAATCAAGGAAAAAAATTTCGGCATTGACCATGTCCAAAAATACATACTACATGTGTACATACCATACATATGCATATGTATGCATATATACATGCATGACATACATATACATACACATGCATATATACATGCATGCATGCATATAAAGGAGGCAGCTATTCTACCTGGGCCTCCCCTCTGCTGCTTTATCATCATGGTGCAGTGAGATAGGAAGCAGGAAAGGTGAGGTGCTTGGGCCAGACAATAAATGATGCTATCTGAATGTCTGGGGCATTCTCCTTTCTTGTCATGGGCACAGAAGTGATTGGGGTCTTATTCAGCACTGAGTGGTTTACCTCAATTAGGAAATGGGTAACATATTTTCACTTTTTTTTTTTTTTTGGTAAACCTTTACCTTCCATCTTCAAATCTATACTAAGTATTAGTTCCAGGGAAGAAGAGCAATAAGGGCTAGACGATTAGGGTTAAGGGATTTGCCCAGAGTCACACATCCAGGAAATGCCTGAGGTCAAATTTGAACCCAGGACCTCCTATCTCCAGACCTGAATATGTTTCATTATAAGTCCTTAGAGGGGGTCAATAGGTGGCTCAGTGGATTGAGAGCCAGACTCAGAGATGGGAGGTCCTAGGTTCAAATCTAGCTTCAGATACTTCTTAGCTGTGTGACCCTGGGCAAGTCACCTAACTCCTCTTCCCCAGCCCTTACCACTCTTCTGCCTTGGAACCAATACATAGGATTGGTTCTAAGACAGAAGAAAAGGTTTAAAAAATAATACTAAATCCTCAGGAATTATGGTATGACATTACAATGATCAGAGCTCCTAAGTCTTTTGAAGTTGACTTTACTTACAATTGTCTTAGAAATTGTTCTGGTTTTTTCACTTTATTCAGCATTAGTTTATAAAAGTCTTTTCACTTTTCTCTGAAACTATCTCCTGCATCATTTCTTATAGCATGATAGTAAAGAATATCACTCTGAGGGGCAGCTAGGTGGCTCAGTGAATAGTCAGGAATGGAGATGGGAGGTCCTGGGTTCAGATTCGGTCTCAGATACTTTCTACCTGTGTGATCCTTGGCAAGTCACTTAATCACAATTGACTAGCCCTTACCACTTTCCTGCCTTGAAACTAATACTTAGTTTAGATTCCAAGACAAAAAGTTAAGGCTTAAAAAATATACCACTTTGGAAGGTAAGTGGATTATGGATTGGAGAGGAGAGAGATAGAAGGCAGGGAGACCATCTAAGAGGTTATCTCACAAGTCTAGGCAAGAAGTGATTGAGAGCATTCAGTTCTCTGCTTGGTTTATTGTCCAAATGTAGTGCAGTCCAATATACACATACTATAGTCGAGTAAATTAGTGTTAGATTTGGAGTAAGGAAAACTTGGGTTCAAGTTTTGCCTGATAACTGTGAGCATAAGCAAAAAATTAACCCCTCTAAGTCTTCGTTTTCCCATCTGTAATAGCCATAGCACCAATCCCACAGAACTATTATTGGAATAAAAGAAGATAATGAATATAAAGGACTTCCAAATGTTTAAAGTACTTTATGCATATAATTATTATCATGATTATGATTGCTGAAAGGCCAACTCTAAGGCCCCCATAACCAACTATAGCTCATAATCAGAATAATAAGCAGTTGATTTTTCTTATGTAGATTCTTAGGCAGAATTTTTTGAGTGATTGAATATTTCATTTAGGAAGCAATATAGTGTTTTCAAGACCTGATACAATTGGTACAACACCATCCACAAACAAGAATATCTAAAGATCTCACTTTATATTCACTCTATACTCACTTATACTCACTCTATATTAAAGAATCCCTCTTTGATTTGGTCATTACACTGGGACATTGTCCATGGCAATTGCAGTCATTTTTGGTCTCACAAGAAAATAAGAGACAGGAAAGATAAAGAGGCTATAAAGAAGAAAATGGATATGGAATTGGGGTACTTCCTTTGGGTCATCTCACTTCCTTATTCCTACTGGGGCTAAGAAACACTTGACTTTCCCTTACTGATGCAGTGCTAAAGCTTTCAGATATTGAAGCAACAACACCTTGCAGATACTGAGGCTTCACCCTTCTGTTGAAAAGCAGTGGCTGATGGACCCCAAGGCATTATTGTGCCCATAACAAGAAAAAGAGATGCCTAGGGCATTAAGACTACAGCATTTATTGTCAAAGCACCATACCTTTTCTGCTCCCTATCTTGCAACAACATCGTGCTATTAAGGCAGTAGAGGGAACAAACAGATAAAAGTAGCTGCCTCCTTTACATGTTTATATGGATATATGTGTGTGTATGTCTGTAGGTATGAATATAAACATACATTTAGGTGTTATCTGTAAATTAAAAAGGTGAATACAACTTTTTTTTAATCCCTTAACTTCTGTCTTAGAATCAATACTAAATACTGATCCAAGACAGAAGAGCAGAAAGGGCTAAGAATTAAGTGACTTGCCCAGGGTCACACAGCTTCTGACTTTATCACTTAACTGAAACTGCTCTCTCCAATGTTACAAGTGATCTCTTATTTACCAAATCTGATAGTCCTTTTCTAGTTCTTCTCCTTCTTGGCCTATTTTGTGCAGCTGATATTATCGACTGACTTTTCCCCCAACTTACTATCTATTCTCTGGGCTTTCATGATAGTTCCATCTTCTATTAAGTGTTCCTCAAAGCTCTGTCCTAAGATATCTACTCCCTCCCTGCTCCTCCTCCTCTTCCTCCTCCTCCTCTACCTCCTCCTCCTTTTTCTTCTGTCTGTCTATCTGTCTCTCTCTCCCTCTCTTGCTCTTGTCAGCCTCCATGGGTTTAATTATCATCTCTATGGCAATTATAGATCCAGTCCCATCTGTCCCCTGAGTTTTGGTGCCCCATCACTGATTGTTTATTAGACTTATGAATTGGTATCCTAGAGACTTTTCAAATTCAATAGTCACAAAATATACCATTATCTTTAAAAAAAAAAAAAAAAAAAAGCTTAACCTTCTTTCAGATTTGCCTATTCTGTCAATGGATTCACATTCTTCCAATCTCCCGGGTTCATAGCCTCATCATTATCCTCTACTCCTTACTCTCCCTCATCCCCACTATATCTAGTCAGTCATTAAATATTGCCATTTCTTTATCTACAACATCTTTCCTATCCAATCTTCTCTACTCATGTAGCTACCACATTAGTTCTAGCTATTGTCCATCACCTCTTGCCTATGCTGTTGCCTCCTAATTTGTTTCTCTACCTTGTCTCTCCCCCATTCCAATTGATTCACCACACTGTGATTAACATGATTTTCTTTAAGTACATATCCGATCATGCCATTCTCTTACTCAGTAAATTCCAGTGGCTCCCTCTTACTTCTGGGGGAAAATATAAAGTCTTGTTTAGCTTTTAAAACCCTTTCCAACCTGATCTTAGCCTTTCTAGGTTCTTTGTACATTACTCCCCTTCCTATGGTCTTTAATCCAACCAAACTGGCCTCTCACTTCCTTACATGTGGCATTTAATTTTTTTCATTTTTGTGTCTTTGGACTGACTGTCCTACATGCCAGGAATGCACATCGTCCCCTGAGATTCATAGAATCTCTCTCTTCCTTCAAGACACAATTCAAGCATCACCATTATTCTGAAGCTTTTCTTGATGTCACAAACTTCTAGTACCCTCCCTCCCAAACTACCTTATATATAACTATTTTGTATAGTATTTGTATTTATTCTCTTCATATTTATTACGTGTATTTATATGTTTTTTTGTTGTCTCCCCCATTAGAATTAAGCTCCTTGAGGATATAATCCTATTTCTTAACATGGTGTCTGGCACACAGAATTAATAAAGAGCTGTTGATTGCTAATCGATTTCCCATAGCTGCATCCATCCAGGTTTGGTAAATTCATTGAATGGCCTTTTTATCCTACCCAAAGTATGAAAAAAATGCATTTTTAGTTTATCAGCCAAGAAATAAGTTGAAACTTTAAAAGAGGAATTTTTTTTTTAATTTTAAACCCTTAACTTCTGTGTATTGACTTATAGGTGGAAGAGTGGTAAGGGTAGGCAATGGGGGTCAAGTGACTTGCCCAGGGTCACACAGCTGGGAAGTGTCTGAGGCCGGATTTGAACCTAGGACCTCCCGTCTCTAGGCCTGGCTCTCAATCCACTGAGCTACCCAGCTGCCCCTAAAAGAGGAATTTTGGTTTTAAAAAAATAAAAGATAAAAATGTGAAAATGTAGAAATGGTTTTTTTTAAATTTTTTAAACCCTTAACTTTCTGTGTATTGATTTATAGGTGGAAGAGTGGTAAGGGTAGGCAATGGGGGTCAAGTGACTTGCCCAGGGTCACACAGCTGGGAAGTGTCTGAGGTCAGATTTGAACCTAGGACCTCCTGTCTCTAGGGCTGGCTCTCAATCCACTGAGCTACCCAGCTGCCCCTAGAAATGGTTTGTAGACTCTGAACCCCACTTTTTAATTTACCTAATAACTAATTATTTGACTAACCAATTGACTTAATGCGCTACTTTTTTCCTAAGAAACATGGGTACATTTTAACAAGGGTCTTTGGAGACAAAGTCTTAACACAAAAGAAAGGTTCCAATGTTCTGATTATTTTAGGCCCTGTTTCACTATAATTAAGAAGGTAGAAAAGTTGGACTGTGGGAATATGACAACAGTTCATAAACCATAAAAAAAAGGCACCAGGCTGGCTATAGAAAATATGTAAGAATAAAGAAAGCCCAAACCCTTTGAGTTGGTGTTCCTAATTTGGTCTTTATATTAAGTATTTTGATAGGTTACCTGTCTCCAAACAAACAAAAGAGTCAGGTGAGACTCTGTTATAACCAATAGTATGTCTATGGTGAGTCTGTTTACCTGCCTTTATCTACATTTTCTTGCAAAAATCCTATATATTGGGCTATACTATGAATGTTCTATGGTCTTGGGCATAGAATAAACTAAAATGCTGGACAAAGATCTTTGTCAAAAAGCCTTCAAATGCTACTTCCTTGATCATCTTTTAATCATTTCCTTCTTTCTCTTTGGCATTCCAATATCTGAAGTTATGGATGTTGATGCCATAAGGCAAGCTGGGGTGGTAGAAAAGATACTTTAAAAAAGTGAGAACTTTCTGTTCTTCATACCAAAGCTCATATTAGGCACCTCTCCCATCTATGTCTTGTTGCTTCAACTCAGAGAGTAATGAACTCTGGCCTGATATGTTCTACTTCTGGGCACTGAGTTATAAGTCTTCTGAAAATTTCCCATACTGGTTCCATAAAGACTTCGGAAATCTTTTTATTATTATTCTTCAACTGAATAGTTCAGCTTTTTGGACTAGAAAAAACCCTTTGCTTGCCCTAATCTGATCCTATAGGGCATAGCAGGTACCAATATTATATATTCTTATCCTTGTGAAACTCCCATCCTCACTGAGACTTCAGAAATATACAGATATATTGATTCTATAAATCCCCTGATATTATCTTTTATTGGTAGTAATAAATGTCCATATTAATTAACTTAATGGGTTTAACTGCAGTAATGACTTTGTATTAAACTAGTACCCATTTCATGTCCCATATAAAAGCTGCAATAATAAAATTTGCCTGCAGGATTTTTTTTAAAGCTCCCATTGTTCTGAAACAAAGCAAATAGGCTGTTGGAAAACTCTGAAGTTGTTGGTGAAACTCCATCATCAATGGCTATCTTTTGGGGATCAGAAGTAAAAGGATCAAGAAAATGACAGGAATCAGTCCCCTTTGCCCTCAGAGGACATTTAGATGATGTATCACAAGGCTGAAAGTCGATAAGCAAAGATTCCTTTGTGGCATCCAGTTACAGGCAATATTCCCCAAGGAATGTCTAGAGTAGCTCACTGTCATGGAGAAAGATTTAGATTTGGGGTCAGAAGAGCTCAGTTTAAATCCATTTCATAGGAGAAAGTAAGGTGACTCTATGGATTGAGAGGCAGGCCTAGAGATAAGGAATCCTTTGTTCAAATCTGGGCTTCGACACTTCCTCCCTGCCTGACCCTGGGCAAGTCACTTAGCCCCCATTGCCTAGCCCTTTTGGCTCTTCTGCCTTGGAACTAATGCACAGTATTGATTCTAAGACAGAAGATAAGGGTTTTTAAAAATTCGTTTCATACCATTTAATAGCATGCACCCCTAGATAAGTCATTCTCCCTCTGTGAGCTTCACTTTCCTCATCTGTAAAAAGGGATATTATTTAGTTCTATCTACCTCATAGAATTCTTGGTAAGAAAATGTCTTGTAAATAAATGTAGAGTTATCACTACTATTATCACCCTAACTGCTGTGACTTGATGGCTGGTAGAGAGCAGAGAACTCTGGATTTCCTCCTAAGCACCTTGTTGAAGAAGCCCTTATGGATGAGGAGGAAGAGTGGCCCATCTGAGTGTTGAGCGCTTACCTTCTTACTCCTGAAGAGTTTCAACTGGGTCAGTCAAATTAGAGTTTTTGAGGGTTCCTAAACCAGTCAACTAGGCTCAGAGAGTGAGATAGGAATTTCTTTCTTTCTCATCTGGTATGGATAATTTGGGAAAAGGGGGGTAAGCACTTAAGTGGCTATTTTAAGAGTGGCTACAATGCTAGTATGGTCACGAGTGTGTTTGCTCTGTAGAGACTTTTAGATACATTTTTCCTTAAAGCAAAATTCTAAAACTGTATCACTGTTACCCTCTGCTGTTGTATTCTGACTCATTTTGGCTGTAGCCTAGTTAGCAGCCTTCTTCTCGGGTCCTATTAACTTTTCTCAGAAATGGTCACAGCCCAACTTCTTCACCTTCCCTGCTGACTTCTTCAGAAATCCTAAAAAGAAGCTTTCTCAAGTCTAGAAGACCCAGAGGAAATTAGGTCTTTCCCAAGTTTTCTAAGTTGAAATCTGTTTCCCTTTCATTTCCTGATTCTGACTTGACAGCTCCACTGGAGAAGGTAAGGGAATGAATGGGCAAGTTGGGCAGATAATCTATGGAGTTCAAAAAAAGTGAGAAGCAAGGTAAGATTTTTAAATTAAATCATGCTTTTGCATCAGACTATATTTACAGCACAACACATAGATGACTGCACAGCACAGGTAAGCCCCACTATCTACAAGCCCAATTCAGCCAAGAACTTTGGGAAACAAATTCTCAATAACATCTTTGAAACATAATAAACAATGTAACTTTATAGGGAATAAAATTGCAAACAGCAACAAAAACCCTTTAGCATCATTTGGCTATTTCTCCAAATCACTATGTAATTTGTTACTTCCTCTGAATTCCCTCTTTGTAAAATAAGAGAACTAGATGTGAGGCAGTGGATAGAGAGCTTAGATGCTGAGTCAAGAGAACCTGGGTTCAAATTTGGCCTCAAGCACTTCCTAGATGTGTGACCCTGGGAAAGTCATTTAATTTCATTTACCTAGCCTTTGCCCTTCTGTGTAAGAATTTTTAAAAATTATGATAAAATAAGGGAATTGGTCATTTTGAAGTTCCTTCTATTTCTAACATTCTGTGATTCTAGGATTTTTCCTAAGGATATTTAGGATATCACCCTGCAATTGCCCTGCAATGTGATTTACTTCCTTTATTTTCCTGGAACCTATCAAGGATGTTAGACAAAGTCTGTCTGGCTATGAAAACCCAGGCTTACAGTCAATAGATAAATGAGGGTTGAATGGCTATTGCTTTTATTTAAAGAATCATATTAAGGTTCCTTGAAATAGCCATTTAAGGAAAGATTAGAGTTTTAAAAATTCAACTTACACAATAATTCTAGAACACATCTATTATATAAGATTTGGCTTTATTTTTTTAAACCCTTACTTTATATCTTAAAATTGATACAAGTAGTGGATTAAGAGCCAGAGCTAGAGACAGCAAGACTTAGGCTCAAATCTGGCTTCAGACACATCCTAGCTGTGTAACCCTGGGCAAGTCGCTTAATCCCACTTGCCAAACCCTCAGAAGTCATACTTAGTATCAATTATAAGATGGAAGGTAAAGGATTAAAAAATGAATTGATACGAGTATTGGTTCTAAGGCAGAAGAGAAGTAAGGGCTAGGCAAGTGGGGTTAAGTAACTTGTCCAGGGTCACACTTAGGAAATATCTGAGGCTAGATTTGAACCCAGGACCACCCATCTCTAATCCTGTCTCTGAAGCACTAGCAGCCCTTGGTTATGTTTATTTAAAGGCCAACCAGGGCTATCATTAGCCATTTCATTACCTATGAATAAGGGGTTTATTAACCAAAACAGAAGAGCAAATAAGACTTCAAGAGGAATAGGCTTCCTGCCTTAGAGACCCAAGATGCAAGTGGATTAGATTTGCTATCAAATCATATCTATTCATTAAAGCAGCACCTTCCTATAGGTCTCTATTTAGACTCTCTTTTAATTAAGCAACTGCTTTGTGAAAGGGAGTTTTCTAGACCCCAAAGAAACAAAGGCCAAAAAAATGCAATTTCACCTGCCCTCAGGGAGCTTATTTTCTAAGAGGCACAAGATGTACATATGGAAAAATAGATATGAAGTAATTTCAGGAGGGAGGGATTAATAACAAAAAAGGATCTCCAGAAAGTAGAAAGTGGAACCCAAGCTAAACCTTGAAGACAGCTAGAAGCAGCAGAATTGAAGAGGGAGTGCATTCCACAAATGGGGTAGGAGAGAGAGTCAGAGCCAAGGCACAGAGACAAGAGGTAGCAAATTGAGGTTAGAGAATAACTAATGGGCCAGTCTGACTGGCACATAGAATGAAAAAAGGGGAATGCCAAGAAATCAGTCTCGAAAGACAAAGAGAAGCCAGATTGTAGAGAGCTTTAAATGTCAGTCTAAGAAATTTTATATTTTATCCTGGACACAAAAAGGAACCACTGAAGATTTTCAGTGGTGCAGTTTATAGAACACTGGACCTGAAGTTAGAAGGACCTGAGTTCAAATTTGACCTCAGATACTAGCTGAAGGACCCTGGGTAAGTCACTTAACCCTGTTTACCTTAGTTTCTTCATCTGTAAAACAAGCTGGGAATGGAAATGACAAGCCACTCTAGTATCTTTGGCAAGAAAACCCCAAATGAGATCACAAAGAGCCAGACATAACTGAAAATGATAAAACAACAACAAAGATTTTTTAGTAGGGGTCTAGCAGAGTCAGATCTGTGTTTAATCTGTATCCATTTGAATTTCTTTTCAGTCTATCATTTAAATTTTCTCTAATCAAGCCGGTAATATTATTCTCTTATTCCCTCCCCCCACATACCTCATTTTAAAATAGTCTTTTTCAGAAATCCCATTTCTCACCAAATCTCTTCACAATACAATGAAAACAGTCTATGCTTCTAACACCCAAATTGCAAATATGGAAAGACATGAGGTAATGGATTCTAACCTACATATGGCTGGCTAGTCTTTGTGTTTGCATGATGATCTCACTTTGCATGAGGATAAATCTAGTCTTTCCTCAAACATCACAGAAAGTTGGGCTTCTATTTAGAGAAGGCTCTCTCTTAAAGGATTATGGGAACACATGCTCCAAGAGAGCAGGACAACAGCTCCTTTCTTTCCATGTAGGAAAGAACTCACTCTATATTGTACACGATCCATCTACGCATTTCTCTTGGTAGTAGATATTTAGTGGGTATTTATTTCTCCAGGAGTCCATACAATTAGATTTGCCAAGAAAGAGAGAGAGAGAGAGAGAGAGAGAGAGAGAGAGAGAGAGAGAGAGAGTATAAACCCGCACATACATACACACCACAGAGTTAGTTTCCTCTGTAGCTGCCTGTTACTTTCTAAAAAATCACTTTCAGCTTGGGCCCCAAGCCCTGTGCCTGCAAAGCAGCAGTACTCATAAATATTAAACATGGCTTCCAAGCGACTCCTCAGCTCCTTTTATGGCACAAAGCGTGGAGATCCCAGCTGAAACCATTATGTTCTATCACTGGTGCCTGCTGAAAAGGGGACAGCGGCTCCAAATATTTATCAATGCTTTGTTGTATTGGGAGAGTGCTCACTGACAGATGGACACTCTCTTTAAAACCTCAACGTATGCAAATCGCCAGACAAAAGAGCCCAGGATGTTTTTAATATCACACACTTGCCTCAGGACATGTTTTTAAATCCCCGTTTACCTAGAGCCCTGGCTTTTTATCAGTCAAACGCCTTAAGCACTATGTCAACTTGGACATCTGGCCGCATGTTTAAAAAAATGTTTTATTTGCTAAAATATTTAGTAATGTGACAGGGGTTTTAACTGGGGACATCGGCTGTAATGGCATATGCTCCAACCCAACTGCTCTGACAAGGAAACTAGTTCGATTCCCTGAGACTCAGGATCCAATATGGGCTAGATAATAAGAGGAGAATAGTTTTATTCAGGCACTTTTAATATAACCAAGACATCTTCCCACCATAGCAGCCAGCACGGGAATAATACACGGGGAGTAGCTCCTCAGGTAAGTGCTAAGAATGGCATGAGGGGCAATTGGTGGATTAATCTTCCAACGTGTCCCTCTATTCTGTTTCTGAGCACTTTCTAAGCTTCCCAATTTAGGAGCAAAGGAGACAATGGAGACAATCCTATGGAGAGAATGAAGACTAGCCTTGGAAGAAATGCCAAGTAATTGTTTGGCATTGTTTAGCTGGAAGAAGAAAAAGATGAGAGGTTATCAAAAAAATGAATTCTCTAGGAACAGAGTGGGGAGGAAGATTGACCAGGCGATAGATCCAGTTAAAACAAAATATCAAGAAATAGTACATTAGAGTTGAGAGATAACTGGCTCTGTGAAGTTAGAAAGTCTTAATGTTTGAATTCAGCTTCAGACGCATACTAGCTTGTGTGACCCTGGGCGCCTCACTTAATCTCTGTTTGCCAGAAATCTACCAGAAAAGTAAATCGCAAAACACTCCGGTATCTTTGCCAAGAATACCCCATGAGCAGCATTGGCTCGCTGTCATATCCACAGAATTACGAAGAGTCAGAAACAAATGAACACCAAAATATTAAATGCATCTTGAAAGATAGAGGTTATCTATCAATGAGACTTCCAATGATACTTAACTAAATCGATGATGGATGTTGTAATAGATATACTGAAAGGGAGAAAAAGTGAGAAATCCGCCTTTTATGGGACAGATTTTTCTCTTTAAGAGACAAAAAGATTTCCTTTTATCTGGAGGAGGGCTGAAGAGAACTCAAAGATTATCAAATGTATCCAAACCAAGACCCACAAAAGAGATTTGACTTGTCCATAATAACACAGTACCAATGAAAGTGCCAAAAGTAGAATCCAAGTCTCCCTATGTCTTTTGGTCAACAAACATTTATTTAGTACCTGCTGTATAGAATACTATATGAGGCCCTGAGGAATATTATAAGTTTATGCAACTCAAGGTCACTGATTTCTTGAAACTCAAAATCTAATAGGGGGTTAGCAACTCTGGGTGTTCAGGCAAATAAGATACAAAGATGAATCGAAATTTGTCCTTACAATCAAATAAAGGGGATAAGGTACACCCACAAGTGATTATCCTATAATAAAGTATTTCAGAGAAATAAGAAAAAAATCCATGAGGATTCATGGAAGAGACATTAAGAGGATGTAGGGGTTATTCTTCAGGTACATTTTGTTCCAGTGGAGCTCTGAGGTGCCTCCTAACTCTAAGATTGTATCATGAACACAAATCACTGTAATACATAAGATATACACAAAGTACCATGTGAGACTTGAGAATAAAGGTCATTACCAAACTCAAGAATCAAAAGAGACTTTGTGGAAAAGGTGGAATTTTATTTAGACATTAAAAAGTGACTAGAATCTGGCCTTAGACATTTCCCATATATGTGACCTTGGGCAAGTCACGTATCCCCAATTGCCTATTCCTTACCACTCTTCTGCCTTGCAATTGATATTCAGTAATAATTCTAAGACAGAAGGCAAGAGGATTGTTTTAAGAGACAAGGAATTCAACTGGAAAAGAAGAGGATGCATATTCTAGGCACAAGGAATAATATGAACAAAGAGAGAGATGGTAACATACAAGACATATTCAAGGGGTCAAATAGTTGTCTAGTTTTACAGGAGCATAGAGAAAGGAGAGAAGTAATGTGAGAAAAGGCTGGAAAGGTAGCTGTCACAAAATAGTAAAGAGCCTTGAATTCCAGGTAAGGAATTTGAACTTTACTCAATAAGCAATAGGTAACAATTTATGTTTTTATCAGAGGGCATTGGCTAGGTCTATATATAAAGAAGATGTCTTGCCTGAGTAACTTAGAGGATGCTGGTACCCTCAGAATCATGTTTATGCATGATGACCTTGCTTTCCTCGGGTTCCCTTTTCAGCTAAGCAATGTTCTATGAGCATTTGCATCATCTGAGGAAGAGGCCAGAGTAATTCCTTCTCTCTTGTCTATGGACAGAAAGGAGGCAAGGCATACTTTGGAAGGTGTTTGCTCACTAGGGACCTGAATGTATTATAAATACTCTTACCAGGTTTATTATTCAAGTTGCCATTGGAAAAACTCCATTATGTACTTTGCTTAGAAATTTGACTTCCTGCAATGCCTTTGAATTGGTGTTTCAGGGGGCATTACCTATCAATTAGTAGTAAAAATGCTCTCTAAATTGTTGATATTTGTGGTAAATTAGCAGCCAAATAAGAGAAATGAAAGTCAACTCACGCGCAAAATTTAAGGTCTCTGAAGTCAGATTTAGTGAATAAAAATTTGGCAGACAATGACTGTTTATTGCTTTCATGTGGGCAGGGATATATCTGCTAAAAAATATACCCCTCTGTGATAAGTGGATTTTTTTAAACCTTTCCTTTGGATCTAAAAATCAATACTGTGTATTGGTTCCAAGGCAGAAAAGCACTAAGGGCTAGACAATGGATCTAAAGTTTCTTGCCCAGGATCACACAGCTAGGAAGTGTCTGAACCCCAGACCTTCCATCTCTAGACCTGTCTCTTAATCCATTGAACTGACCCCAGTATCAATTACTAGGTTTTTATTCCACAAAAAGTACTGGGAAAACTGGAAAGTGGTGTGGCAAAAATTAGTTTTAGATTAACATCTGATAAAATGCCATATAATGAACAAATTAGAGAAGAGAAGATTCCCTTCACAAATATGTATTTGGTGAGGATAATGCTTAACTAAACAAGGGACACATGAACATAAAAGATAAATTGGGCAATTTTGATTATACAAAATTGAAAAGATTCTGTCCAAGTCAAATAAATGTAGTTAGAATTAGAAACAAAAGAGATACCTGAGAAAAAATTTTGTAGTAAATGTCTTTGATAAATGTATGATATTCAGGATATATAGGTAATTGGCATATATCCATATGTGAACAGAAGCCATTCCATACTGATAGATACTTGGCTGAAGAACATGAAAAAAGTAGAAAGAAGAAATTTATATTTGATTTATATAGCATTATAAGCTTTACATACTACTTTACATACTACTTATGTATAATAAAAATATTATTTTTTCCTCTAGACTTATGATTGGCATAGGGATTTTCACATTTGGAAACTCCCATACCACTTCAGATTTACAACTCATCTATAATTTATAAATGTAGAGAGTATCTAGGTGTGATAGGTTTAGTGACTTGGCCACTATCATCTAGCTTCTAGCTAGTCTGAGTAAAAGGCAAGACTTGAGCCAAGTGAACTCCCTAACGTCAGTGTCAGCAGTCCTTTATTCGTTGTTTCAAGTACAAATATTATTACTTATATTTTTCTGATGACAAAAAATGACTCAGAAAATCTAGCTGACTTACCCAATATCGGACAGTTAACAAGTGATAGAACTGTGATTTCTACTTTCGTCTCATAACTCTAAATCTATCACTTTTACCATTATATGATGCTACTTTTTGGAAATTAACATTTATTATTCCCAACAACATTAGAAGTCCATAATTCCCTGACATCTGGGAGAAAATTGAAAGTGACTTAGCTAAAGTAGGATGTAGGGGAAGTGGAAGAAGGCACATTTAATTTGATAAATAAGATTTTTGTTCAGTTGTTTCCAGCTCTTCATGACTCCATTTTGAAGTTTTCTTAGAAAAATACTGAAAAATACTAAAAAAATTTCCTTCTCCAGTTCATTTTATAGATGAGGAAACTGAAGCAAATAGGATTAAGTGACTTGCCCAGAGTCAGGCAATTGAGAAATATCTGAAGTCACAGTTGAACTCAGATCTTCCTGACTCCAGGATCGGTTCTCTATCTACTAGCTGCCCTAAGTATAGGTCAGATGAAAAAAATTCTTGTTGGATATCACCTGTGAAGCTGAAATAAAAGTTATAGTCAATAAGGACCATAGAAATACCCTTCCTCCTTCTATTCTATAGTAATTCATTAGTAAGGTCATTAGAATCTGATAGATGATAGAGGAGGGGGGAAAGGAAGATAATGGAGGCAGGAAAGGAAATTAAAAGAGAAATTCATGAGATATCACAGAGAAGAATGCACAAGATCTAATTACTTATTGGATGAAGGAGGAGTTATAAGGGATAGATAGGAATCAAGGATGAAAATAGTGGCACCATTGACAGAAATAGAGAATAGAGAAAAAGAAGGAGGAGAAGATTGAGGGGGGTGGATATCAGCTCTATTTTAAACATGTTAAATTTGAGGTGCTTCTAATTCAACATCCAAGTGGTGATGTCAATTCTGTAGTTAAAAACTCAGATCTGGACCATGGAACAGAATGCTACTTAGAGAAACAAATGCTGGAGTCATCCACATAGAGATGAGTTAAAATTCTGAGAGGTGATAAGATCAATGAGAATATAGAGATGAGGAAAGGCCCAAATCTTAGAGAACAACAAAAAATAAAGGATCAAGAAGAGAGAGAAAAAAGGAATAGTGAGAAATATAGGAGGAAAGTCACAAAAGTAGTGTCACAGAAGCCCAGTAAAGGAGTTTTGACAAAGTGTAGCCAACATTATTAAATAATCTTTGGCTCAGTTTGGGGAGTGGTTTTGAGAGAAATTCTTAGAGTAAATATGCAAAGAGAATAGAAAGTCATGAAGGCAGGAAAGAAGTTCATCTCTCCCATCCTTTCCAATCCTATCCTAAAATTGTAAAGCTGCATATCCAGACCTGTCTTGAGAAACAGATTCATCTTAAAGGTTTTTGCCCTGAAGCCGGTTTCTAATCCAACTGAAAGCCCAAATGTTTGAACATTTTAGAAAGTCCAGAAGCTCCAAGTAAGCCCTGAAATGTGCTCCCCTTACTGTGAGCCTTGTTCATTTCCAACTCATTGTAAACTTCTTCAAAGAGAACATTTGTTCTTCTCTCAAGGAGACAGCCTTCCCTCCCCCCCATTTTTTCTCTTCTGGAAACACTTTCATGTCCTCGGCAAAATGTCAGGAAAGGCAACAAAAAAACACTCAGGGTAAACATGAAATGCTTCTGCCACACTGGCTGCTAATTATATTTTCAATATAATAAAGGGCAGAGACTCTCATGTGGTTACAGCTTTTTTAGGTTGAAACTTAAATTACCTTCATGCCTTCCTCTTCTTAAAAGTTATTTTTCTGTTGCCTTCATGACTCCGTGTCATGTGTCTATCTCTGCCTCATCTTTCTCTGGAGACCAGCCGGTCAGTCCTTGTCTATGATGTACCGTGACTCCACCAGTGATAGTTATGTACCCAGATATTTTTTTTACCTTTAGATGTTCAACAGCATGAATATTCTTATTTTTTATTTAAAACTAATTTGGAGTTCTCACTCTCCAAGGGGCTTCTAATCACCAAAAAGTGCCCCAGGCAAGAACTGATTGACAGGAAAACGGTGAGGCTTCTGAAAAGTAAATTGGCTATTGACAGAGCAGTATACAAAGGAAAATGCTAAATGCTTATTATTTATGAGCTATTAGGGAAAATGTTATTAGCATCTGTTTCCCACATGGGCAAAAACACCTGTCAGACATCAGGAAATGATAAAACGAGGCACATTTAATAGTTACTTTGTTTAAAAAGTCATTAAAATTGAATGTCAGCTAAAACTTAGGAAAACATTTATTCTTCAAACCACTTTGAATCTGGCTGTTGAGGGAAGAAAAGAGCCTTTACTAAAGAGGACCAATACATGAGATTTGACAATAGAAAGGCTAATACGCAGAGAGCAAGCACAACAAAATAGCAAAGTAAAAGGAGATAGGAAGGTGTGGAAGGATAGGCAAAGTTGGGGTGGGGGGTGCAGCGTAGTCCATAGCACTTTTGACTACTGAGTTCAGTGCATCCATCTAAAAAGTGGGGGGCAGGAGGAGATATGTCATTGTCTTAGTGAAGAGGCACACCTCCTAAGTACAGTGAATAAAGCTACAGCCTACCTTGAAAACTCTCACCATCTCTCCGTCTTTCTGAATTTCCGTCTTTCTCTCTTTATTCTCTAAATAAATTAATTGTTCTTGATAACTGAAAGGATGAGCTTCCCTTCCCCCAGTGGCACCAAGGGAAGCAGAGAGCAAAGAGGAAAGAAGCTAATCCTCTTCGTCTCCAACGTTCCTCCCCCCATCTTTACCCCTGCTGGTCTCTCATCAGTGTTTCCATACTGCTCTGAAGACACAGGAAAGCTTGCCCCTTCCATAAACAGGCTGCTTGGATGAAGGGTGCACCCCATGCTCCCCACTGCTGCTGAGAACTATGGCAAAGCCACCAATTATGACCAATTGTAGAGATGACTTTGTGATGGAAAACCTATCTGCTTAGCCCCAGGATGAGGTCATAGGCAGGGGTCTGGCAGGAAGGGCTAATAAGAAAACTAAAGCCCATACCCAGAGCTTAGGAGAAAACTCTCCACCAAAGAAAACTAAAGCAACCAAGTCCCCACTGCAGGGTTTGTCCTTATCCCCCAAATTCCTGCATAGTGCTGCTCCCAAAATAACAGATGGTTTATAGAAAAACAAACATTGGCATAACAGAGATTAGCCGGAGGCCCCATTTGCTCAGTATGGACAGGCTATTGGAAGGATAGCAAAAAGTCATTGAATTAAGAGAGAACATAGTCAACTCAGTTGCAGGCAAAGCACAGACATTCCCTAAGTTATGTTCCCTCTACTAAGATAAACACTGAGAACTAGGGAACAGACAACTACTACTAAAATTCCTCTTCTTTTCATGCTTCCCCACATGAGATTTTTTTAATCTCTCTTCCCTCCACCACCCTTCCACCTAGGTTTATTTCCCCCTCTACCCAGTTGCTGCTTCTCATCTCCATTGAGAGTCCAAACATGATTTATGGTCTTGGTGGTGATTCAGACAGAAAGAGAGGGAAAGAGGAGGTAGACCAAGTCACTACTCTTCCCTTACTCTCACCATGATCATATTTCCCACCAGATTTAGCACTTGTTAACTCCTATTCCATTTCACTACCACTTACCCAGAAGTCCTATATTGCTCTTCACCCAAAGTCTCTTATGACAAAATGCTCTAGATAGCCAGAAACACTAGTAAACCTTAACTTCACTCCTTCAGGTATAAAAACTTACTATTCATATCTACATGAGAGACTTTGGCTTTCCCTAATGGGCAAAAAGAGAGAAAAGGAAAAGGGATTGGGGAATAGGAGGAAGCCTTTCTACTTCCATATCTCCCTTTTGTTTGAGCAGTAAACCTCTTTTAAAAGGTTCAGGAATATTGATTAATGTTGAGAGTAAAAAAGGATGTTTTAATGTTGAGACTAGGAAATGATAAAAATCCTGGTTGGAAAGATCAAATGGTTTCTGTAGAGAGAGGAGTAAAACAGTGTTGGGGATGTATAGGAAAAAAAAGGAAAAAGACAAGAAGCCAATAAAGGAATTTACACTGAAAAAAAGACTCCAAAGAAAATGCTACTGAGTGAAGATGAGGATAAGATTTACCCT
>NC_058131.1:264029621-264057087 GCF_016433145.1 Gracilinanus agilis | reverse complement strand
GAGGAGAGGAGAGGAGAGGAGAGGAGAGGAGAGGAGAGGAGAGGAGAGGAGAGGAGAGGAGAGGAGAGGAGAGGAGAGGAGAGGAGAGGAGAGGAGAGGAGAGGAGAGGAGAGGAGAGGAGAGGAGAGGAGAGGAGAGGAGAGGAGAGGAGAGGAGAGGAGAGGAGAGGAGAGGAGAGGAGAGGAGAGGAGAGGAGAGGAGAGGAGAGGAGAGGAGAGGAGAGGAGAGGAGAGGAGAGGAGAGGAGAGGAGAGGAGAGGAGAGGAGAGGAGAGGAGAGGAGAGGAGAGGAGAGGAGAGGAGAGGAGAGGAGAGGAGAGGAGAGGAGAGGAGAGGAGAGGAGAGGAGAGGAGAGGAGAGGAGAGGAGAGGAGAGGAGAGGAGAGGAGAGGAGAGGAGAGGAGAGGAGAGGAGAGGAGAGGAGAGGAGAGGAGAGGAGAGGGAAAAGGAAAGATACATATACATACAGAGATATGTCTGTTGTGAGAATACAAAGATAAATATAACCAGGAACTTGGAATACAATTTATTTAGTGCAAGGATAAGTTTTTCATTTCTCCTGTTCCCACCTAGAAAACCATAAGATTCACCTTCCTGTTTGTATATGCTACCCTAATTATTCTCTCTGAACTTCTCTTCTTCTCGTCTTCATAGTCTTTTATTCAACTGCCAAATAATCCTTTCTTTTAGTAAAACTGAGTCAGAGATAGCAACTAAACCTTAATTTAAAATACAAACTTAAAAATGAAACACAAAATATCAAATTTGGTCTAGAACAACCAAAGGTATAATCAGTTTTCATAATCTTTATCTTATGAGCTAACCCAAACTGACCAAAACAGAGGATTGATAATAGTCTCTGAACAGCAACATTATTAAACTGAACTGTATGTTTTATTGTCAAAAAGTCCACATAACAATGTATATTATATTTGTTCATAGCATCTACAATCACTACTGTCATCTGCAAGAATTGAGACTATATTTTTCTACCTAATGAAGATATAATTTATTTCACAATATTGTACAAGTAAATAAATTAAATCATTTTGGATGTAATTCCTTGAGAAGGTAGCATTTTTGAGAAATATTGTTGCATGCATTTTGATAATATAGAATTAAATTTTAGAACATATTAATATGATTTATAAATATACCTTTCTTATAACTGTCTGATTTTTCCTTATAACTATAAATAGCCTTCAATCTTTTGCCAGACCCAGAATATTGACAGTCATTCCATCACACTTCAGACATGCCAATATCCTTGCCTTTATCTAACAACACCTCAATAGTTTCCATTCTTTAACCTTGACAGTGAAAAACACTCAACATCTGCCATTCAATAGTTGCCAGTTTTTAAAACATTCATTAGCTCTATGCCATATTCTGACTGTCTTATAAAGCAGTGCTGCATATCTGTGGCCCTTGATAGTTGTATTATTAAAGGGGGCGGGGGGGGGGAACTACAGTAAAAGCAAAGTGCTAAATTCCTGGATGGGCTATATTCTAACTACTGTCACTTCATTCTTAGGATTAAAAATTGTTTATTTCCAGTTTTACTTCTGGAAAACATTATTTAATCTAAGCTGAGAAGGCTAACTAGATAATTGAGAGAGACATTCCAATTTATTTTTTTGAATGGGACAAACATGGTCATCAAATGGAACATTCATTCGCTTTAAATGGGGATTAGGTGATGGGAACTGTTGGGGTCCGAGTCATAGCCCACCACCAAGGAAGACCAGCAGACAATGCAATTAAGCAAGAAGGTTGTTTATTGATCTGGTGCCCACCAGGGGAACTCAGCCTAAGAGTTCCACCTGTGGCTCATGAGTACAGGAGTTTTATGCCCCCCCTTATCAGCCTACAGGGTTTGCAGGCATCTCTTGCAGTTAGGGCGTTGATACATCTATGCACTTGTCAGGGGTCTGCAGTTAGGGCATTAGCACTAGGTCAGGGGTCTGCAGTTAGGGCGTTGACACATCTATGCACTTTGTCAGGGGCCTGCTTGCCATGTCTTGCAACGATATGTTTTGCAAGGGTCAAGCGGCTCCCTGCCTTGGCCTCCCTCAGAACCAAGAGACAAAGTCTTGAACTCATTGTTCAGTTTATTGAGTACACTAGAACTGGTGATAGCAATTGTCTTCATATAAGCTATTAACTAAGTAGTTTAAAGTATTTGCATTAACATTGTTGCACTCAAAATTCATGTACCCAACAGGTAATATTGCAAAGCATTAATTATACTTCTTTTCTTATACTAACATTTGACTAATTCCATGTTTTTAAAAATCAAAGGGCTATCTCATACAATTAAAATAAAACATAAGGGGAGTTAAATGGCTTAGGATAGAGGGTCTGGAATAGTGATGGTAGGTCCTGTATTCAAATCTGACCTCAGACACTTCCTAGCTATGTGCCCCTGGGCAAGTCACTTAATTTCAATAGCCTAGCCCTTACTGCTCTTCTGCCTTGAAACCAATAGTTAGTATTGATTAGAAGGCAGAAGATAAGGGTTTTTAAATAATTAAAATCCAAAGAACTTTGTTTTGGAGACTTTAAGATTTGCCTAGGCACACTTGGAATATACCCTTTGTAAGAATTCTTTATTTAGAAATTTTTATTTTGTTTTTGTTGCCATTACTATTAGTGGTGGTAAGAATATAAGATTCCACTGTATTTGCTGTTTAATAATTTTAAGGAATTATTTGACTTTGAACAAAACCCACCTTTGAGGACCCTCTTCTGATAAGATGCCTATATCATGAACATTAAAATAATATAAGCAAGGCATTCGTGGAAGATGTCTTCCATGAATTCCAAACTAAAGGATTTTCTTAACTATGTTGATGTTCTCCAAATGTTACTATTTGTAGTTGATGTACTATCTTGTACTAACTTTATTGGTATCCATAACCATAGAACGCTTTTTTTAAAGAAATTTATAACAATTTAGAAGACATTGACTTAACCACCCATACCCGAAAGACAAAGAGGATGAATAATGCATATTGTCCAGAGAATGACAGACATCCAGACAGGCTATCAGTCAAGTTATATACACCTTGGACAGGTGCTATATCTGAACATCATTGTCCATGGGCCAGATTTATCAGATTTGAGTAAGAGAGTTGATGTGAATCTATTTCTTACAGTGCTTGAGGCCAAGAGAGTCTATGCCATTGGGGAAAAAGATAATCAGGAAATTGTGAAGTGCTTTCCATGATACCAGACTGTTCACTAACACAAAAGCCTATCTCATTAACACCACCATTCTCCCAGTAATGCTATATGGCTATAAATAAAAGAGCCTGATGTTCTCAGAAGAATTAAAACTTAAAATAATCCAAAAGAAAATGAAGAAAAACATGGTAGGCGTAAGTAGGCTGCAGCATATTACAAAAGCTTTACATAGGAAAAATGGTAAGGAGGGCATTACTGAAGATCTGTATGTGGGGGGGGGGGGAAGTGCATTGATTTTGGAGTGAGAGGAGAAATGAAAACTGAACAGCTTCAGGGGTCCATGCACTAACTTGCATATAACCTCAAGATATAAAAGAAAAAGAAGAAGGCTGTTAGTGTACCAGGAAAATTTCCTCCATGGAGGATTTATGAAAACATGTAAATAACATTTCTGAGAAAGGATGGGCAAGCATAAGAACTCCATGAATTTTGTCAATGTAAAGAATGCTCACATTGATGAAAATATGAACTGGCCAAAGTCTCAGAAATAAATGAAGAGGTGGAAAGTGACAGGAAGCTTTAGTTATTTAGAAGACTTTCTCTCTTCCCTAACCCCAACCCCAAGAATAATTAGCTGGTTACAGCTGATATTTGTATTAAGGTTCATTTTGGTAATAATTAGTAGGAATGTGCTGGTTATTGATCATTGACTCATAGTCCATTATGAGCAAGTTAGAAAAAAAGTCTGGTATAAAAGAGACATAGCATAGCATTAGACAGTTTGCCACAGCAATTAATAGGAGGAATATCACAGGATCACAAAATCCCAGAATTTGAAGGATTCTCAAAGGTCATCTAGTCCAACTCTTGATAACAAATCTCAATGAGTGTTAATCCATCCTCCACTTACAGACCTATTGTGAGAGACCATCATGAGTCACCCAAAGAAAGCCAATTCACTTTTGGGAGACTTTCCTTACATCAGGTATATTTCTGTCTTTCTTCAGCTTTCACCATTTGTTCATAAGGTCTTTCCTCTGGGATGGAAAGACAACTTTAATGCTTATATCTCCCAGATTTTCTCTTCTTTAGGCAAAACTTTACTGATTGCTTCTGTTGATCTTTTCAATTCAACCAGTATTTATTTAGAACCTACTCATATGCAAGATGCTACATTACATGCTGTAGATACAATAACAAAAATGAAAGTCATTGCCTTCAAGGAATTTGCATTCTAATGGGGGAAAGGAAACTGCATGTATTAACAGCTAAAGAAGATCAATAAAAGCCTCACATAGGAAGTGGCACCTGGACTGATCTACAAAGGAAACTAAAGAATGAAGGATCAGGAAGGAGAAAGAATAGTATCCCAGGCTTAAGGACCAGATTATTCAAAGTTTGGCTGTAAAAGAGGGGTAGAATGTCAGGGACATGGCCAGATCATGGATTTAGGAATGTTATTATGGCACTTCTATGGAGTATGGATCAGAGAAGGAAAACACTAGATATGGAGAGACTGATTAGGATGCTACTGTAATAGTCTAAGAGAGAAGTGATAAGAACCTGAACTAGGAGTGGTGGCCATGTGAATGCAAAAAAAAAAAAAAAATGTAGAGAGAAGTGAAAGAAAGTGTAGAAGTATGGTTGACAAGAGCTGAACGCTGATCAGAGTATTTTGGGGGCTGCTCCTCCATATTTGGCGTCCACCTCTCACCCAACTCTCATCTGTACCATGAAGCTATAGCATGTACTGCAGTCACATTCTGGAAAAACCATGTCAGTAGGCAGGTTAAAATATGTTGAGGGTAATCAATAGGTCTCAAACATACTGGCAAGTTAAGGGGATGTCTTCCTCAATATCTGATGATATTCCTTGTTGTAATGGGCAAATGAGAAAGATTCATTATAACAGCCATGAAGGTAGCTAAAGCAGGAACTGGAACATCCAGAGGTTGGTCAGACATCAAAAGACACCAAGGTCATCCACTGAATCCACAACCCATCACCAGTCATCCTAACTTTCTGTCTTGCTACTGGACTTTGATGACTCTGGAAGAAAGAATGAGGCTGATTATTTTGGGCAGTTCTGCCTCACAAAATCAATTCAGGTATACACAGGTCAAAACATCACCCTTGGTGACAATGGTCCTGTTTAAAAATGAAGGACTAACAGTAGCATTTTGAGATGCCTATAGGATATTCAGCTGATCATAACAAACAGCAAATGGTGATAAAAATCTAGGGTTCAGAAGAAAAAAGAACTAGATCTATATATATGAGCATTGTGTGCCTAAACTAATGGGAGTTAATGAGGGAAGAAAGGAAGGAAGGAATGAAGAAAGGAAGAGGGAAGGAGGGAAGGAAGGAGGGAGGGATGAAGAGAAGGAAGGAGGGAGGGAAGGAGGGAAGAAGGAAGTAAAGAGGGCCCAGATCAGAATCCTGAGCCATCTTTATGCTTAAAGGAATGGAAAATGGATGATGACTCAACAAAGGAGACTACAAAAAAGTCAGTAAGATAGGTAGGAAGATAGCAAAGAAAGAATAGTATCACAAAAGCAGAATGACATCATCAGAGTATCCAGGAAGAGATTGTTACAGTGTAAAAAGTTATGGAGAAGTTCAAAAGGATGAGGGAAGAAAGGCCATTCAATTTTTCTACTAAAGCTCACTGGGTATCTTGGATAGAACAGTTTCAGTTTAGTGGTTAGGTTAGGAATCAGATTACAATCAATTGAGAAAAAAAGTAGGAAGTAAGGAAGTGAAAGAAAGAAATATAAATGTTATTTTCAAGGAATTTTGCTGTGAAAGAGAAAAGAATTATAGAACAATAATTTGAGAATATTGTGGAGTCAAGTGAAGGATTTTTAAGGATAAGGGAGATCTGGGCATGTTTATAAGGAAGCAAAGGAATCAGTGGATAAGAAGAGATGGAAGATTAGAGAAAAGGAAATGATAAATGGAACAAACTTTGGGAGACAAGAGAAAAAGGGACTGAAGGTACAGATTATAGAGGTTGACCATGGTAAAGAGAGGCAGCCTATTTATCAAAAAAATATGAATTACCAAGCATTTATTAAACACTTACCATCTTCATCTTTCTGTGCTAAGTGCTAGGGATATAAAGAAAAAGCAAAAACAATTTTTCAAGTAGTTTGTAGTCTAATAAGAGAATCAAAATATATAAATCAGAATATGCAATTTAAATACAAAAAGAAAATTTTATAGAGGATGGTATTAGAAGCTAGGAGACCTATTTAAGCCTCCTAGAAGATTCACTTGACTTAGAGGAAGCCAAAGATCCTTAGTGCAAAGACAGAGATAACGGGAGACAATGCCAAGTTATTTAAAGTATAGAACTTTAAAGAAACTCATGATAGTCTGTATTTTTCTTTGTAAAATTTAGTTGTGAGGATCCTCTAAAAAGAGAAAGTGGAAGGAGACAGTACAGGTAGTCTGAGGAAAGAGATGTTCTCTCACTTTTTTGGTCTCCCTTATCTGGATACATTCTTATTCATCAAAATCCTTCATAAAAACATAGTACCTAGAATCAAAAAGAGTATTTCAGGTATGTTTTGACTATAGCAGAGTGTTACAATAGGATTATTGATTCTCTCTTTCTATCAGTATGTCTTTTCCAGGTCCATGTAATAAGTTCACTTTCTAGTTATCTTGTCATTCTGTTGACTCAGTTTGAGTTTTTAGGCTACTAAAATACCAAGATCTTTGTTTAGGAATGCCATCTCCATCCTGTCCTTGTCCAATTTGAATCTTTAAACCCAAGTTGAGGACTTTACATTTATCCCCACTAACTTTTATCAGTAAGGTAAGAGTCTACCCATTGTTTAGTCTATAGAAGTCTTTGGGGATCCTTTTTCTATCATCTGATATGTTAGTTATACCTTCCATCTTTGGGTCATCTAAAAATTTGGTAAGTACTGTCATTTATGCATTCATCTGCCATTGATAATTTTTTAAAAATACAGCATAGCCCCAAGGGCAGATTCCCTAGAGATCTCCACTAAAGATCTCACCATAAATCAGCATCAGTCCAATAATGACTATTCTTAGAATCCAGGCATTCACAAACTTCTAAATCAACCCAATTGAACTGTCAATAAACCTACATCTCTCCATCTTATCCAAGTTAAAATATCTCAGATTCTTTCAAATGGCCATCATATGGTATTGTCTCTAGTCTTCAGGAATTAGGGAAGCTACAAAGAACTAGAATCCCAGGTTCTTCAAGTAGAAAGAGAAGGAACTGTTCCACTAAAGGGAATAGCATGTGCTGTGTTTTGTGTTTGTTTGTAGGTAAACAACCAGTAAGTACATACTAGTTAATAAAGGACTCTCTGCTAGAGGAAAAAATAAAAAGGTTAGATAAAAACATAACTATTCCCTGGCTTGTTGAGAATTAGACCTTCCTTGGTAGATTTTAAGAAATGATCCCAGGGGGAAACAAAGAACACTGTGGAGGCAGAGAGATTCCAAAACTATAATAAGAAATTGGGAAATAGAAGGAAATGAAACCAAAGAGGAAGAGAGAAAGGGTTTTGACTGTTGCAGATTCATAATAAGCCTAAGCTACATATTAGACATCCTCAATAGAAGAAGCATCAGTACCTGCTGCAGAAGCTGTAATGTTCAGAATGCCACAGAATGATCACGAGATTCTATAAAGAACAAGGGAAATGAATATTCACTACTGGAACCACCAAAAGAGATTAGGTAAAGAAAATGGAACTAACTTCTCAGCTTCTATATTGCTTAAGTTTCCTCTGCCAAGAAATGTGAATTTCAGAATGGGAAAGTGAGAACAAAAGTGGTTAACAGGGAATTGGAACCTAAGTCAGGATAGGGTAAGAAAGCAGCACCTAGCTTCCCTCAATGAGTTTAAGTCACAAGACCTGAATGAACTACATTCTAGTTTGTTGAAAAAATTTGTTTTTCTGATTACTGAGTAACTGCCGATGAATTCTGAGGCAGCTAGGGGGTACAGTGGATAGAACACTGGAAATAAAGCCTGAATCTTAATTAGATGAAATTTAATAGGGATAATTGAAAGGTCTTGAACTTGGATTTTAAAAAATTCAATTATACTAATACAGGATGGGGGAAATGTGTCCAAGAAGCAGTTCATTTCAAAAAGACATGGGGAATTTGATATATGGAAACTTTAACTTGGGCCAACAATATGACATGATAGCACAAAAAACTAATTTGAGGTTTCAAAGCATTACTGGAAGCATAGTGTCCAGAGTGGGAAAGATGATAGTGTTCCAGCCTAACCTGGCTACATCCAGAATAATGTGCTTTGCTTTGAGAAATGATGTTGCTTTTAGAAATGATGTTGACAAATAACAGTCTAGTTAGCAATGACCAGAATGGTGGGGGGACTGAAGAGTATACCCAATGAACATCAGGTGATGAAACCATGCATACTGAATTTGGAAAAACCCTTGTAGAGATATGCTAGATATTCTTTTTTTTTTTTAACCCTCATCTTCTCTCTTAGAATCTAGTATTGGATCTAGCACAAAAGATGGGCAAGGGTTAGACAATTAGGGTTAAGTGACTTGCCCAGTCACACAGCTAGGACGAGTGTGAGGTCAGATTTGAACCCAGGACCTTCCACCTCTAGGCCTAGCTCTCTATCTATTGAGCCTTCAGGCTGCCACCTATGCTAGTTATTTTTAAGTCTATAAAGGGTTGTACCATGGAAAAGGGAAGGATAGAGCACTGACCCTGGAGTCAGGAAGTCTTGAATTAAAATTCAGTCTCAGATCCTTACCAGCTATGTGAACTTGGGCAAGTCACTTAATCTCTCTTTGACTCAGTTTTTCATCCACAAAATGGAGCAGATAATAGAACCTACATTCCAGGGCTGTTGTGGGGATAAAATGAGATAAAAATTTGAAAAGTGTTTTGAAAAACCTTAAATTGCTGCTGCTGCTACTACTACTACTACTACTTACTACCATTACCATAGCCACCACTATGATGATGACAATATCAAAGATGGCAGTAAAGACAGTTACAACAGGATAGCACTACATTTGTCCCCAGAGTAGAGAACCAGAAGGTATTATTGTGAGATTTTGAGACAAGCAGATTTAGGCTTTATACAAGGAAACACTTCCTAACAAAGGGGAAGGGGCTGCCTCAAGAAGTAGTAAGTTCCTCATCTCTAGAAGTCTTTAAGTAGAGGCTAGAAGATGGCTTGGGAACGCCAAAGAGAAGTGGTGATTATCTCAAATAAAAACAGATCAATGATGACCACATATTGAATTAGAAAACCAAAAACTTTACATTGCATTGCATCTTTATTTATTTTATTAAACATTTACCAATCACATTTTGATTTGGTTTGGGCCTCATGCCTAAATATTGTTGGCAGCATGGGCCTTCCTATTGCCAGTTTGATAACTGAGGAAGTTTCTTATCAGTTATAAGATAGATTAGATGATCTCTGAGGTGTCTCATTCCTGCTATGGTCAGGAATTTCTGTCTCATTTTTCTTAAGACCTTACTGATGACCAACTTATTACTCTTCTTCTTTCCCCTAGAGATCATGGCTTCCGTGACCTTGTCTCATTTTTTAATATCATATTTGCTTTTATCTTATATAAAACATAGAAACATCCAGAGAAAGAACTGTGGGAGTAGAAACACAGAAGAAAAACAACTGCTTGATCACATGGTTCAGTGGTGATGTGATTGGGGATGTAGACTCCAAACGATCACTCCAGTGCAAATATTAATAATATGGAAGTAGGTCTTGATCAATGATACATGTAAAACCCAGTGGAATTGCTCTTTGACTCTGGGAGGGAGGTGGGAGGAGGGGAGGGAAAGAACATGAATCATGTAACCATGGAAAAATATTCTAAATCAATTAATTAAATAAAAATTTTCAAATAAAATAAATAAATAAAACATAAAAACAGCTTCAAAGAACAAAGTCTCAATTTGTGCCAAAGAAGTCCACAGGAGTCTAAATCCCTAACTGGAATTTTATGCTATAAAATGCTTGGATATTGTTAATAGCTGAGGCCTTCTGCACAGAGGAAGAGCAGTTGCTCAGAATGAGGGCAGGGGAAAAGAAAAGAATGAGGAAGTTTAATGGATCTTTTAAAGGACCTGGTTTATAAGATATACTTTTAAAACACAAAAGATGTATTCTCTAAATGATCACTCTATTGCAAATATTAATAATATGGAAATAGGTTTTGATCAATGATACATGCAAAACCCAGTGGAATTGCTCATTGGCTACGGTAAAGGTGGGGAAGGAGGGGAAGGAAAGAACATGAATTGTGTAACCACGGAAAATTTTTCTTAATTAATTAATTAATTAGAAAAAAGAATAATAAAAACATGAAAGAAAGGCATCTCTTGTCAGTGGGTTGCTACAAGTCCTGAGGCAAGTCATCTCCCCTCTCTGGACCTCAATTTGCCTATATGTAAAATAAGGAAATTTTAGTATTCTATGGTCATGATGACAATGACAAAGTCAAGTCAACATTGTTGGAGGGATTTTCACAAGGTTTACATACTAAATTTCAGATATTCAGAAACAGGTCACTCTGGACCTTGGGGAGTGAATGAGAGAAAAATATCAAAAGAACATATTCTCCTCTCTATTTGGGACCTCACAGACCATGGGCTCAACAAATAATTAGAGGAGGAATGTACGAGGAAATAATGAGTGAATGGATGAATGTTTCAGTGACCAGAAAAGGCAGAGGGGGTAAGCAGCTGCGGAGATGGGGGGAAGGGAGAAGCCAGTCAATTGTCTGGGAAAGAAGGGAACAGCCAGATTAATCTTGCTCTTGCCCTGTCTTCCCGGTTCCTCTCTCATTGTGAGAACAGTCTAGAACTCAGGACCCTGTTCCATCTCACTTAATAGCACCTTTTGCCAGTTATGCCTGCTCCTGCCTAACCTTTTCTTTCCCATTCTCTGAAAGTTAGAAACATCTTTTGTATTCCAAAGGCCAAAGGGCTGAACTTGCCTTTAATTAAAATGCACATCCTTTAATTAAAGGCCCCATAACACATGAAGGGCATTCATTGAAATACGATGTGTGACATAGTCATTACCCTGCTGTTAATTACTAATTAATGAAGCTATTTCAATTAATAGCTTCCCCACTGTCACTCTCCCTTTGACAGGGCCCCGTGCTGAGAGCTGTCCTGGAATCACAGACAATCATAACTCCTGGAACATCACCAAACGCTGCTGGTTGAATATTCATGCTGGAGACTTTAACACTTTTCAATTAAACATAATAAAGTAAAATTCCTGTCAAAAGTATATATCAAACATGCATCAGCTCTTCCCTTCTCTTCCATCCTCCCACCTCCCATTCCCAGCTTGTCTGAAATCAAGAAAGAAGAAAGTGGAGTTATGTATGGTTTTGGTTTCCCTCTTTTTCCCTCCATCAGCTTGGAGTAGGGTGTGGCTTTGCAAACCCAGATGAGGCTTGGGCCAAGCGGATGGATCTGCTGATTTTGCTACATTCTTCTCCCTTTTTCTACTTATAATTCTCTTTCCCCACCTTGGCCACAATCTAAGTGGCACAAGCTAGGCTTCTTCTGGCCCTTCCTTTCAGGTGCAAAGTTAAATCTCCTCCCTGGAGGTGAACCTGGACTATTATAATAACCTCCTGGCTGGTCTCACTGTCTCTGCTCTCTCTCCTTCATTCTTCACATGCTGCCAAAATAGTCTTCTTTATGCACAAGTCTGATCAAGTCTGTCCCCTCTTCACAAACTTTTGGTTGCTCTCTATTGCCTATAAAATAAGAAATGAATTCCTTAGTTTGGCACTTAAGACCTTCCAAAATTTGGCTCCTACCTACCTTTATAGATTTATTTTATTCTCCTCCCCTTTGTGATTCCTCGGTACCAAGCAAATTGGATGACACTTTTCCCCATCTCATGTTGCCCAATCTTGTCTTTGTGCCTTCATTTATATATGCTGTTCCCCAAACCTGGAATGTACACTCTCTTCATCTCTGCCTAATGAAATACTTCTTAGTTGCCACCTCCACCATGAAGCCTTCTCTGAAACCTCTCAGCTAAAAGATCTCTCTCTCTCTCTCTCTCTCTCTCTTTCTCTCTCTCTGTCTCTCTGTCTCTGTCTCTGTCTCTCTCTCTCCTTAAACTTTTCCCAAAGTATGTTGTCTGGACTTCTCCTTTGCCCCTATCAAATTCTCCCATGCAATATAATTATTTGTGTATACATCATTTTCTCCCATTAAAAGACAAACCCCTTAAAGACAGGCCTTTTTTCTTATTTTGTGCTCCCTGTCCCTGACTCTTCCTCTGTCTGGAAGCATTCTCCATCCCTAACACCCTTTTCTCTATTTGGTTGGTTCCTCCCAGGGCATACATTTTAAGGAAAGTCCTCAAGCTAGTCATGTCTTCATTCCTCTCCAGGATCCACTCTTGACTCTCCAGACTTTTTCATGTACATATTCCCATTTTGGGGTCTCACACATACACACCTTACAGTTTTCTTCTATGTGTTATATTCCCCCATTAGAATGTAAGCTCCTTGAGGACAGGGACTGTCTTTCTCCTTGCATTTATATTCCCATTGTTTAGCACTATATCTAGCACACAGTAAGTACTTAATAAATGCTTTTTGGCTTGACTTGATTTGACCTTGTATTCCCAGCATGCCCTTAATGCTAATTGAATTTACTTTGTTGGGTTATTATACTGCATGAGATAAGTTGAGAAATATCATAGCACAGTAGATAGAGCTTGGACAGGAAGACTTGGATTCAAATACCACCCCTGACACTTACTATATAATGTGGCACATGTCACTTAGCATCACTGTAATGATCTCATTTGTAAAAGAGGGGTCTGTACAAGATGATCTCTAAGTTCCTTTCCAGCTTTAAATGTCCAATCCTACAAAATAAGTGTTGGGAAAGGAGTCTGGGAGTCAGAGATAGAATAGTTTTGACATTCAACTCAACCTCCTGTTCCAACCCCGATCACATCAATCAGTGTGAATTAGTGGAGAAAATCCTAGACTAAAAGCCAGGGGACCTGAGTTCTAAGCCTAACTTTCCAAGTAAATGGAAAAATTATTTATCTTTTCTAATAATAACATCTTACATATATACAGCAAACTACAAAGGTTCATGATAATTCATGACAATTGATAATCACAATAAAACTATGTTTGTGAATATAGGTTATTTGTCATATATTTACATATTTATTTATCTATATTTCTTCCTATTTTATAGATGAGGAAACTGAGGTCCCAAGAAGATATGATTTGCCACTGTCACAAAGATAGTACTCAGTGGAGATGAGTTTTGAACCTAAGTTTCCTGACTCCTTTTTCTTTCTAGGCAGATAGATTGACTTAGACAAACACATTAGAACCACAGAAAGAAATTTCCCAGCCTCAGTTCAGCATCATGAAGCCTACTGGTTTTTATTATGCTTTTAATTATAAAGCAATTATGAATTGATCTGACCATTTTGCAAAACCCTCTATAATTAGACAAGAAAAGTTACTGGATAGTTCGTTCCTTTTTACCATTACTGAGACTTTATCTTAAAAAGGGTTGTTGAAAGCAAAAGAATATATCTAGATGTAAAACACCATTTATAATAGCATTATTTGTGAAAAAAAAAAAAAGCTAGAAACCAAATATGTGTCTGTTCATCAGGTAAATGGCCGAACAAATTGTGATATATGGATGTAACAGAATTATTTATTACTTCATTTTAAGAATGACAAATATGAAAAATTAAGAGAATCAAGGGAAGATTTGTATGATGCATAGTGAACAAAGAAAAACTAAAAGAATAATTCACAAAATGATTGCAACAGCATGGGAAATTTAGGCCCTATAAAAACAAAAGATATGATAGTTTTATTTTAAAACATCAAAGTAAGGTCAACAGGGAAAGGCAACCAAAACTCTGCCAAATACAATGTTCAGTCTCAGTACTATATTGTCAAAAGACTCTTTTCTGTTAACAATAGAGTGGCTATCTTTTAAGGAGATGGTTGGTTTAGAAGGGGTATAGGGGCAAGGTTATAAAAAATTTTTATAAAAAGCAATCCATTTACATGTTTTTAAACGAATTATAAACAATGTGGAGTATATGGTTTTGCACATCATTTTTTTTATGCATTTGTTTAGTTAAACATTTTGTAGTGGTGGTGGTGGTTGCTAAATATATATTTTTCAAAAAGCAATCTAACTGCAAAGGCTATAAGAGTTGCTTCAATTATTACATTTATAGCTCATCTAGGCTCTAGGGCATTTTCAAACTAATTCCTGCTCTCACAGAGCCAAAGTCAAGTAAGTCACTTATTTGGCCAATAAACATTTATTAAGTGCCTACTATGTGCCAGACATTGTCCTAAGCAAATGTTTAGTACTTCTGAACAACTCTACCCCTGAGGAACTTGGGCAAATCTCTAATGCCATTGACTCAAGTTCTATTGGTGTGTTTCTTCCTAAGATTACAAATTGAGAATAATTTTATTCAGCCAGGAAATCTTAAGTAGTTTCTAGGAAAGGGGTATTTTCTAAGGTAGTACAAGAAGAGTAGCTCATGCAAAATATTTTTCCAAAAATCTGTGACACACTCTCCCACAAGTACATTACAGAGGAATATGAGATCAAGTTTAGAGAGCACATTTGGGAGAGAGGGTTATTTATAGCTTCCTGGTTGCTGGAAGTCTTTTTTTCCCCATTGATTGGAATTGCTTGTCAGCTGTAGGGTAGGCAGGGAGGGAAGAAGAGAGGGAGACAGTATAGATCATGTAACTTTGGAAAACTTGTGTAAATTTATTGGAATAAAATAAAAATAAAAAAATTTTTAAATAGAATATAAACTCCTTGAGAGCAGGTAACATTTTACTTTCCAGAGTTTTATATTCTAAAATTTTAGCATAGCTCCTGTCATATAATAAATGCATTATCTATCTACCTATCTTCTATCTACCAATCTATCTTTCTATTGTTTGTCTTATCACTGGAATTAGTATGGGGTAGCTAGAGTAAATGAATTAACCCCATCCTAATACCTTAAAGCTTAGAATGGAAAATTCCTCATTAATTGATGTGCTCAAGTATGAGCTGCTATAAATTTTGACTTGCCGTAGGGGTCCTGTATTCCATTTCCTTTGGATTAGGATAAAATTGGGCAAGAAGAAAAGACAAAGTAGGAGAAGCAGAAAAAGGGCCTGGCTCCTACTTATAGACCTGACCAGATTATAACAAAGAGGCACAGTGGTACAACAGAAAGAATACTGGCCTAAAGTCCAGAAATATCAGTTCTTGTGATCTTAGGCCAGCCACTTGACTTTTCTAGACCTTGATTTCATCATTTGTAAACCAGGAATGACAATCCTTGTCCTTCCTAACTTCCTGGATGTTGGGAGGATGTATGAAAGCCCTTTATAAATTATGAACTGATTGTATAATTTGACTAAATATAAGAGAGTTTGGTGATAAGGAAAGAAACAGTGGTCTGGGAGTAGGAGACTAGAATTCTGGTCCTGGCTCCTTCACTGACAAGTTATCTAACCTTGGGCAACACTCTTCCCCTGCTGGGCCTCAGTGTCCTCGTTGTAAAAAAAAGGGGGGGGGGTGATAATAATGCTCACTCCCTATCTTGCTGGATTGTTGTGGGAAAGGTTCTTAAAGCTCTAATAAAATAAAATGTCGCTAGTTATTATTTTAATGATGAAATCAAATGGAAGGACCCTGGAGCCTTTCTTTCTCATATAGTAATGATCCAGGAAGGGAGCTGGGGCTGGTCATCACTTAGGACTTCTCAGCCTGGACGTGCGGACAGAGGCCTGGCCAAGAGCTCCCTCTGTTGGACAACAGGGAAACTCTCCATCAGGTTCTACTGAAGAAAATATTCTCCTGGAAGCCTGACATAGCCTAACTGCTAGTTCCTTCTGGCTACAGATCACTTTACAAGCATTTACTAACCCCTTAGTGTGTTTCAGTCACTGCACTGGGTACCAAGGACAGGGACCGGGAAAGGGATCGCATTGGGAACGGATGGCAGCAGAGAGGGAAGTTGGCTCTTGCCCATCCTATTGAATGAGGAAATCCTCTCTGTTAATAGAAAATTGGCACTTTCTCTACCACTTGCAGATGTATAGAGGTGCCTGGGGAACTAAGAAATTAAGTGACTAGCCTAGGGCCACACAACCAATATGAATCAGGCAGGTCTTCCTGCCTTGAACCCAGATCTGCCTCTCCTGAACAATCCCTCCTTTCTCTTTCAAAAATTCAGTAAGTGGCAGCTAGTTGGCACAGTGGACGGAGTGCCAGGCTTGGAGTCAGAAGGACCTAGCTGTATGACCCTGGGCCAGTCACTTAAACCCAATGCTTAGCTCTTGCGGGTCTTCTGTCTTAGAAGTAACATTAAAATATACGGTAAAGGTTTAAGTAAATAAACAAATAATTAAAAATTCAGTAAACACTGATTAACTATATATTATGTGCAGGGCACTGTGCTACACCCTGTGGCCAAACAAAATTTAAATAAGGTGCCATCCCTGCCCTGGATGAGCTTTTAGGGTAGTTGTCAATTAGTTAGTTAGTTAGTTAGTTATTCCTGTTGACTCCCTAGGAGCATAGGGCCACAACCATCTTACAACAACGGACTCTGCTCTGGGCAACTTCCCCCAGCTGGGCCCATGTCATTCCGACGGTCTTTGTTTCACTTTTGGCAGTTGTCAATTAATAAGTATTAAATAAAAATAATTATTAACTATTCACCAAGTACTGTGCTAAGACCCAGAAGAGAAGACACAAGTACAAATAATTGTAATATTTAACAGCACATACATTAGAGAAGTACAGGGTATTACCAACAGGAAGGATCAGAGAAGACCTCCTGGAGAAGGTGGTGCTCAAGGTGAGTTTAAAAGGTGTTAAGGATTTGACACATGATGTGTGAAGAAGGATTTCCAAGCACAGAGAATCAAGGGAGAAAAGGCATGGAGGAAGAAAATTACAGGAACCAGTTTAGAGGACAAGGGTTGTATTACAGAATGCAGGGTGAATAATACTGGATAAAGCTACAAAAATAAGATAGTTTAAGGATCTTCCATAGCAAGGAAAGTATATGAACTTTACTCAAGACAATATAGATGGGGCAGCTAGGTGGTACAGTAGTTAGAGCACCAGCCCTGGAGTAGAGAGGATCAGAGTTGAAATCTGGTCTCAGACAGTGGACAAGTCTCAACTCCAAAAGCCTATTCTTTACCTTTCTGTCTTAAGAGTTGTTACTAAGGACAGAGGACATGGGTTTGAAACTGCTACTCACTGTGTTAACATAAGTAACTTAACTGTGTGACCCCAAATTCCTTATCTGTAAAGTGAGTAGATTTTAGCCTACATGATGTCTCAGGACTCATCAAGCTCTAATTCTATGAGCTTTTCACAGCAACTAATATAATTGAAAATGCACTGAAGCCTCTGCTTGAGCTTTGTAATCTTGAGCAAGTCATTAAATCTCAGTTTTCTGATCTATAAAAATGAGATAATACTGGCTACCATAAGAAGTTTTGAGAATCAAATAAGAAAAACATGTATCAACTTGTAATCTGGGGGACCCCGATGGCATGGGCATTGTACAGAGATGGCATGGACACTGTACCCCTTAACTCAGGCAAACTGTAAACAGGGAAATTTCCTTGCTCCCTTCTGTCCTTGTGACTAAGCCAAGAACATCTGATAGCATCTATAAGACCCTGAGATTATCATCATCCTTGGATTGTCCTTTAGGTTGGGATGGACAAAGAGATGTACCTCCAGGCTACACCTTGATACCATCGAACTGTATCTCAGGTGTCCATATGTTCCCTATACCATGAGGGTCTCCAGGCAGACCCCCCACCCCATCGAATACCTAAATACTTACCACTCTAGAGTCACGTCTACACAGTGACACAGTATCATGTATTCACTGTTGTAAAGGGTATAAAAACCCCTGAACTAAAGCATTCTGGGAGCAACCCCCAGAGTTGTTCCACTCATGTCATCTTTCTGGCCAATAATCCTATCTTACTAATAAATCTTTCTTTTTTACTTTTAAGCTAAGTTTTGGAGTCTTGCATACTTGCAAAAGGTATCCTTCCCAAACCCAGGGGTTCACCATTGTATCCCACAATACCCTGTTGTAACCCCATAACACCAAAGTCTGTGTCAATTTGGGATCTAGCAATCCCAAGTTTAGTCAGCTTGAAAGCTAAAGACCCCAAGCTTGTCCCTGTTCCTGTGAGAATACTCCTGGAGGGAAGTTTCAGACTGAGTAATAGACCCTAAGGCAAATGATAATCCCAGTTAGGTGGGGCTAAGCAAATACTAAGTACCCTTTCTGTTTTAGTAGTTTCCCCCATAGTATCAGAGATCCTTCCCAAGAAGGACCATCCCCTGAGCAGGGACCATTTTAGTGTCCATTGTAAGTAGTCCACTCCCTAACACCCTATGGTTCCTTTCCCAAGCCTGATTGTATTTTGTCAATGTAGTTTGAACAATCCCATTTCTTTGTAAGCATGGTAATGTCAATCAATCATATTTCCCTGTCCCCAGGTTCCCCAAAAGATATATAAGTTCCCCAATTTTCATGGTTCCTTGGAGTTGTCACCTAGTGAGGTGGATGCAGTTACAGGAAGCAGTAACCGGAATAGCCAGAGCCATTCGGCTCTGTGTGGATTTTGAGCAATGATTCTATGTGGAGGCCTAAGAAATTGCACTATCATTCCTCTCCTGATTAAAGACTTGGTTTTTCTGACTAATAGTTGTGTTTTTTCCAGTTTAACATTTGGAGGTCCCACCAAGATCCAGAAGTCATAGTTGCCTGAGCTGCCTGCTAATCAGACTCCAAGATGTGAAGTACCCATTGTCAACATGGAATCTAGAAGCCTCCAAACTTGTAGCCTAGAAAGATTTAATGACCCCCAATTTACTTAGCTTAAAGGTGAAAGCCCCAGTTTGGACCTTGTCACATGAGAGCCCCTCCCTGAGGGAAAGTCCAACTTCACTAGTCTCAGACTAACAATAGACTTTAAAGTAGTTTAAGAAGGGACAGCTAATCAGGTGTTGAGTATCTCTTTAGTCCCAATGGTTTCTCCCCTTAGGCCAAAGTCCTTTACCTAGGTAGCCCAGCCTTTGGCTGGATCTTTCCCTTTTGTGTCCATTCTAAAGTTCAACCCCTCACTGTTATTTCTGTCTGGAACTTCTCATTTTCCTTTGTTACCATTGTAAAGTCAATCAACTGTCCCTCCCATCCTCAGTTCCCATGTTCCCCTAAAAAAATATTTAAGCTTCCCAACTTTAATGGCTCCTTGGAATTGTCCAATCTAGCAGTTGGCTCTCCCAGGGGTCAGTGACCAGAGCAACCAGAGTTCAATCCTCAGTAGGCCTAACTCGGCACCATACCCCTTTCCTTAATTAAAGAGTGGTTTTTCTGACTATTTAATAGTCCTGTGGGTTTTTTTCCAGTTAATACCACAGAACCTATTTAGGGTCAAGTCAGGAGGTCAGTTAGCAGTGTGGCTAGGTAAGTGGACACTCTCGGGGAAAAGGACTCGATCTCATGTGTTTGGTAACATGACCCACTCTCTTTCAAAGACTAGCCAAGCATGTCTCCATATACATGATAACTATTCTAGTTATTAGTGGCAATTATCTAAATTCAGGAAGCAGTTTTTAAAAAACAACTTTAAATACTACCCAGTTTTGCTTAGAAACAACCCTGTCCTTTCAAGGGAAGATGGAGACTAACGTATGAAAAGCAAGACCAGGATACTTCTCCGAGACAACTTCAGGAGAACAGACAACCAGACATTAAAAAAAAAAAAAAAAAAAAACAACCATCAGATTAGACCCTAAATCTCAGCCCAACTTTCTCCCATTGGATCTGCTAGAATGAAGCTTCATTTTCTTAAAGTATAATAGGTTTCTCATTCTCTAGAATTCTCTTTGGGGGTATCAACTTGGAATCTAGAAACTCCAAAGGAGATCTCAGACTCCAGAGTTTCAGATTAACAATAGAACTTAAAGTACACTTCGTGGTCCCAGTTTGGCGTGGATAACCAACTTAATCAAATGTTAAGTACCCTTTTTCCCTGGTAGGTTCTCCCACTGTATCAAGGTCCTTACCCAAGTAGCCCAGCTCTTGGCTGGATCTTTCCCTTTTGTATCTATTGTAAGGCAACAGTCTCTCCCTGATAATCCTATCTTAGACTTCTCATTTTCTTGTAGCCTTTGTAAAGCCAATCAATCACACTTATCTGTTCCCAGTTCCCCAGAAGGTATATAAGTTCCCCAAATTCTATGGTGCTTTGGAACTATCATCTAACAAGGTGATTTCTCCCAGGGATACTGTTGCCAGAGTGCCAGAGCTTTTGGCTTTGTGTTGTTTTGGGGCACTTGACTCTGTGTGGTAGCTTAAATATTCAACACTATCCCTCTCCTGATTAAAGGATTTGGTTTTTCTGACTTTTTAATAGTTCTATGTTTCTCCCAAGTTAATAGGGGTATAGTGGGGAGAGAAAGGGGCTTGCTGATACAAAGGGTATATGCCCCAAATCTCCACCTTAAGTTGAAGTTGACTTCCCCCTCTGCTCTAATCCTGTCTGCAGGACTCTATTCCACTCTTGACTCTCAGTGGTCCACATTTCATGAAATGCATAATTCTGCCTCTTTCTAGGAAGGGCAGACATTCAACAGCTCATGTGTCTCAGAAACCTCCCTAGAAACTTAGTTTATAACCTCCACATACGTATATCTTAAGGAAATTTGGGAGTTCTCTTCCTATAAAAAAAATTCTATAAATAGTCAAATGAATTAAAACATTCAGAGAGACACGTATATAAATGAGCTAAAATGATGAAGACAGTCTTAATTTTTACTAGCCTTTTAATGATCATCATTTAAATTAAATTCTGTCTGGTTTAAATATGTTGCCTTTTTCTTCAAGGAAGACTCAGTGAACATCTTCTGGAAAAAATGTCATGGATTCTCCAGTCATGAGGTTAATCAGCACACTAGTTGATTAACAAAGAAATCCATTAATAACAACCACACCATTTGAAACGACTTTTACTCTAAAGAACTTAAAGTATGCCTCCCACTATGATCTCAGAGACCTCATAATGACCTTTTGAGGTAGAAATGGGCAGCGTGGCTATTATTATTCCCATTTTACACATGGGGTAACTTGTGGCACAGAGATAAACTATATTTTTCCCAAGGCTTTATAGCAGGCAGAATGTCTACTGATATCTCTTGGACTCCTTAGACAACACTGCTTCTCTGGGGCAAAGCTGGATAGCTTTCCCCTGCAATGAAAGAGACTATCCAGCTCCCCAAAAATTGGTATCTAGTTGGGTAGTTCTCAAAGTCCTATGGATCCCCTATTGCAAAGGAATCCCATAGCCAGCTGCCAACTAGCTATGGCTTGACTGGAATGTCTCCAGCATTCTCAGAATGCAAAGTAAGAACACACAAAGTTGCTGAGGGAGAAAGAGCAAGGACATGTGTGTTTTGAATCCACAGGATCAAACAGGACTCTCAGCTGATACTCTTCTATTGACATGGAACAGAGTTGCTCAGACAACTTCTTGGAAATAGTGGGGAAACTCCCAAGAGATTCTTACTCCCAGGGATTTCACACCTGATATACAAGCCCCAGGAGAAAGAGAACTAAAAACAATACCTTAGAAAAATCCATTGCCCAAAGGGAAAAGGCATTGGGGCAGCAGGAGAGGCCAGTGTCCAATACCAATTCACACACTGTCTCATGCCAGAGATTGCTCCCAAAGATTAAATGTTCCTTCTATGTCAATGGACTAGTCAAGGTCATCTCCCTAAAGAGGTCTTGAAAGATAATGTCACCTCAATCTGCATAAAGCAGGCTCTTACTGTGATTAAGGAACAGACACACACAGTGTGCTAGGGATAGGAGGTTCCAGCAAATGATCAGAGATAAGGTCTGGGCATGTCTTCCTCTCTACCCCCATTCTCTTCAAGCCCACAAAGTTTTTCCTTTGCATTTGGTTTTCGCCATTGGCAGAACCAACCTTTTCCCTTTTCCTTTAGAAAACTGGCTATCTTTTCCCCATGAAGAATTAAATGGAAATGCAACTCTTCGTTGACTGAGTGGTCTGTCAGTTTCCAGCTGGAGGCTTCAAGAGTTAAAGTTCTTCATAGGCAGAGCTGAAATCCACCCTCTGGGCTTCTCCAAATACCAGGAACATACATAGTCCCAGATTACTAATGATGGCCACAAGATTGAAAACTGAAGTCCAGGAGCCAGTGGTTTCAATCAGATATCCTCCCAAGCACACCCCAACAACACCTGAATCAAGGAGAAAAAAGAAGAAAGGATTTACAACTAAAATGGCTCATATCATCCTGGATCATGTATATACCAGAAGTTGAGAGTGGGATATGGAATCAGGGATGCTGTGGAGAAAACTGGAATTGATTTTTTTTTAACCCTTATCTTCCATCTTGGAGTTGATACTGTGTATTGGCTCCAAGGCAGAAGAGTGGTAAGGGCTAGGCAATGGGGGTCACAGAGGCATAGGTCCTCCCATCTCTGGGCCTGGCTCTCAATCCATTGAGCTACCCAGCTGCCCCCTGGGATTGATCTCTTAAGGGTTTGAGATGTGTTTCAAATGATCCTAACTTCTAGAATCTTATTTTCAGATCTGGGTGCCATGCTTTTAGGAGGCACATTAGCAAGTAGATCCAGGAGAAAGCAAATGGGATGGAAAAGTCTCTGGGAATTTCCTCACATTGGGAAAACCTGAAGACCTGAGGATGTTAAAAGAGAAGACTAGGGGAAGAGGAGGAAGCCAGGATATGAGAGCTATCTTCAAATATTAAAAGGACTACCATGTGCAAGAGGGAGCCTTCTTCTGTATGCTACTCTAGAAAGTAGAATTAGAACAAATGGATAGAAATTATAAAACAGATTTTTAAGGAAAAACTTTCTAAGAACTAAAGCTATCATCTACTTTATAAACAATATTCAAGTATGAGCTGGTTGACCACCTGTGAGGGATACTGTGGAAAAAACTGCTGCTTAGGATAGGAAGTCAAACAAGAAAACCTCTGAGGTCCTTTCCAACCAAGGGTATGCTAGATCCAGATCAAAGGATTCATGAGATCCCACTGTTTAATTTTCAGTTTAAGCATTTACATCTTGGAAATCAACAATAAATAAGGACTTGGTGTATTGAATTGTTGACTGTTTGGACTTAATAAAATAATGGAGAAATTTTTAATAATGCATATTAAATTTAAAAATATATCATAGGTACCTCCCCTCCTCCACCAGAACACCAATTGTTAAAAATATACCAACACATCCCTGCGCATTTGTCTCTGAAAATCTAGGATAATAACACATCGTAAGGATGTTATCCAAAGCTCTATCTACACCTTGCTAGAACAAATGTCTATTTTTAGCCGATAAACAACCTTTCAGGGTAACAAGTCCCAGGTGCTTATTGCCTGCCCAACATTTGGCTAAACACATAATTTAAGTCAATGTCTGAGTCTCAGTCTGGCACATGAGAGTTCCTGTATCTATTGTAATACTTCCTGGGGTCTCCAGAGGCCAGCTTGTACAGGACAGCATTAACTTTAACTATATAAATGAAAGAAAATGGGCAGGGTCCATTCTGTTGATAGGGTCTCCTTAGAGAGTGATCTTGATTTCCCAAATGGGTTTGGTTCTAGGAGGTAGAGTCACTTAGAGCACAATTTTCATCAGTAAGTTAGGAAGGTCTGAACTCTGGCTGAGCTCAGGACCTAAACTCTGAGCTCGGTGCTACTTACCAGCCAAGGCTCCAGCTGTATTTGCTACACCTACAAACAAGACAGAAAGGAAAGAAAAGTGAGAGCAAACCTTTCTGCTGATGGTTATGGGAATGGGCCCTGTGTCAACTACCTCCCTATTGTGCTTTCCTGGGGGATACAGTAAGCAGGGGTCTAGAATCCTTAGACACAGCCCAGTGGCCTTGTCTCTTAGGGAAAGGCTGGGAAACAACATGGCAAAGGTCTCCCAACCGAGGAATGTTTATAAGGCTGGCTCTTCTGGGATGAATTCCTCCCCAGGGGTGGGGGAAACAACCTTCTCTATTCAGAGTCAAAAATGCATCCTCACCAAATAAAAAGCCAGCACAGGATGGGGCCAGGTCCTGAATGTTAACTGAAATTCCACTATTGTAAAACAGAAAAGAAAATGAAGGTAAGTTCTACCAGAATTGGAACAGTGAATTCAGTAGGTGAGTCCCCATCACTAGACTAAACCTTCCAGGAGTGATTAGGAGAAAAAAAATCAAAGGAAAGAGGGATATAAATTCAGTGAGGGAAAACAACCAAAACCACCAAAAAGAGAAGACTTAGGTCACCCCAGGAAATTATCACAGTCCTCGATCCATTAGCTAGGTCACCAACTAGGTACATAGAGACCTTCAGCTCTAGGGTAGCTTTTGACATTAATTTGCTTTGTGATCTTGGGCAACCCATTGCATCTCTTGGGGCCCCTGTTTTCTCATCTACGAAATGGGCACAGGAGCTCTCAGCATGGCAGCAAAAATTCATGAGTGGAAATGGCAGGAAAACTAACAAATCATGTAAACATCAATTGTAATGTTCATATTGGAATAGAAGTCATTCACTTAAAAAGCAATGCTAAGTGGTTAATTCAACAGAAATTATCTGAGCTTACTATGTGAACTATACATTGTTGCTATGGAAGAAGGAAGGGGGAAGTGATGAGGAGACAAATGTGTGACTGTATATTAAATTATCTCTAAAAGATACAATTTAACTAAACTATATGGATCAAAATAAGTGTAAAAACCAAGCCAGCTTCACAGACATTTTCCCCTTTCAAAACCCTTGCCTCAGTGTTCATTTTTATGCTCACAAGCACATCTAAAATTGAGAAAAAAGTCACCATACTCAGAGATGCAAGAGTGACTTTAAAGTTCCTATGCAAAGTGAATCTGTTGAGTACCTACTATACTATGTGCTGATCACTATGGTAGATGATTAGGTGAGCATGAGGATGACATAGAATAGACAACAATCCAGCAGACAGAGAGACCTCTTACCTGTGGTTAAAGGTCTGGAGTCCAATAGAAGCTGATGCAAATACAATAGATTTACAAAAGCTCCTTGTGTGACCCAAACACAAAGCAAACACACTGGACAGGCCTAAACCCATCACCTGTTAGAGAAAGAGAAAGGTCACTAGCACTGACTCAGAGAATCAACTTCAGATGATGAAAGCACTCCCTACTGGGTAGGAGGAGATCATCCTTAATTCTCTGAAACAATCTTCATGAGTAGTAAAGTCAAATTGTCCCTGAATGGCAGGACCACTGGCCTCCCAATCAGGTTTTGAATTCAGCAGCAGCTGGCACCTCTGCAAACAGTTCCAGCTACAGATCTCAGACAAGGAAGGAAGGAAGTGAGCTTGCTAGCTTGGCCATAAAGAATATTGATTTTTAATTAATTATATAATAAATACAAAATTAATAATAATAATAATAGGAATTACTCTCATTTTGTAGGGAAACCGATTTATAGAGATTGTCTAACACGTCAGACTAGAAAGAAGGCCTTGAGTTTAAATCTATTACCACATGTTTTAATCTCTGTCACCCTTCATAGAGAACTCTAGGTGAATGAGACATGTTGATCCCATTCAAGAAAACAAGCAACATTAGGAACAGGAATCCAGCCATCAGGAAAATTCTCTGGGCAATGAGAAGCCAGACAGGGAGGATCTGAGATCAAAGTTAAACTTGCTTTCATACCTGCATCAGTTTGCGCACAGTGATTGTTCTGTAGCCTGAAATGGGGAAAATGAGATTGTTATTTCATACTATATGCTACTGAGAATCTTTGATTAAAGATTTGAGAAAAGAAAAAAGCAAAAAAGGTTTATCAGTGCTTGGTTGGGTCCTGACCTCTCCGAGGCCCATAGAACAATCTGCTAGGAAATCACAGCGCTGGCTGTGCAACTACATCAAGGAAAGAAATGTTTGTCTCCATACTGTCTATGTTTTGGTTTACATCTCTGCAGGACAAAGTAAACTCCTTGGAGGCAGGAATTGTTTTTCTTCTGTTTTTGTATCCCCAGTCCCTATCACAGTGCTCAGAAGAAATTAATAAATGTCTTCTTTCTTTCATTCATTCATCTGCTGAATTGAATCGAATTATATGAACCAATGGTTATGCACAAATATACATCCACATGGGCTAATAGAGCTGTGTATGCATGTTCAAGGTAAAATGCCTGCAAATGTGTATATGCATGAATGTAAATATTTGATATCTTCAGAAGGTCAATGGGTATGTATGCGTTCTTCCATGTCTGTTCACCATCATCTAGGAGTATCAGGATAATAAGGTTCGATAGAACATGGATTTGGATGAAATGAGATGAGAAACTTGAAAATGCTTGGAGAAGTTTCAAGGTATAGTATTATTTTCTTTTTCTTTTTTTAAGACCCTTACCTTCTGACTTTTGAGGACTAAGAATCAATTCCAAGAATCGTGATAGGAGGTAGGCAATTGGGGTTCAGTGACTTGCCCAGGATCACACAGTTAGGAAGTATCTGAAGATTTGAATCCAGGGCTTCTCATCTCCAGATCTGGTTCTCTGTCCACTGAGCCATCTGGCTGCCCTTACAGTATGATTTTCCCATGCCACAGGTCAAACCATAACAACTAATTAACACCTAGATATAGTATAGTCAACCCAAAAAGGTTAATGATGTCCTCTAACCAAGAGATAGAAGAGTTTACAACTATATCAAGGCTTTCCTTTTTTAAAAAAATCAGCCAAGAGAATTGCAAGATTAAGTCCATTGTTTTCCTGTCTCCCACCTTTTTAATCACCATGTCTAGCCCCTTCATTTTACAGAAGAGACTGAAGTCAAGAGAGAAGTGACTCACCCAAAGCTTAAGCAATTGGTATTTAGTGGTTAGGCTAGGACTAGAACCAATATACTTAGAACTTTATACTTAATTAAGTGCTTTTTTTCCCTTTTCCCTTCCTTCCTTCCTTCCTTCCTTCCTTCCTTCCTTCCTTCCTTTCTTTCTTTCCTTCTTTCTTCCTTCCCTTCTTCCTTCCTTCCTTCCCTTCTTCCCTCCTTCCTTCCTTCTCTCCTTCCTTCCTACCTTCCCTTCTTCCCTCCTTTCTTTCTTTCTTCTCCTTCCCTTCTTCCTTCCTTCCTTC
>NC_058131.1:263973460-264029393 GCF_016433145.1 Gracilinanus agilis | reverse complement strand
CCCCCCCCGCCCTCTCTCTCTCTCATGTCTTTCATCCTGGCCTTCAGTGTTTATGTAAAAAGTTAAAGATGAGATGGAAACCACTCCCATTTGGCTCTGGCACCTTGCCTAGGAAAGTACAGTCTGCGATTCACTCAACAGCTTTCTCACTTATTATATGTATCAGAACTAAATGGTGTGGTTTCAATCCTATCTTTACAAAGGAAAAGTCTTTGCTAGCTTTCTCACTGGGCAGGAGAGGAGTGGTAGGGATGGAGAGAATTTGCAACCCAGTTTTTTAAATGTCAAAAATAAATAATATATTTTAAAAATCCAAATGGTATATAACCAAGATTCATAGTTTTGCATGATATGCAGTATTCTTTACATGTTCTTCAAATGTTCATGTTTATTGATATTCACCAAGTTCATAATAATAAAAAAGATTTTTTTTTAAAGGAAAAGTCTGTGCTCCAGGCATGCTCTAGGAACTACTGGATAATCCTGTCCCTTTTTTGCTGATGAGAGGTACAAGCATATAAGACGAAAAGGGTGCAGTACCATTCTCCTAGTTGTTCATTTAATGACTTTTCCTCAGCCCCAGCCTCTACCTCTCCACACATTAGGTGGGGAGGGGATGGGGGAAGGAAAGAGGATGCAGAGAGGGATTCCGGGAGAGGGGATGCCTATCCATGATTGCTGTATCTCAGGACCTGGGGAATCAAGCTAGCAGGAAGCAGCAGAGAACAGCAGGCAGTCCTTACCCTGACTGATGAGGTGATCCGAAAGAAAACCACTAAACACGCTGGTAGGGATTGCAATCAGCCAGGGGATAACATTGAACACCCAGCCCTGAAAAAGATAAACCACCCCCAGAGGGAAGATTAAGTAACCTTCCGAAGGCCAACCAGGCCTTTCCCCAGGAAGTCAGACTAATGGGTCATGATTCAGTGGCTTAGGGCACTGATTAGGGCAGGACTGATTCTGTCCTGCCAAAAATAACCAGTCTGGGTGTGGAACTGCAAGTTAGGACAATCCTGTTAATAATAGTGTAAATGCAGAAGGTCAAGGTAACACTGCTGGTATTAAAGGCTGGCAAGGATTTATTTTATCAGCACAGAGATTTTAGAAGATCCATATCAAAATCTGAATGAAAAACAAGCCCAATAAAATTATGTTTTTGGTGGTCACAAAAAAAAAAAAAAAAAAAGAGAGAGGAATAGAGCTAGGCAGAACCACAGAGCAGCCTATCAATACAGTTTGGAGAGGTGGAGGATTAAGGGATTGGTATTTTCCTTCTATTTGTGTCTCTGTATAGTGGTGACTAACCAATACTTTGGAGAAGATGGCCAGAATGTCAAGAGAGGGGTGTGTACGTGTACATGTGTACGTGTAGCCTTAGGAGTGATTTGTTGTCAACAACTTTTGCTTATTTTAACACCCTGGAATCTGGAGATCACAGGGGAAAGTGGAAACTACATGGCATATAGAAAAGTCTGAGATCCTTCCAGGGGAGGGTCTGATCAGGTCTAGATATTTTATTCTGGTGATATTTTATTCAGATACAAACTGTGTCTGTCATTACCTGTGCTCAAAGTGGGGAAGGAGGAAGAAAAGGGGCACTTGGAGGATCTGCCCCTCAGGAATCACAAACAGAAATAGGCTCCAGAACAAAGAGGGCTGGTGTGCTTTGAGAGAGCTTCCTGCAGGAAGCTCATTTGGCCAGCAGGAGACACATTTTTCCTTTATCATGGATCCAACTCCTTCACTCATCTAGAAGTCTCATCCTAAGGCAGCTGCAGCAACAAGGACTTGTCACAAAGACTTCTACAAAGCCCAATGGAAGAAGTTTTGATAACAAATGTTCATCAATGAAATTCTCTAATAGCTGCTCCTAGAGCATAAGGTTTAGTTGCTTTAATATCTGTTCTGAAAATTAATATATCCTTGGACTTCCCATTCCACAATGATGGTGATTGATAGGGTATTCCAGTAGCCATAATAAGAAAAGAAGCAATGGTGGCTAAAGACAGGGGAACAAGGTCAGGACTAGACTTGTGATTTCATTGGTATAGGGAACTTCCAGGTGAAAAATTCCCTCTACTGATGTAAGTCGGCACCTTCTCTGAACCTTATAGTCTTGGGGCTTATCTATACTTTCACATAAGCAAAAATGTTTATAGAAGCACATTTTGTAGTGATAAAGTAGTCAAGTAGATGCTCATCAGTGGGGAACTAGCTAAACAAATTGTGATAAATGGATATAATGAAATGTTACTGTGCTATCATATAAAATAGCAAGAAAGATTTACATGACCTGATTCATTGTGAGGCAGAAGCAAGAAAATAATACACAATGGCTAAAGTCGCGTACGTGGAAAAAACTAACCACCATAAAACAACTGAAAAGAAATGTAGTAAAATTAGAAAGAATAAGTTTGTCCCCAAAGAAGAGATATGATACAACACCTCTCCAATCATTTACAAATGTGTGGGATCCCCAGGTAAGTGTGGAATGCTGCATTTGATGTCAGATCTTTAAGTGCTAATCAGTTTTGCTGAAAGGAAAACAACTTCTCCCTTTTTTTCTTTTTAAAAATATTCTTTGCCAAAGTGAACAAGTTTCTAAGAAAGAAAAAGAGGGAAATCTAATTGACATAAAGACAAAATATAACCATAAATTCTATTTCTAGTAGAAATATGAGAAGATACCTGCCCCCCACTACTTTGCAGAGGTATGGGAGTCCATGGGTGTGGAGCACTGCATATGATGTCAGATTTTGCTACCTTTTGACCAGTTTTGTTGAATTATTTCTCTCTTCCTTTTATTTTTTCTTTAAAAAAAAAAACTGTTATTTGGCTAGCCCAGTGGGAGGTGATGGGAAATCTAAGAAATCTAAAAATAAAAGTAAAAAAAAACCCATCAATTTCTTTTTTTTAGAAAACCCTTATCTTCTTAGAGTCAATACTGCATATTGGTTGCAAGGCAGAAGAACAATGAAGACTTAAGTGATTTGCCCAGAGTCACACAGCTAGGAAGTATCTGAGGAAGGATTTCTCTAGGACTGGCTCTATCCATTGAGCCACCCAGCTGCCCTACAAAATCAATTCCTTAGAAAATAGTGTTGCCTACAGCACTGAGAGACTAAGTAACTTGCCCAGGGTCACAAGCAAGTAGGGGTTGGAGGCAATCTTCTTGGATTTAAGGCTAGCTCTCTATCCATCACATACTCAATGTAAGGTAAATAAAGTACATGTCATACAGCATCATAATGGACTGTTGGTCAAATATAACCACTGATCTGTGCAATGCCAGGACCAAATGCAATTCCTTCCCAAAAAAATATTTTTAATGCTTCTGTATGTATCTTCCAGCTTGAACTGACTCTTCTTCCAGCAAGAGGCAACTTTAATCCTTTTACTCCTTGAGGAGCAGGTCAACCTACCTTAGAGCTGGGGAAAGTTTCCTTAAAGAAGGTTGGCAGCCAGGAAAGGAGGATGAAAAATGAACTGGCAGAAGAGAGCTGAGCAAATATGACTGCCCTGTAAGAGAAGAAATAAAAAGGGAAAAATTATAGGCCCAGATGGCTGTAGAGGGAAAAAATTAACCCCACTATACGCCAAGCAAACAAAGAGAAGAATTAGTAGTCGTTTGTTAAGCATTTGCCTGAAGAAACTGCCCACAAAGTTTCTGAAATAGGTATCCTTTATATAAAAATATGAAACTACTATTACCAGAACCTAAGCTTTGATTTTTGTTTCCAATATAGGCATTTGCCTTAAACCATGTATATACTCTCTGAACTCTTGTCTTCCTTTTACCCAGAAGCACGCCTTTTTTAAGATGGCACAATGAGGCTGGAGATAGAAGCAAAGTTAACTGGCTCCCTAAGGAGTGGAACCCACAATCCTGGCCCCCTCCCTTTCTACCACATTCTAACCAATCATACAAACATTTACTCACCACACAGGAGGTCTCCTAAATAACTGTCTCCAGGGAACCTTTTTCTGCTTGGAAATGGAAAAGCCTTTTGCCAAAATTCCCAACGACATTACAAGTTCTGAAGGAAAGAAACACTTAAGAGCAAATATTCATTCAGAACCATTAAATATACCATGCTCACTTGGAATTAATGGAGCTCATTTCCAACAAGTATATTTATTGTATATAAAATATAATTGTACAACCCCCAAAGCATGAGAGATCAGTCCATCCATGCAGGATGTCTTTGAACACTGTACGTTTAGTAGAAATGAATACCCTCTTTCACTCATTCAGACTGTATTTGCTGAGAACTTATTATGGAACAGTAAAACAGTCCTCTCATGGCATTCATATTTGTGCCTAACTCCAGCCACCCACAAGTAAAAAAAAAAATCAAGAAAAGTGAAACCAGTCACTTTATAAAAACTGTCTTTCTCCAAGACCACAGAGACTAGAGTTGGTCTTTGTTTCCCAATCTTTAACTAACCTTTTCACAGCAGATTCGATCTGATTTGGTTTTGAGATCCCCTAAGAACATTTATTTTGTCCAAAGTCACTTATAAAAGTGAACCTTTTGTTCTGGATTTGGTAAACTTACAGGAAAGGAACCAAACCTGTGACTGAAATTTGTATAGGAAACTTCTAGGTAAGGAAACTTCCTCTAACCATACAGGCTGCAACATAAACTGTGAGAGAGTTATTCAAAGCACAAGACAGTTAAGTGACTTGCCTAGGACCATACAGTCTGTAAGTTCAAGGAAGAGCTTGAACGAAAGTTTTCTGGGCTTTAAGGACTTGAACCTAAGTCTCCTGGGCTCCAAAGCTAACTCTCTAAGTTATGAAAACTCAACTAAAATTAACTTTTTTTTTTGAGAGTAGGACAAGTTGAAGTGTCTAGCTCCAAATGAAAGTTATCTTGTTGCAAAGCTAAAAGGCTCTCTTCCTGATAACCTCTCTCATGAGCTCTTCCCACACAAGGAAGACACTGTGCTACTTTAATACTTTTCCCTTCAGATGCTAACCAATTTTAATGGGAAGATGGGAGCTGGTCCACAAAAAACTACTCCTGAATACAAAGCTCAAAATTTTGGAAAGCAAATGCTAAAAAATGTTATTATGTATAATTGGGAAAGATAAAATACAAAAAATATTTTGCATGATTGCACATGGATGATCTAGATCAAATTGCTTACCATGTCAAGGAGAGAAAGAAGGCAAGAATTCAGAATTCATAGTTTTGGAAAACTAATGTTAAAAATTGTTATTATATATAATTGGAAATATATATATATATATAACACAAGGAACTGCCTCAGAATCTGTTTTTGGAGAAGAGTCATCTTGAGAAATACCTTTTTTCCTCAGCAGGTATCTGTACATAAAATAGACCCAAATCAAAGTGAACACACCAGAGAAGTAAAAGACACTCTGCCAGCCATACCATTCCAAGAGGAGAGAGCCAGCTCCTCCAATCACCAGGGTCCTGAAACAAGAAAAGGAAAAGAAGGAATAGTAGTTATAAAAGTCACTAAACTGTTCATACCCAATGACCTAGTAATCCTATTCCTTGAGACATATCCCAGAAAAAATCAATATATAGATCAAGAATCACAGTGCACTTCTTTTTGTGTGTGTGTGTGTGTGTGTTTTTTTTTGTTTTTTTTTAAACCCTTGTACTTCGGTGTATTGTCTCATAGGTGGAAGGTTGGTAAGGGTGGGCAATGGGGGTCAAGTGACTTGCCCAGGGTCACACAGCTGGGAAGTGGCTGAGGCCGGGTTTGAATCTAGGACCTCCTGTCTCTAGGCCTGACTCTCACTCCACTGAGCTACCCAGCTGCCCCTACAGTGCACTTCTAATAGTTGCAACAACAACAAAAAACAAAAACAAAAACAAAAACACAAAACCCAATTCTAAAAACAAAGTAGGTGTCCATTGATTGGGGGAAGGCTGAATAAATTGAGGTATATGAAGGTAATAAAACATTATTATTATCCTTGTAAGACATGATGAATATGGGGAATTCAAAGAAACATGGAAATATCTGTAGGAGTTGACTAGGGTCAAAAGGAAAATATATAAATTGTCTAAAATAACTTTGTTGGCAGTGAGGTGGCATAGTGGATAGAATGCAGGACCTGAAGGCAGGAAGACTCATCTTCTGACGGCAAACCTGGCCTCAGACATTTACTATCTGCATGATCCTGGGCAAGTTACTTTACCGTGTTTGCATCAATTTCCTCATTTATAAAATAAGCTACAGAAGGAAATGCAAACCACTCTAGTATTTCTGCCAAGAAAACCCCAAATGGAGACACAAAGAGTCAGACAAAACTGAAACAAATAAACAAAAGATAACACAGCTGAACATTGGTCAAATTCTATGACCAATACAGGTCTGAGGGAACAGATGATGAAATACCCTTCCCTCCTTGCACTAGAAAGGAGAAGGACTACTGGGGTTGAATGCTGAATATTTGAGACTGTCACATCTGACTCTCCATGAGCCCATGTACCATAACTATCTCTGGGGTTTTCTTGACAAGGATAGTGGAACTGTTTCCCATTTCCTTCTCCAATGGATCCTTTTGTTAGGCAATTAGAAGTTAAGTGATTTGCTCAGGGTCACAAAGCTAGGAAGTGGCTGATCAATCTTCCAGATTCCAGGTCCAGCACTCTATCCACCAAGTCACCTAGCTGCTATTAAGTGTGACTTCCTAGTCAAAGTTTGAGGGATGTTTGGATTTTCATTCAATTTCTCTTCTCTGTGTACTCCTGAGGCTCACACTTAAAGAGAGCATTAGTATAATATTTCTCACCTAAAGTCTCCTCAACTTCACCACCCCTAGCTACATTCCAATTTTAGCAAAGGGAGCCAGGGAAACCCCAAAGGTGAAAATGAGGAGGGAGAATATTCTAGGCATAGGAGTTAGAGAGTAAAAATGTATGAAGTCAGGAAATGGGGAGTATCTTACTTAAGAAATAGCTAGAAGACCAATGGCATTGGATCACAGAGTATGTGGAAGAGGGAAAACTCCAAAGAGATTAGAAAGATTGGAAGGGGCCAGATTATGACATGAAATGAAGAGACAGCTATGTGTCTCAGTGGAATGAGAGTCAGTCCTAGAGAAGGGAGGTCCTGCATTCACATCTGGCCTCAGATACTTCCTAGCTGTGTGACTCTGGGCAAGTCACTTAACACTCATTGTCTAGGCCTGACTGTTCTTTTGTCCTAGAATTGTTACTTAAACAGAAAGTAAGGATTTAAAAAAAAAATTAAGCAGGGGGCAGCTGGGTAGCTCAGTGGACTGAGAGCCAGGCCTAGAGATGGGAGGTCCTAGGTTCAAATCTGGCCTCAGACCCTTCCCAGCTGTGTGACCCTGGGCAAGTCACTTGACCCCCATTGCCTACCCTTACCGCTCTTCTGCCTTAGAGCCAATTGACTCCAAGAAAGAAGGTAAGGGTTTTTAAAAACAATTTAAAAAAAACTTAGGGAGAAGTATTTACATTTGATTCTAGAGGGTGGTAATAGGAAGTCCCTGAAGCTTAAGGGTCATACAAGTGAAGAATGAAGAAAACACTGATGTTAAAGGATATGAACGGACAGTTTTCAAAGAAGAAATCAAAGCTATCAATAGTCACATAAAAATGCTCTCAATCATTAATAATTACAGAAACTCAAATTAAAACAACTCTGGTACTACTTCACATTTATTAGATTGGCTAACATAACCGAAAAGGAAAATAACAATTGCTAAAGTGTATGTGTTTGGAAAAATAGGGATACTAATGTACTGTCAGTAGAGTTGTGAAATGGTCCAACTCTTTGGAAGAATAATTTGGAAATATTCCCAAAGGGCTATAAAACTGTGCATATTCTGACCTAGCAATACCACTACTAGGTCTGTATCCCAAAGAGATCAAAGAAAAAGAACCCATATGTAAATATATATATATATATATTTTTTAAAACACACATTTGATTCTTTACACACAGTTAATTCTTTGGTGGCAAAGAACTAGAAACTGAGGGGATGTCCTGTCCTTCAATTGTGGGTTGGCTGAAAAAGCTATAGCATGTGATTGTGTAGGAATACTATTGTGCTGTAAGAAATGAAGTGGGGGGCAGCTGGGTAGCTCAGTAGATTGAGAACCAGGCCTAGAGATGGGAGGTCCTAGGTTCAAATCTGGCCTCAGACACTTCCCAGCTGTGTGACCCTTGGCAAGTCACTTAACCCCTTACCACTCTTCTGCCTTGGAGCCAATACATAGTATCAACTCCAAGATGGAAGGTAAGGGTTTAAAAAAAATTAAAAAAAAAATAAAGTGGATGGTTTCAAAAAAACCTAGGTAGACTTAAATGATGCAAAGGGAAGTGAGAAAAACTAGGAGAACATTGATATAGTTACAACAATACTGTAATGACTATCAACTGTGAAAGGCTTAGTTATTCTGATCAATATGATCCACAACAATTCCAAAGGTCTCACAATAAAAAAATAAAAGCTATCCTCCTCTGGAGAGAGGATTAATGAATTCTAAGTATAGAATGAGGCATATTTTCTTTCATTTTTAAATTTTTGTTGCTTTTTTTCTTTCACAGTATTGCTAAAGTGGAAACAGGCTTTGCATGACTTCATATGAATAATGGGTATTATACTTCTTGCCTTCACAATGAATGAGGAAGAAAATTCAGAAGTTAAAATAATTTTTGAAATCTTTGTTTAATTTTTTAAAAAACTGAGAGACCACACTGAAGTTGCAAGTCTAAGAAGTTGGGAAATGGTGTTATTGACAGAAATAGTAAAATTTGGAAGAGGGAAAGGTTGGGGGAGGAAGAAATTATAAGTTCGGTTTTGGACATAATGAGTTTGAGATGTCCATGGGACATCTAGACATCCTATTGGCAGTTGGTGATACAAGATAAAGTCTGGAGAGATATTAGGGCTGTACAAATAGATCAGAAAATCATCTGTATAGAATGGATAATTGATTCCAAGGGAGCTGATGAGATCACCAAGTAAGACAGTACAGAGAAAGAAGAGAATAGGATCAGGACAGCACCTTGAGAAATTTCCATGGTTAGTGGGCATGACTTGGATAAAGATCCAGCAAAGGAAGGTAAGAAGGAATGGTCAGACAAGTAAGAGGAATTCAGGAGAGAGCAGTGTCACAAAATCCTAGAGAGTAGAGAATTTTCAGGAAAAGAGGATAACCAAGTGTAAAAGACTAACACTTACTAAGTGTCAGACACTGTACTAAGAACTTTGTAAATATGATCTCACTGGATCCTCAAAACAACCCTGGGAAATAGGTGCTATTATTATTCCCATTTTAGAGATGAGGAAACTGAGGCAAACAGCAGTTAAATGACTTATACAGGGTCACAGGTGTAGTAAGCATCTGAGGTCAGATATTAACTCAGGTCTTCCTGACTTCATTTCCTGTCCCTCTACACTACTCCACCCAGCTGCTCTTCAGAAAGGTAAGAAGTCTGAGGCTGAATACTGAGAAAATGCCATTAGGTTTGGCATTTAAGTCATCATTAGAAAATTTGGATCAAGCTGTTTCAATTGGTGAGATTGGAATCCAGGCTATGGAGAGTTACAAAAAGCGTAAGAAGAAAGGAAAAAGAGGCCCCAATTGTAAATTCTTAATCATGAAAGAGAAGAGAGAAATAGAATGATAGCTAGCAAGGACAGTCAGATCAAGTTAAGGCGTTGTTTTTTTCTTAAAGGATGGAGGAGATAAGGACATGTTTGTTGGAGCAAAGAAGCATCTAGCAGAAAGGGAGAGATTTAAGATTATGAAGAGAATGGGGATGATAGAGGGAGGAAAGAGAGATCTAGAGAAGATAAGACGGAACAGGTTCAAGGATGCATGGAGAAGGGTTGGCCTTGGCAAAGAAAAGGGCTAATTCTTCATATGATATAGGGATAAAGGAAAAGATAACAGGGGAACAAATTGAAGTGATGTGAGAGAAGAAGGAAAGGGAAGAGGAAGTTTTTGGTGAACAGCCTCAATTTTTTTCAGTAGACTATATAAAGCAAGGTCCTTAGCTAAAAGGGTAAAAGAAAGAGATACCATAGAAGGCTTAAGGATAGAATGAAAACATTTGGAAGGACTGCTGTGGTGAGTGTGATAGTGATCAGTTAGGGAGATGTAAAATAATTGTCTTACAGCAGTGAAGGCACAGTTGAAATTATGCAATAAAAATTTGTGGTGGGCTTCATGAGATTGGTTTTGTAATTTTCTCCAGTTTCTCTCAGGAGCACACAAATAGACTTGAAGTAAATGGTGAAAAAAAGGCAAGGTGGATGCTTTGCGAGGGATAATTGGCACTAGAATAAGGTATGAGGAAGGGCTGATGGCCAGACATAGACTGGAGGAGTAGAGGAAGTGGCAGAGGTGGACATTTCAGTCCAAAAGATGAGATGAACTTCCCAGTTGTGTGACCCTGGACAAGTCACATAATCCCAAATCACATAATTGCCCAGCCCTTACTGCCCTTTTGCCTTACAAATCTATTCTTCATCTCTGATAAGGATGGCTTAGTTGATAAGTATGTAACTGGACATAAGTATGTAACTCATAGCTGCTTCTCCAATGTGCCATTAAGTCATTAAGTCACAAGTTTATTATATATGAAAATTCAAACTCTCTTTCACCCAAAAGCACAGAGAAAGATTTACAGCTTTGTAAACATTGCAATTAGTTTAGACAACACACAGAAACCTCAGAAACTTCAAGGTGAAGAAAAGAGTACAAGGTTGGATTGTAGCTGCCTCATCATCAGTTAAGTCTGGGAATATTTTTTTTTTAAACCCTTGTACTTCGGTGTATTGTCTCATAGGTGGAAGATTGGTAAGGGTGGGCAATGGGGGTCAAGTGACCTGCCCAGGGTCACACAGCTGGGAAGTGGCTGAGGCCGGGTTTGAACCTAGGACCTCCTGTCTCTAGGCCTGACTCTCACTCCACTGAGCTACCCAACTGCCCCCTAAGTCTGGGAATATTTTGCTGGATCGGGAAGTCCCTGAATTTTTTGGCCTTGAATGTCTAAAACCACTTTTTAAGACCCAGCAGCTGCATTCCTGACCAAAGAAGAGAATGTTAACTTCTTTGCTAAGAGCTTAAAGCTTTTCAATAAGGCCACAATACTTTTCAACAAGAAAGGGTGTGGATCACAAAAAGGGTCAAAAGAGGAATCTCAGATTTTTCTATTTGAGACTCTGTTTCTCTTATTGGCTTCCCACAAACCAATATACAGTATTGATTCTAAAATGGAAGGTAAAGGTTTTTAAAGAAAAAAAAGGTGGGATGATAAAAGATGATGATCAAATAATGGAATTTTGGAATTCACGAACATGAAAATAAAAGACGAGAAGCTTTTAGTGAAATGCAAACAATATGAGTCATTAGGGCTCATGGAAACCCAAAAAATCTGATATACTCTTCAGTTGCATTAAGAACAACATAGCTTTCAGGAATAAAAGAAGGTGATAGAAAGGTCATTCTTTGCCTTTGACTGCAACTTTGAGAACTGTGTTTAGATGGGAGGGTTAAGAGGAAGGTGTTACACTGACAAATTGAAGAATATACAAAGGGAAAAATGTCACCAGTTCCCTTCAAAAAATGTCCTATGGGGATAGTTTGAAGGAATTCTGAATGTTTAGTGTTGTGAGAAGGGAATTTGTATTTTGATCTGATCAATTAGAGATTTAGATTTCCCTTGCATTTGTTTTGAATTTGGGTCAATCAGCAACCAGAAAATTGATCCCACATGCATTGCCCCCCTGGGTGCTGTCAGGCTAATTGAGGAATTGTGATTGGTTTGGGGGTGGTGGTGATATACATGAGCTAGTGGATGAAGGGAAAGGCATATAATAGGTGAGACCTGGCAGGAAACAGAGTGTTGGGTTTTTTGGTTTTTTTTTTTCTGAGACTGAGATTCTGAGACAGACTCTGGGATAATTCTTTACCTCCTTTCTATATTTCCCTCTCTTATGTTTATTTTACTATAATAAAGCTATTAGAGCTACTAACAATCTTGTGATTTAAGGGTTAATTTCCATAAATAGCGACCACAACATTTTTTATTCTTATAATTTAGTTAAATCCATTCTAACCTTTACAGTGTAAAGAGGAGAATCAAAGAGGAAAAGAGCTCTTTCCTCAAAAGGATATGAAGGCCTGTCATGTGGAAGAGAGATTAAACTTGTTCTTTTTGTCCCCAGAGGGCAGAATTGGGAGTATGAGGTAGAGGTGGCAAAAAGACAAATTTGAGTTTGATATAATGAAAAACTTCTAATAATAGAGCCATCCTAAAGTGGAATTGGGCTGTCTCAGGAGGAAGCAGATTTCCCCTCACTGCAAGACCAATGACTGAATATGCTGAGTAGGGGATCCTTTGTTGAATGTAGGTTGGACTAGATGTCAGGGGAATTCCTTTTCCAGCTGTCAAATTCTGAAAATCTAGAATTGAGAATGTTGGAACTGGAAAACATCTTAAAGATCAAACCCTTATTGACAGATGGAGAAATTCATGCTCAGAGATGGAAAGTCACTTATTTAAGGTGAATTAGTCACAGAACTCACAATAGAACCCAAGTCCCCCAACTCCTAAGCCAGTGTTCAATATACTAGGCCACCTTGGTGCTTACTCAGGTTCTACTGCACACACCAGAAAAATCTCGAGTTAAAAGAAAAATTTTGAAGTCTCAGTCAAATCAATATCCAGATCTACAAAATTGTAACACAGTAAAACAATCTCTAGTTATCCTGTAATACATTCTTTCTGTCTCTTCAAAACAAAGTATCCTAAGAAGCAAAAGAATGCTGAAATGACTTCCTTCTCCTCCTATCCCACCTGTCTTTCTCCATCTGCCTCAGTACAAGGTTATCAAGGGTCTGTCTGTGCCCAGAGGAGGGCAGAGACTGGGCTGTTATCCAGTCAAACAAATTAAGCTCTACCTGGAAATCATGTGGAGCCTGTGTTTCTATTTTCCTTGCCCTATGGTACTGCTGCCTCATCTATGCCACAACACATGCTGTCCAAAATTACATCAGGACAGCTACAGAGGGAATTTAAAAAGAAGAGAGGGAGCAAGGAATGACCCATCTCATGTCTCTCAGAACAGATAAAAAGGAAACAGATGAAGCAACAGTCCCCCCTCCAAACCATTTGCCAACTAAAAACCCCAAACCCTCCTGACGCTAAGAGAGGGAAATGTGCATAAAGGAACAGCATTTCAAAGGGCATGAATAGTTTCAGGAACAAGTCTCTGTTCATCTCCTGAAGCAACAGCCTCGGGCTTCCACATCCAGAAATGATGCCCTCCAGGATGCCTGTCATCCAGAGATCCAGATGTGCCCTGTGTTGATGTCCTTTGTTGCCACAAACAGTCCCTGGTATTTCTTCCCATGTGTCATTCTTGGGAGGCTGAATTGTTCATGGCTCAAATTCAACAGCAGCTTAGCTTGAGGAACATGACACGATGACATGAGCTCATCATTCATTTTTTTCTTTTTTCTCTTCTCCCTATCCCCAATATTATTAATGTGCTAATAGAACCTACCCAAACTGGGAACCTGCACCCACAGTGCTATAGGTGAATGCGCGCTCACTTTCTCGGACTTTCTGAGACAACAGGCTTGTCAAGGCAGGAAAATAAACCCCTGGAACAAAAAAGACAGACTAATCAGACCAAAGAGAAAGATTAATGCCTTCCCAAATCATTCATTCTTTTACTCACTCATTTGACAAATATACATATTTATTTTCTTTGGTTAGATGATTTGTCTTGGAGGGTACCTGGGTGGGTCTAACCAGCTCCCCACTCTGGATGTGGTTAAAATAATCATCATCAACATAACAGAAATTTTTATAACACTTAAAAGGTTTTTCAAGTGCTTTACATACACTGTTTCATCTGATCCCCCAACAAAACTGTGAAGTAGACTCCACATGTGCTATTTATTATAGCTACTTTACAGATAAGGGAATCAAGTCTCGGAGTATTTAAATGACTTGCCTATGGGCCACAAAGCCAGAAAATGATAGAAATTCCAACAAAGGTCTTTTTTTATTCTAGGTCATGTTCTTTTCTGACCTGAGAAAAGTAGAGAAAATTCACACAGGAAACTAGCACCTGCAAACACGAATTTCTGACCTTTAAAGTGTATGTGGCCTTCAAGTGACTACAAAGGTATAGAGAATGTCACAGAAGAACTCAGCAGGACTGTGAGAAGTGTGAATGAATATCTTCTCTGTCTCCCTCACATGGCTGTCATGATATTCAAGACAATGTAAAGATAGTTCTTTGTAAACTTCAGAGTGTTATGCATGTTAGGAATTGCTGCCTCTAGTCATCAGAATGTTTGAGAATAAAAATTCCTTATAGGGGTAGAGCCAAGATGGCACCATAAAGGTGGGGACTTATGTGAGCTCACCCAAATTTTCCTCTAAAAATTGATAAAATGTCATCTCAAAACAAATTCTGGTATGGCAGAACCACTGAAAGAATTGGGTGAAACAATTTTATGCTCAACACAATTTAAAGATCAGCAGGAAAGGTCAATCTTACTGGATGAGTGTAAAGGCTCTGGTCAGTGAGCCAGCAGCAGTCCTTGGAGACACATCAGGCTGAGGCTTCCAGAACTCTCAGCCCACAGATGTTAAGAATATCAGTCAACTGGACAGAAGGAATTTACAGGGGACACTGCCAACACTGGGAGCAGGACTCATTGCATCACCCATATGTAGTTTTAGATCACAATTCTAGGGCAAGGAAAAGCACTATCAGAAGTGGTGACCATAGTCACAAGTCCAGGGGAGAAAAGAATGCTTGTGGTCAATCACAGACCACAGCATAGCCCAAAAGAGCAGTAACCATACCTCTCCTCAGATAATACCACTTTGGAAGAACTGAAAACTTATAGCTACCTGGAATTAGCTCTGAAAATAGCAGAATGGAAAAACCAAAAGCTTGGAACAGTGCCCTCCACCTCAGAACCAGAGCCCAGCTTTAATATTAAGTTAAAAGTCAAGAAATAAGTTAGAAAAATGAGCAAATTATCAAAAACAAACCAAAAAAGGAATCTGAACATAGAGAAACTATGGTGAAAGAGATTAAAATGCAAATCCAATAGAAAACAAGGAAATCAAAATAGTTACATATAAAATATCAAAGAAAAATGTGAATTGGTGTTATCTTAGAAAAGAATTCCTGGAAGAGCTTGAAAAGAATTTTTAAAATCAAATAAGAGAAGTAAAAAAAATGGGAAAAGAAATTAGAATGATGCAAGAAAACCACAAAAAAAAGTCTCAATAGCTTTTTAAGAGTGGCACCAAAAACAACAACAACAACAAAAAAAAAACTGAAGAAAACTACCCCTTGGAAAAACTGAATATGGTGCAGTTAGGTGGCTCAGTGTGAGAGCCAGACCTAGAGACAGGTCTTAGTTTAAAATCTGGGCTCAGATATTTCTTAACTGTGTGACCCTGAGAAAGTCCCTTACCCCCCAGTGCCTAACCCTTATTGCTCTTCTGACTTGGAACCAATACGCAGCATTGCTTCTAAAATGTAAGGTAAGGGTTAAAAAAGAACAGACTAGGCCAAATGATAAAAACAGGCACAAAAAATTCACAGAAGAAAAGAATTCCTTTAAAAAGCAGAATTGGCCAAATGGAGCAGATTGCAGAAAAGAATTCCTTAAATATTATAATTGAGCAAGTGGAAACTAATGACACCATGAGACATCAAGAAACAATAAATCAAAATCAAAAGAATGAAAAAAATAGAAGAAAATGTGAAATCTCCCACTGGAAAAACAACTGACTTGGAAAATAGAACAAAAAGAGACAATTTAAGAATTATTGGACCATCCAAAAACCATGATCAAAAGATAAGAGACTACACATCATATTTCAAGAAACTAAAAAGGAAAACTGCCTTAATGTCCTAGAATCAGAGGGTAAAACAGAAATTGAAAGAATCCAGGGGATATAGCAAAATTGGGACACTAATGCATTGTTGGTGGAGTTGTGAACTAATCCAACAATTCTGGAGGGCAATTTGGAGTTATACGCTATAAAACTATGCATACCCTTTGATTTGATGATGTCAATACTGGGTCTGTATAACAAAGAGATAATAAAAAAGGGGAAAGGACCTACTTATACAAAAATATTTATAGCTGCTATTTTTGTGGTGGCTAAGAATTGGAAATTGAGGGGATGTACATCAATTGGGGAATGACTGAATAAATTATGGTACATATTGGTAATGAAATACTATTGTGCTATAAGAAATGATAAGCAAGATGATGTCAGAAAAAACTGGAAGGATCTGCAGGGACTGATGCAGAGCAAAATAAACAGAAATGGGAGAACATTGTACATAATAACAGCAATATTGGACAATGATTATCTCTGAAAACTTGGCTACTCTCAGCAATGCAAGGATATGGGACAATCCTGAAAGATTTATGACAGGGACTGCTATCCACCTCCAGAGAAAAAATTGTTGATGTCATCTTCATATCAATGTATTTTTGGTTTTATTTTGAGGTTTTGGTTATGTATGACTTTGCTCTTACAACAATGACCAATATGGAAGTGTTTTTCACATGACAATTGAAAAAAAGAAAAAATCTATCTATCATCTCCTGAAAGAGATTCTAAAATTAAAACTTCCAGGAGTAGTATAGCCAAATTCCAAAGCTTTCAGGTCGAGGAGAAAATACTGAAAACAACCAAAGAGAAACAATTCAGATATCATGGGGACAGTCAGGGTAAAAAAAAAAAGTCCTAAGAGCTTCTACATCAGAGGAGCTTGGAATATGGTGTTCAAGAGAGGCAAAAGATCTAGGATTACAAGCAAGAATCACCTACCCAGAAGGATTACAACCAAGAATCACCTACCCAGAAAAACTGAGTATAATCCTTCAAGGGAAAAAAAATGTTATTTAATATGAAAGAAAACTTTGAAACATTACTGATGAAAAAAACAGAGTTGTATAGAAATTTTGACTTTCAAATGTAAGACTCAAGAGAAGTATAGAAAGGTATATATGAAAGAGAAATCATAAGGGTTTTAATAAGTTTCAACTATTTACCTTCCTACATGGAAAGATGATCCTTACAACTCCTAAGAACTCTATCATTGTTAGGGCACTTAGAAGTAGTATACACAGACAGAGGGTATGGGAGTGAGTTGATTATAATGAGATGATATCCAAAAAATTAAATGAAGGGGTGATAAAGAGGGATATACAGAGAAGAGGGAATGGAGAGGTGGAAAGGGGTAAATTATCTCATATAAAAGAGGCATCAAAGAGCTTTTACAGCGGAAAGGAAGATGAGGGTGAGAGTGATAGGCAATGCTTAAACCTTACTTTCATCAGAATTGGCTCAAAGAGAGAATAACAAACACACTTAATTGGGTATAAAAATCTATAGGATTTATAGGAGGAAAGGGAGAAAGGAGAGAGAAAGAGAAAGAAATGGGGGAAAACAGGACAGAGGGAAGTACACAGTAATCAGAACTGATATAAATGTGATGAACTCACTGATAAAATGGAAGCAGACAGTAAAGTAAATTAAAAACCAGAATCCTATACTATGTTGTTTATAAAAGAAACACATTTGAAGTAGAGAAACATACAGAGAATAAAGGTAAGAGGATAGAGCAGGATTGATTATGCTTCAGTTGAAGTAAAAAAAAAAAAAAGTAGGTTAGTAATTATTATCTCAGACAAAGCTAAAGTAAAAATAGATCTAATTAAAAGAGATAAATGGAAACTACATTTAACTAAAAGGTACCATAGACAATGAAGTCATTAATATTTATATATGTTCCAAATGATATAATGTCCAAATTTTTAAAGGAAAAGTTAGATGATTTATAGGAGAAAATAGACAGTAAAAATATATTAGTGGGGGACCTTAACTTTCTCCTCTCAGAACTAGATCAGTCTAAACAAAAAATAAAGAAGTTAAGGAGATGAATAGAATTTTAGAAAAGTTAGATATAATAGACCCCTCTACAAAAAAAAATTAAATAGAAATAGAAAGAAATGTACCTTTTTCTTAGTAGTAAATGGCAACTAAACAAAAATTGACCAAGTATTAAGGCATAAAAACCTCACATCCTAATGCAGAAAAGTAAAAATATTAAATGCATATTTTTCAGATCATACTACAATAAAAATTACATTCAATATTGGGCTATGGAAGGGATGCCTATATTAGCACAGAGATTACAGCAATTTCTCACGAAGATCACACATTATGACCCAGTGGGATTTATATTAAGAATGCAAGGTATAGGATAGTCCTTACCACTCCTGGGCCAAGGACGGTCCCTAGCCCGGATGAAAAAAGGAGGAGGGTTGGGCGTGGGGCTAGCAACCCCACCCTGTAAAAACTACATCTGCTAAAGAAACTGCAACCTAAAGTAGGGGCAGCTGGGCTAGCTCAGTGGATTGAGAGCCAGGCCTAGAGATGAAAGGTCCTAGGTTCAAATCCGGGCTCAGACACTTCCCAGCTGGGTGACCCTGAGTGACTGTGTGTCCCATTGCCTACTGGTTGTGGCCCTATGCTCCTAGAATGGAGTCCCAGGATAAAAAAAAAAAAGGTATAGGAATTTAAATTTAGGTTTTATGCTAAATATGAGAATTCTAAAGTAATATTGTGGTCCCTGATTTAAAAATATTACAGCTTAAGTCAAAATGACTTTTAGCAGCTTTATTTACAAAGCAGTGGAAAGAGTGAAAGTGGAAAAATGTAGATAGAGACAAAAAGAACCAAAACCCTAAGTTTAATCCTAATGCTTCAGACTGCAAATGCAAATCCAGAAGCGAATCTCACCAGAATCCAAAGTCCTAATTAGGAAGCTGAAATCCGTAGAACCAGGAGAGCTGAAGAATCTGCTGAGAACCTTCAGTCCACACAAGACTAAGACCACCAAGAATCTCACCTGAACTCAGCTGAAGGGAGTGTCCCACCAAAGCGTCAAAGAGCAAAGAGGGTCTCCTCACCAAGAACCAAGGAAGGAACCACTCACCACCGCAGGAACCAAGGGAAGTGTCTCTTCAACCACCAAGGCAGGAATGACTCCAAGCCAGAAGATCCAAAGAGAGAAGTCCCAAATCCAGAAAGCCATGGCCTTTTTATAGTTCTTTTTCCACTTCACTTCCTGTCTCTTCTCCTTTTCAAGGGAACCAATCACAGCTTCCAAACTGCTTAGCCCTACACAGGGCTAGGCAGTCCCCTTTGGAGGTGAGAGTTTTTGACTTGTGAACTCTTCCACCTAGTAGTGTTAAGTAGGGGCATTTTCAGTTTTTGATTGATTAAACTAAAGACTGCTGATTGATTACATTAGAAATAACAAAGAGATAATTCTATTTTCACAAAGGCTGATTCAGTATTAGGAAAACCATCAAAGAAGTGACTATGTAAATAACAAAACCAATAGAAATCATGTGATTATCTCAAAAGGATCAGAAAAACTTTTGACAAATACAACACTAATTTCTATTAAAAACACCAGAGGAATAGGAATAAATGGAGATTTCCTTAAAATGATAAAAAGATAAAAATGATAGAATCTATCTAAAACAATCTACAAGCATTCTCTACAATAGGGATAAGCTAGGAGTCTTCTCATTAAGATCCTGGTAAAGCAAAGATGCCTATCAGCAGCACTATTATTCAATACCGTTCTAGAAATGCAATGAGAAGAAAAAATGGAAGAAATTAAAATGGGCAATGAAAAAGCAACTATTACTCACTGAAGATGATATGATGTTATACTTAGAGAATCTTAGAGAAACAACTAGAAAACTAGTTGAACTAATTAACAACTTTAGCAAAGTTGCATGATGTAACATAAATCTATGTAAATCACCAGCATTTCTATATATCATCAACAAAGTCCAGCAGCAAGAGATAAAGAAATTTCATTTGAAAGAACAACATAAAATACTTGAGAGTTTACCTGCCATGGAAACCCAGGAACCAAATGAACACAATTAAAAACTCTTTTCACACAAATAAAGTTAGATCTGAACAATTGGGAAAATATTAATTGCTCATGAGTAGGCCAAACCAATATAATAAAAATGACATTTCTGCCTTAAGTAATTTACTTATTCAATATTATTCAAATCAAACAACAAAATTATTTTATAAAGCTAGAAAAAATAACAAAATTCATCTGGAAGGACAAAAGGTCAAGAACGTTAAGAAAATCAATGAAAACACAAGGTGAAAGAAAGTGGCCTTGGCATACCAGATCTCAAATAATATTACAAAAAAGGAGTAATAAACAAAACAACCTTGTAGTGGCTAAGAAGTAGAGTAGTGGATCAGTGGAATAGATTAGGTATACAATACACAGCAGTAAGTAACCATAGCAATCCAGTGTTTGATAAACCCAAATATCTAAGCTTTGGGGACAAGAACTCACTATTTGACAAATACTGCATCTCACATCATAATACAAAGATAAAGTCAAAATGGGTACACAATTTAGACATAAAAGGTGATACCATAAGCAAATTAGGGGAGCATAGAATAGTTTACCAGTCAGATCTAAAAATAAGAGATAAATTTATAGCCAAACAAGAGATACCGAACATTACAGATGTAAAATGGATAATTCTGATTATATTAAAAAGGTTTTGCACAAACAAAACCAATGGAGCCAAGATCAGAAGAAAAGAAGAAAACTGGGTAAAAATTTTACACTGTTTCTCTGATAAAGGCCTCATTTTTCAAATTTATAGAGAACTGAGCCAAATTTATAAGCATATAAGTCATTACCTAATTGATAAATGGTCAAGGGATATGAACAGGCAGTTTTCAGAAGAAATCAAAGTTCTCTAGTCATATGAAAAAAAGTTCTAAATCACTATTGATTAAAGAAATGCAAATTTTTTAAATGGAGCTATCACTTCACACCTATAAAATCAACTAATATGACAGAAAAGGAAAATGGCACATGTTGGAGGGGATTTGGGAAAATTGGGGCACTAAGCATTGTTGGTGCTTCTAGAGAACAATTTGAACAGACTAGGTCTGCATGCCAAAGAGTTAAAAAAAAAAAAAAAGGGAAAAAGAAAAAGACCAAAAATATTTATAACAGTTCCTTTTATGGAGGCAACGATTTGAAAATTGAGGGAATGCCCATCAAGTGGGGCATAACATGACTGAACAAGTTGTGGAATATGATTGTGATGGAATATTATTGTGCTATAAGAAATGATGAGCAAGATAGTTTCAGAAAAATCTGGGAAATACTATTGTTGTATAAGGAAAGATGAGCAGGATAATTTCAGAAAGAGCTGAGAGGACCTTTGTGAACTCATGCAGAGTGAAATAAGCAGAACAAGGACAATGTTATTTATGCACAGCAACTGCAATATTGTGGAATGATCAAAAGGGTATTAACAGCATTACAATGACCCAGGACAATTCTGAGGGATTTACGAAAAAGAATTATCAACTTCCAGATAAAGAACTGTTAGAATAGGAATGCAGATGAAAATATATGATTGATCATTTGTTAATTTGGATATATGTTTTGGGGTATTGGTTTTATAAGATTATTCACTCATAGAAATGAATATGAAAATATGTTTTGCTTGATAATACATGTGTAACCCAGATTGAATTGCTTGTCAGCTCCAGGAGGGAGGAGGAAAGAAGAGAGGGAGATAATATAGATCATATAGCTTCAGAAACTTATGTAGAAATTTTTTAAAATAAAAAATCCACATAAAAGTAATTAAAAATAAAAATAAGATGAATGATATGGAAATGCATTTTACATGATAATACAAGTATAACTCTGAAAAAACATAATTGAGGATATTAGTAACAAAAGTAATAAAAATCATATGATTATTTTTTTATAGAAAAATATGGGGAGACTAATATGAACTAATTCAAAATGAAATGAGCAGAACCAGGAGAAAATTATACACAGTAACAGCAATAATGATCAACAATGAATGACTTAGCCATTATCAACAATACAGTGATCTATAATAATTAATTCCAAAGGGCTTTCGATAAAAATGTTATCTACCTCCAGAAAAAGAAGTGATAGAATCTGAGTTCAGATCAAAGCATACTTTTTTTTTTTTTAAACTCCTGTACTTCGGTGTATTGTCTCATAGGTGGAAGATTGGTAAGGGTGGGCAATGGGGTCAAGTGACTTGCCCAGGGTCACACAGCTGGGAAGTGGCTGAGGCCGGGTTTGAACCTAGGACCTCCTGTCTCTAGGCCTGACTCTCACTCCACTGAGCTACCCAGCTGCCCTCTCAAAGCATACTTTTTTTTTTTTTTAGTAACAATTTTTTTTTATTTTTAAACCCTTAACTTCTGTGTATTGGCTTATAGGTGGAAGAGTGGTAAGGGTAGGCAATGGGGGTCAAGTGACTTGCCCAGGGTCACACAGCTGGGAAATGTCTGAGGCTGGATTTGAACCTAGGACCTCCCGTCTCTAGGCCTGGCTCTCAATCCACTGAGCTACCCAGCTGCCCCCAAAGCATACTTTTTAAATTTGTTTTTCTTGTTTTGTTTTGCTTTGGTTTTGATCTATGTTTTCTTTCACAACATAACTAATATGGAAATGTGTTTTGCATGACTGCATATGTATAACCTAATATCAAATTGTTGGCCTTTTTAATGGGGAGGATGTGAGGGAGAGAGAGAATTTGGAATTCAAAATTTTGAAAATTAAGTGCTAAAAATTGTTTTCACATGTAATTGGAAAAAATAAAAGACTTCAAAAACTAACAATAACTCCTTATATTTTGGAGAGCATTTCCTATGTATTTTCTCACTTGTTTACCACTACACATCCATTCCCCCTTTGTGCTCAACAGTAGGGAGTTTACTACAAAAGCTATATAGATTAACAGGTGGGATAGCCACTCATATGTATACTCTTTGTGTGGGTTTTGTTTGGCCTTTTGGATGGGGGAGAGGGGAAGGGAATCACCAAATAAAGTACAGTTGCCTTTTAGAGACTCACCTTGAAACAACCCCATGAGTATTCGGGAGAGAGTCATAAAGACCAAGTGGGAGCTACTGATGTGGGAGAGCAACGGGGTAACAGCTGTGATGAAACCCCAAGCTGATGCTGAGATCAAGATGACTTTGTCTCCTCCAATCCTGGAAGAGAGAAGAGATAGAATTTACATGGGAGGAAGAAGAGGGTGGCACAAAGGAAGAGCAAGAAATGGAGGAAGATCACTTTTATTTTCTCTCTTCTCTTTCAATCTTGTCTTTTCTTGCTTTTCTCTTTCCCATTCTCTTTCTCTCCTTCCCTTCTCCCTCTCTCTTGCTTTTCTCTCTGGTTTCTCTCCCTCCCCTCCCTCCAACTTTCTTCCTGTCCTTTTCTCCACTCCATTTCTCCCTGTCTCTGTCTCTCCCCCTTCTACTTTTTCTTCATCTCCTCTCCCTCCTTCCTCCTTCTCTTGCTTTTTTCTTTCACTTTTGTCTCTCCCTTTCTTCTTTGCCCTCTTTTTTTATCTCTCTCTTCACCCTTTTTGCTTTTCTCTTTCTTACTCTTATCCTCTCTGTCCCTTTCTCTTCTCACCTCCTTGTCCCTCTACCCCTCCTTTCTACCCTTTCCCTCCCATTTCTGTTTCTGTATCTTTTCCTCCCTTCTTCACTCTGTCCTATCGTATACATGGTTGAAATGACAAATATGAAGAATTCAGAGATACATTGGGAAGATTTGGATGAAATGAGGCTATCTAAAGAAACACCAAGATAATAATATACATGAATACAATGTGATTAATGAGATATAAAAGCATTTGAAATGTGATGAATTGTGATTCTCTCAGTCCTAGAGAAGTGATAAGGAAAAGCACCTTCTTCCACTTGGTTCCTCTGTCTTTTGGCCGATATGTGTGTGTGTGTGTGTGTGTGTGTGTGTGTGTGTGTGTGTGTGTGTAGATATATGTATATTTCCTGAACTAAAAGGAAGGGGTTTAATGTTTAATTAAGGAATTATGAGGAAATGACTGCAACATAAAGAGATAAGCAATAAAACTTTTTTTTAAAGAGGAACTGGAAGAGAGTTGATATGTCATAGCAGGTGAACCCTTATTAGTCAGTCAGAATCACTAACATCTAAGAAAACCAGGAAATGAAAGAGCCGACTGCCGTTTTACATACTTAGGTTCCTTAATGTATCTTTTCCTAACAAGATTTAAGAAATTGACTTTGGTCCCTTAACTTATATTTGCTCTGAATTATGAGGATAGCTTCTCTATATATCTATCTGGAATCCTTTCTCTTTCATTGCTATTAAAGAGAAAAATGACTATTCCTTTCTTCTACATAATTCTCTAACCATTTTTTCCCTACTTACTAAATATTAACTAAAATAAAGGCAAAGTTCCATATGTTCTCATTCCTTAAGAAATGTGGGTAGGGGGCAGTGAGGTGGCTCAGCGGATTAAAAGCCAGGCCTAGAGATGGGAGGTCCTGGTTTCAAATGTGGCCTCAGACACTTCCTAGCTGTGTGACCCTGGGCAAGTCACTTAACCTCCATTGCCTAGCCCTTACCATTCTTCTGCCTTGGAACCAATACACAGTATTAATTCTAAGACAGAAGGTAAGGGTTTAAAAAAAAAAAAAAAGAAAGAATGTATTGATTCCAAGATGGAAGATAAATGTTTTAAAAAAAAAGAAAAAAAGAAATATGGGGAAAATGGAGGTGGGGTGGAGAAGAGAATAAGGATGAGGGGAGTTATCTGATGCCAAGCATAGAGAACATCTAAAGTGGGAAAAAGTGAACTCACCGATCCCCAAGATGGCCCCCCATGATCTGAGTTAAGCAGTAACCCCAAAAGAAGCTACTCAATAAGATCCCAGACTGCTTCTTGTTCCAGCCAAAATCTTCATTCATTGAGACAGCACAGATGGGCATAGTGACCCGGGCACAGTATAGAAGACATGTCCCCAGGAGTAACATCACAGTCCAAACCTGGCATTCAGGCCTAGGAAAAGCACCATGAAAGCAGTCAGATTATTAAGAGATCTCACCCAAGTGTGAAAGGGAATTTTTTTTAATTCCCTTTGTCTATTTTAAATTAATCAATCAGGAACTTGAAGTATACCCCTACTTAACACTTAGTAAGTCACTAACAATGAGAGTTTACACTTACCTAGTCCTAAATGACTACAAGCACTGCCCCCCTCCCCACCTCCCCACCCCCAGTGCTAGGCAAATTGAGAGACTTTGATTGGTTCCTGAGATGTCATAGACCAGCCCACAGTGAAAGGAAGGAGAAACCAGTGACCCAAGAGCATTCTAATTCATTCTGCTGCCTTGGTGGTTCTTGCTGAGAAAGGATTTCTGCATTGGTGGGATTCTTCTGCCTTGGACTTCTGCATTGGAGATTGATTCTGCACTGGTAAGACTCTTGCTAAAGAGACTACCATGACTCCTGGTTGGAGATTGGGACCTGAGGGAGCCTTTGTCAGAGTTGAGCTAGATGTCTTCGGATTGGCAATTATAGTGTATTTATCTAGGCAATATTTTCTACCACCTTCCTACATTTCCCTCTTTACTATCTCTACCCTGCTGTAATAAAGCTACTAAAGCTACTAACATACTCCTGGTTTAATTTTTAATTTTTATAAACAGCAACCACAACAATTCTTTTTTTAACCATTATTATTTTTGTCAAACCAATTTTAATTATTATATTTGGCCACCCAATTTTAATTATGGCACAAGGAAAAAAGCAACTTGAATTATTTTTTTTTCTTTAACAAGAGAAGACATAAAAGACTAAAGATGCCTTGTATATGGAAATGTTTTGCATGATATATTGCATGTATAACTCAGATCAAATTGCCTGCCAGCTCAAGGGATAGGAGGGAGGGAGACAATTTGGATCATTTAACTTTGGAAAAGTATGTGGAAATTTATTTTATGTAACTGATAAAATAAAATGTGTTTACTAAAAAATTAAAAAATAAAGAGATACCTGATATTTTTTCTTNTTATGTAACTGATAAAATAAAATGTGTTTACTAAAAAATTAAAAAATAAAGATACCTGATATTTTTTCTTTAAAAATTAAACTAAAAAAAAAAAAAGAACCATCTCTGTGGCTAATAATAAATATAATAATAATAAAAATATAAAAATTTAAATAAATATAATAATAAAAATAAGATAAAGTATATCCTTTAAGATAAAGTAATGCCTATTAGTTTATGTTGTTTGCCAGTTTTTATTGAGAAATCCAATTTCCTAAAACATGAGTTATAAGCTTTATCATCAGTCACAAGCAGATCAAATAACCAGTGAAGATTATGGTAAGCAGTTAATGACCTATAAGTAAACTTTTACATTTAAAGAACTTTAATATTATTTTTATTATATTATTATACATCATATGATTATAATAATACATTATTGCATAATATATTATATATTATTATATTATTATTATTATATTATTAATTTAAAGAAACTCTTTGAGAAAGGGAAAACTCAAGACTTAGGTGTTTTTTGGTCAAGAATGTATCATAAATCAAATAGATATTATTTCTGGAATAACCACTCATTGTTTCCTCTCCCTTACTGCTGAAAATCTAGTTTGCTACATTTAATTTCCATTTTAAGAAATGTGACAGAAGCTAGAAAAAATACAAAATATAAATCCACAAAGGGACTAAGGAGAAAGGCAGTGCCCTAGACAGCCATAGACAAGTTTGGAGTGGGGCAGGTTTCGGGGAGAAAAGCAATCAGTTCAGGTTTTGGATAAGTTGAGTTTCAGATATCTACAAGACCTCTAGACTGAGATATCCAATAGGTAGTAGAAGATTGGAGGCTTGAGGTTGGCAGAGAGCATTGGGATGACTTAAGTAGATTTAAAAATTATCAGCACAGAGATAATTGAATCCATAGGAACTAAGAAGATCACTAAGTGAATTAGTACAGAGGGAGAAGAGAAGTGAACCCAAGACAAAACCCTGTGGGATGCCCACATAACCAGAGTTAAAATGAGTTGTCCAAAATGATACAGATACTGAGTGACAGAGCCAGGATTGGAACCCAGGTCTTCTGACTCCAATTGTAGAATTTTTCTTACTGCACTAAACTGCCTTCTATCCATTATAATGACCATTGAATTTTGCTTTTATTTGGAGTTACTGTCCTGCACATAGTTTTTGTCAAAATGTATATTTTTTCACTCTATCACTTTATATCACCCCATATTTATGATTATTGTTTCTAATTATAAAAACTAATATTTATATGAGGTAGCTATGTGGTACAATGGATAGCCGGAAGCCAGGTAGACTTACCCTTCCTGAGTTCAAATCTGGCCCTCAAACGCCAGTTGGGTGACCACTGTTTAACCCTGTTTGCCTCAGTTTTTCATCAATAAAATGAGCTGGAGAAGGAAATGACAAACCACTCCAGTATCTTTACTAAGAAAATCCTAAATGGAGTCTCAAAGAGACAGACATGACTGAAACCACAATTCAATGACAAAATTCCTTATATTCATCATTCCTTACAGTTGCAGACTATTTGGTATTCAATTCAACAGAAAATGTTTAAGCCCTTATCCATGTGAAATATTCTATAGTAAACTGGAAAGGATACAGTCTAGATGAGATAATATTCCTGCCTTCTTGGAGCTTACATTCTAGCAAAGAATAAAGACACAAATGCAAACAACTACGATGCAAAAAATTACATAGTAAGTGCATAAGAAAAGTGCCAAGCAGGCAGTGCTTTGTGAACTGAGGTTGTGCTTGCCTGTTACAGATTGGACATGTCAAAAACCTCATGGAGAAGGTGCTTATGCTGAGCTTTAAAGGATGAAGACATGCAGTTCAATTTGGGTAGAGGGTATTATAAGTGGAGAATAATAAGATAAGTTAAATCTTAGGTGAAAGGTATAGAGGACACTAAACTGTAAAAGGCTCTAAATGCCAGATTGACTTCAAATTGTACTCTGTAGGCAATTAGGAACTATTGAGAGCTAAGTATTTTGCTTTTTTTTTTTTTAACCCTTTTTAAAAAACCCTTACCGTCTATCTTATGAAAAAAAGTTGTTGCAAAGGTAAAGTGTCCTGGTTTCAAAGTATCATTTCCAAGGCAGAGGAGAAGTAAGGATTAGGCAATTGGGATTAACCGGAATCAAGTGTCTGAGGCCAGGTCTGAACCCAAGACTTCTTGTCTCCAGGACTGGTTCTCTATCCACTGAGCCACCTAGCTGCCTCTAAGTAGCTTTCTAATAATATCCATTATGCAGTTTCTCTAATTAGGATTGTTGCTAATAATTATTACTAACTTACTGTAAAATCTTTGTCTATACCTAGCAAGCATCAACAAAAATTATCCAATTTAAAAAATAAATTAAAAATACATAGTCATAAACTCCAAATAATCTAAAATTTTCTAAAGCAATGTGAAGGCAGAGGCAAGATGGCCAAATGGCAAGTACAGTCCAAGTCTACCCCAAGATTCCTCCACATAGATCTAAAAAATGTGCCAGATGGAGGTCTGATGGGGAAAACCAAGAAAATGTCAGTGATTCATTTTTCCAGTCTAGGTCATCAAAGGAAGACAGAAAAGTCAGATGGAATGTAGTCTAGAATGCAAGAAGAGGCTGTGCATCAGGGTAAGAAGAGGTTCCAGCCCTTGGCACAGAGAATCTTTTTTGCTTTTTAATTTTTTTATTAATTAAGAAAATTTTTCCGTCGTTCCATGATTCATGTTCTTTCCTTTCCCTCCTCCTTCCCTCTCCCATAGCCAATGTGCAATTTCCCTGGGCTTTACATGTATCATTGATCAAGACCTATTTCCATATTATTGATATTTACACTAGGGTGATCATTTAGAGTCTACATCCCTAATCATATCCCCATGAACCCATGTGATCAGATTAAGTTGTTTTTCTTCTATATTTCTGCTCCCACAGTTCTTTCTCTGGATGTGGATAGCTTTCTTTCTCACAGGTTCCTCAGAAATGTCTTGGATCACTGCGTTGCTACTAGTAGAGAAGTCCATTACATTTGATTGTTGGCACAGAGAATCTTGATTTTGTGCAGGGTAATAGGAGCCAACTGACAGTTCTGTTCACCACTACCCAGTTCTGAGTCCCACTAAGGAAGAAACCTATGCCAGGAGGTGATGCTTAAGAAGTTGTGAGGGCCCTAAACTATTTTTCAAAAAGAAGTTCTGATATGAAAAGAGTCTCAATTGTAGCCTTCAGTCCAATCTGAGATATGCAGCCAAATAATCATGAGTTCCTGTTTATTTTTATTTTATTTATATCCCTATTTCTATTTCTATTTATTTTTATTTATATCCCTAGTTCTGCCAAGCTCTCCATCACTGTACCTGGTGGGCAAAAGATACCTGGATCACTTTCAAACCAGGACAATTGGTTTGAAATGGCCAAACGTCATGAATTTTACAAGGGAAGGAAGGTGGACTGGAGTCTCTTCTCACTCAGGAAAATTTTTTTTATTTCCTTTCACAGAGATGTCCTAGGAACTGGCTAGAAGAAGACGCAGCTGAACCAAACAGGAAGGAGAAGTATGAAATGTGGAAGTTTCAAAAAAAAAAAAAAGACTAATTTCAAAGCAGAAACAACCTACCCCAATTGAGCTATAAGCGTCTCAGGGAGAATCTACATATTCCATGCTTTTGAGACCATCACATCACAGTTCCCCTGGGAAAAGAATAACTAAAATCCAAGAATCTCCTCAGTTATTATAGAACTGAGGAGTGACTTCTGTATTTCTGGAGTTATAACCAAAAGTTGACCCACCCTATTGTAACTGTTACAGGAAAGGGGCCTTGGGTAATCATTACTTCCGTTTTGCTGGTAATTAAATTTTTATCAGAGCAGTTCATATATCTAGACAATAAAAAGAACTAAAGAACTTACTCCAAATGGTGGCTGTTTCTCTAGGATCCAAAAATAAATAAATACTTATTTTTTAAAATCTAGATATGGAAATTTTTTTAAACATCTTTTTTTGTATTCTTTCTGGAAGAGGAGAGATATATTGGGAAATGTAGGTGATATAAAACAAAATGTTTGAACAAAATAAAAAATTTACAGATGGACAGAAAAGGTTCCAATTACTCATTTTCAATCATTCTCTGTAGGACAAAGTGAATGGGTCAGGTCATTCTCCTGGGAGTTTAGTTGTTACTATTGTTATTAAATATATAAAAAAATATAAAAAATAAAAATAAGAAGAATGTCACATAAGCAAGGCCTGCCCAAGCAAAACATATTAATTCTGACCCAAACCAATTTGTAATTCAGGTAACTGAGCCTTTTACTAATACTAGTTTATATTCCAAAAAAATACTGTATGCCAAGCTCTTTAAGTTATATAAAGGTCAGCTACTATTATGATGTTTAGAACCCATTCTTACCTATTCATTAAAAATAGGTTGACCATTTTATTATCCTGGTATATTTCAAAGCATAAAAAAAACTATTGAAAATTTTTATGTTTTTCAATAATGTATTTTAGTTTCCTCATTACTCTGAAGAAATCCTAAAGATAAAATGTTTAAATTAGTAGAGTAGATTTATTTTTTAAGTTTTATTGATGTTTTGAAATATTTTTATTGATGTCTTTTGTTTTTCCATGATAATTATTTCAGGATGTGCTTCCCCTATAACTGTCCTACCCAAAGAAAAAGCAGGTAAGCAAAAACATCCATATAGCCACTATATTGGATAGTTTATTTTGAAGAGCCTGCTCTTCGCTCAGGGGTCTCTGGAGGTGGGATGGCGTGGCGAAAATGAAATGAAAACAAGCCAGAATGCAAGTGGAATTGCAGAGGCTGTTCTCTCTAGTGCCGTCTGCTGATTTTTATTTTTATGCCCTTTTTTCTTTATGATCTCATTTAGGTTTTGGTTTTCCCATACGTTCAAAATCACATATTAACTTTTGAAATATCATATGATTGTCATTTACTAATTATCCTATTGTGGTTAAAAAAAGAAGCAAGCTTTATCAGTCAAGAATTATTCATTATGGAATGGCTTAGTTGGAACTTTATTATTTTCTGCCATCCTTAAGGTACAAGAACATCATTTCCTAGTTAAGCATAATGGTTGATTATATTTTAACTAATTAAATCTTGCATATTATTACTTTATGCTATTCATACCTATCATTAATCAAGAAGATAGTTATGGTAGTTGATTATATCAAATAGGATACAATAATATCAGTCTGGTCCAAATTTTGTTCCCATTACATTCTTTCGTTTTTCACTATTTTTCAAAAGTATGTTTCCTGTTCTTTCTGCTATAGGTTTAATAAGAATGCAGTTCTGGAAGGGTGATTTTGTGCTAATTTGTCATTCCCCTGTTTTCCTTGTGTTTCACTGTTTCCTTGGTCTGTGAGAGTTTGGGAACAAACCCAAGCCAGGTACATTCTTGCTGGGGAATTTAGAAACTTGCATTAACTCACTAACTGCTGGTTTATTGCAGGGATGATTCTAGGGGAAGTTTCTGTATTATGGGGGTTTTAGGGGTCTATTTTGGGATAGTGAGTAGTCTGTGACTATGGTTGTTCTTGCCATGAACTTGCATTGTTTTCCTGTGTCTCCCTGGGGCTAAATAAGGATACTGATTGCAATAATTTCAATACAAGTGAATGCTACTGAGAAAAGTCACATAGGGGAAACTGAGTGAGAAATTTCCATCCTTCTGACCCCTGCTTTGCAGATGCCAGAGCTGGTGATGAGCTGTGCTAAATGTCATGGGCTTTGATGGCTTCCTGCAGTTTATGAAATCTTCAACACTCCTCAGAGGAGGGAGGTGTACATTCCTACAGGGGCAAAACTGGACATTACAGTGACACAGGCTTCCACTTAATTTGTTTTTTAAACCCTTACCTTCTATCTTAGAGTGGATACTGTGTATTGGCTCTAAGGCAAAAGAGTGGTAAGGGCTAGGCAATGGGGGTCAATTGACTTGCCTAGGGTCACACAGCTGGGAAGTGTCTGAGGCCAGACTTGAACCTAGGACCTCCCATCTCTAGGCCTGGTTCTCAATCCACTGAGCTACCCAGCTGCCCCCAAGTCACTTAATTTTTGTATTTTTTTCATTACATTATTTTGATTACTGTGTATAGCATTTCCCTGGTTCTTCTTACTTCTATTAGTTCTTATGAGTCTTCCCATATTGCTTTAAATTACACATCTGCTGATTCTTACAATGCAATTATATTCCATCTATTCTTTTTACTTCTCCATAATTCATTTTCCATAGCACTTTTCACAAATGTTTTAAATGTTCTCTTATCTCCTTAAAATCCCATTCTCCTCCTTTACTCTAGTCTCTGATGAAAAAATCCTCTCTTTAGCAATGCTAATCTCTTTACATATATCCTTGTATCTAATAATTCCTTTCATCCCAATCAACAGATTACCTCACAATAATCCCTTCTCTCACTAATCTTTAATCTCTCCTTCTTTGCTGACTCTTTCCCTGACTCCTAGATTTCTCTCATTCTTAAAAAAAATATTGATTTGTTCCCTACCATCCCCCTCAAGCTGCTGCCCTAATAGCTCTCCATCCTTTAAAAACTCCTAGAAAAACCTGTCTATACTTTTTTCCCCTCTACTTCCTCTCCTTTTACTCACTTCTCTACCCTTGACAATCTAGGTTCTTACTCAAATCTAGATTATTACTCAAAGAAATTGCCCTCTCCAAAGTGAGCAATGATCTCCTAATTACAAAATCTGATGAACTTTTCTTGGTGTACATCTTTGATCCTTTTGACTAACTCCTCCTAGATAGTTTCTCCTCTTAGGTTTCCCTGACTCTTCTCTCTTGTTTCTCTTACCTGTCTGACCACATTGCTGGATCATCATGAATATCACACTCCTTAACTGTTTTTTTTTTTAATTAATTTGTTTGTTACATTAAAGTTCCTAAGTACCTCCCTCCTTCCCTCCCCTCCCTGCACTAGAGAAGGCATAGTTTGACCCCCTAAAAAAGTATATATAAAACTATGTCTTTTTTTTTTAAACCCTTAACTTCTTTGTATTGGCTCCTTGGTGGAAGAGTGGTAAGGGTGGGCAATGGGGGTCAAGTGACTTGCCCAGGGTCACACAGCTGGGAGGTCACACACCTCAAATCTGAGGCCAGATTTGAACCTAGGACCTCCAGTCTCTAGGCCTGACTCTCAATCCACTGAGCTACCCAGCTGCCCCTAAAACTATGTCTTGCTTGTTTCTAGTTATCAATTCTTTCTCTGGATAGAAATCTCAGATTTAAAATATATATAGAACTTTGTCAAATATATAAAACTATGAGCCATTCCTCAAATGATCAACAGTCAAAGGACATGAACAGTTTTTGGATAAAGAAACCAAAGAGATATATATATATATATATATGAAAAATGCTTTAAATCATTATTGATTAGAGAATGAAAATCATACCCCTTAATTATGTGAGTGTTCCCTAGGCTTTGTCCTGAATCCTCTTCTATTTTTATACTCTCTCTCTCTGGGCATTTCCAGTTTTCTTTATTGTCCTCCTCCCCTTAGGTGCTAGTGCATTTCCCCGCTAATACAAGTAAAACCTTGAATCGGCTTTTTTTATATATACCTATATATGTGCATATGTACTCTCTTGAGGATAAAGTCAGGTTTGCTTTCATCTTTGTATTCTCAGAACCTAGCATAATGATTAGTATACAGTAAGAGCTTAATAAATTATTTTTAATTGATACTCATCAGCTACCATGAGTTTAATGATCATTTCTACACAGGCAACTCCTAGATCTAAATACCCCCTAGAGTTTCTCCTGAGCCTCAGTTCTGTTTCACCAATTACATAATGGACATTTTCAGAATTTAATTTCATGTATTTAATTAATTAATTTAGAATAATTTTCCATGGCTACATAGATCATGTTCTTTCCCTCCCCTCCTCCCACCCCACTCCCATAAGCCAATGGGCAATTCCACTGCGTTTTACATGTGATAATAGACATTTTCAAATAAAAGTCCCTTAGACATCTAAATTGAATGTGTCCAAAACTCATTCTTTTTCCTCTCAGGTCTATTCCTCTTCCAAACTTCCTTATTTCTGTTGAGGAGGCCACCATCCTTCCGGTCACACCGGGGTTCTCAAACTAAAAGCCATTTCTAGCTCCTCACTAACTCTTATTAAACACATCCAATCAGATGCCAAGTATTGCTGATTCTACCTCCACAGTATCTCTTGCACCCGTAAACTTTTTCTCTATTCACATGATTACTACTTCTGTTCAAGTCATCACCTCTTGGCTGGATTGCTACAAACGCCTCCTGCTTGGTCTTCTTGCTCCCAATCTCTTCCCACTCCAAACGCTCCTCCAAAGAGCAAACAACTATTCCTAAAACATACAAGCCTGATCATATCATTTTCCTGCTCAAAAAGCTCCAGGGCCATCTTCTTGCCTCAGGGATAAAATACACACTACTTTGATGGCCTTTAAAGTCTTTTTCTTCTTGGTTCCAACTAACCTTCCCAGCCTTATTAAACTAACCTTCTTGCTCTTCCTCACACATGACATTCCATCTCTCATTTCCAAGCCTTTGCAAAGACAATGCCCCATGCTTGGAATGCACCACTCCTTCATTTCTGCCTCTTAAAATCTCTAGCTGCCTTCAAAGCTCAGCTCAAAGCCACCTTTTTACATGGGGCCTTTCCTGATTTCCACTACCACTGCTAGTGTTGCCATAGAAAAATCATAACATTTATTCTACATATACCTGAATATAATAGAAATGTATATATATGGTATTTACGGTATACACAAAAGTGAACACATGTTGTTTCCCTTGATAGAATCCAAGTTCCTTGAGGGCAGGGACTATATTTTTTTGTCCTTGTATCCACAGAACATAACACCTGGCATATAGAAGATACTTAATGAGTGCTTTTTGGGTGATCACATTCCTTATACAGGGTAGATTTGTTACAATATAACAGGCATCTGTGCTTTTAAACCACATGGTATTTTCTCAGAGGTCCCTGCTCTTCCAAAAGAATCAACAGTAAGTCTTGGACAAGCTGTCATAAGCAGATGAAAACTTTCACCTAACTGCTACTGCGTCTTAACAACTCCTTTCTTACCCCATGCTTGCCTTCTTTCCTGGTGTGGTGTTCAGTGTGAAGCCCAGCTAGCCTGACCAAAACATTTCAGCTGTTTAGCCAATACATTCCACTGTGAACACTAGGTAAATATCTAAATACGAAGTGACACAGCCAGGATTGTTAGGTTTATTTAAAAAAAAAATGCTAGCCACTTGGATACAAACCCCATGTGTTTGTGTAAGGTAACAGAATGTTCAGCCAGCCCATGAAGTCTGTCTGAGAACTAGAAGTTTACATCTCTACATTGTACTCTTGTTTTCATCCACAAAATACCTCTATTCTGTGAGGTTCTGTTCAGAGGTGACAGAACACCTCTTTTCCTTTGGTTTTCATCTAAGTTAAGTGGGGTCTGGTTTAAATGAGGGCACTCCATTTAGAAGTATTTGCCTCAGAGGCAAATATTGTACAGGATAAGAAAAAAAAAACCCTTTAAGTTCAATAAAGAAAGGGTGAAAGTACCACCAAAGCACACATTTCAGTGACCAAATGTTGTCAGAGTATTTTAAATACATAAAGAAGGCCAATGACACAAAGTTCTGGACCAGGGTCAGTTATGAAGAGAAGTCAGTCTGAGCCTGGGCAAGGTCTCTACTCTCATCCACCCTGTCCTTGTAAAATTGTAAGCCCGGAATTACCTTTGATACTTAAAAAGGCATAGATATAGATGGAGTGATGCATATAGATAGCTTTCATTTAAAAAAAAAAACAACTCTTTTCAACTTCCTTCCTTCCTTATGATTCTGAAATTAATTGGTTACACCTACGGTGTAACTTAAGGTTCAAAAACTATTCAGAATATTGGATTTCATCATATATAACCTAGGCACTCAAGAAAGGTCAATGAGAGAAAATAAATGTGAAAAAGTAGATGTTTACTTTTCTATGGAAGAGTGGGAAAAGTACTGGACTTGAAATCAGAGGACAGGAGCAATTAAGTGACTCAATAGATTGAGAGCCAGGCCTGGAGATGGGAAGTCCTGGGTTCAAATGTGAACTCAGATATTTCCTAGCTGTGTGACCTTGGACAAGTCACTTAATTCCGATTGCCTAGCCCTTACTGCTCTTTTACCTTGGAACCAATAATAAGTATCAGTTTTAAGATAGAAGGTAAGGGTCTTTAAATAAGAAGACCAGAGTTCAAATTCTGACCTTGTTACTTACTTTAGTGACTTCAGACAAGTCACTTTCCTTTCCTTCATCAGTAAAATAAGGAGTCTAGAGATCCCTTTCAGTTCTAAATATTTGGGCGAGAGTGACTAGAATTATCACAAAGGCTTAGAAGATCACCTATAATTATCCTGAAATCCTTGAGAGAGCTGGGAAGAAAATTAGAGAATGTATTGAATTGAGAGTGGGAATTGCCACTTAACAGCTCTGTGACTTTGAGCAAGTTATAACATCTTTGGGTCTTAGTTTCCTTATTTGTAAAATGTGTTAGCTGGACTAGCTGACATCTAATATTCTTTTCATCTCTGAAATCCAATAATAGGTCTAAGATAAATGACAGTAGGAAATTGGTCTATTCAGAAATGTGTTTAAGCATAAAGTCACCTAAACCTTCAAGATGCTTTTAAGCATAAGGCCACAAGGATGGTAGAAGAGATACTAATTTGGAATTCCCTTTCAAAAATCATCAATAAAGATCAGGAAAGTAGACCTCTGGAACATACTGCACAAATTAAACCTGAAAATAAAGACAGTAGCTCAATAGATAAAGGGCTCTCTATCTGACAAAAACTCCTTCATAAAGCTGGAAAGTAATAATCTTATATCATATTCCATAATAAGCTCCAAAACAATAAAATCTAAACAAAAAAGGTAAAATAATTCAAAACTAGAAGAGAATTTATGGAAGTATCTTTCATAACTTTAGACAGGGTAAGGCTTCATAGGCAAAGAAGGGAGAGGAAATATAAAAAAAAAAGAGAAAAGACAATTTACATGAAACATAAAAGTGTTGCACAAATAAAATCAATGCTACTTGAATAAGAAGAGAAGTTATTGAGTGAGAAAACATTTTTATCAGATAACTTTATTTTATTGGACTGAGATTAGATTTGTGATTTCACTGATATAAGGAACTCTAGGATGAAGAACTCTCGGCTAAAGTAGGCTGCTATCTTCCTTATTATCGTCTTATCAAGTTGCCTAAAACAGTTACTTGCTTAGGATCACACTATCACCATCAAGAGGAAAACTTGAACTCAGATCTTCCTGATTCCTAGGCTAAATAGATCTCTCTTTACTAGCCCTTGCTAATAAAGCTGTCTCTTATAAAAGTAGGTTATCCAAGGGCAGCTGGGTAGCTCAGTGGAGTGAGAGTCAGGCCTAGAGACAGGAGGTCCTAGGTTCAAACCCGGCCTCAGACACTTCCCAGCTGTGTGACCCTGGGAAAGTCACTTGACCCCCATTGCCCACCCTTACCACTCTTCCACCTATGAGACAATACACTGAAGTACAAGGGTTTAAAAAAAAAAAAGTAGGTTATCCAAGATACATAAAGTATTGACACAAACATATAAACCTAAGAGACCTAACAACCTAATCCACTAATCTTAGTGATCAAAGGACATAAAGTTTTAAAAATAAGGAATTCAAATAGTAATTACATGACACATTCTCCAAATTATCAATAAATATATAAATTAAAACAGTTCTGAAGTTTAAACCTGTCACCATTCAAACTGACAAAGATGATATAAAGTAGAAATAGACTGTTGGATAGTGGCATAAAAACAAGAAACCCCAATAAAACTTTTTTAAAAGAAATAAATGAAAATTACTCTAGAATAGAAATGACACCTTACCCAACCACACCCACTCCAAAACAGAGAGATACTTTCATCTAATAAGAATGTCTTAAAAACCAGAGTAGTCCCATACCATTCAGAATTCAAATTTCCATTTCTTAAACAGAATAAGTAGTTCAGTTTCAAATACACACCAAACAGAGCAGAAAGCATATAATGTCTATGCTCCACTCCCAAAGTTAAGTGAGAAGATAAAGAAGAAAGAAAATTGATAAGAAATACAGACAGCTGTTATAGTTATTGGGCCCTTTCCTCATTTACAAGTCATCCTCAGTGGTAATATTCCTGCATCCAATCTCTCTCATAATGAGAGGCCATCTTCCACATCACTGTAAAAATAACATTCTTAAAGAATAGATATGATTTCCTAGCAGTGTGACCCTGGGCAAGTCATGTAACCCCAACTGCCTAACCCTGTCTTGAAACTGATACTTAGTATCAATTCTAAGATGTAAGGCAAGAGCTTAAAAAACAAACAGATATTACCATGTTATTCCTTTACTGAAAATTGTACAAATTCCTTATCCTGGCATTCAAGTTTCTCCCATACCACATGGATCCAACTTACCTGTTGGGCCTTATTTTATATTATTCCCCATCACACATTTATTTATTTCTACTAAATTGGACTATTCCCCTAAACCAGGGGTCGGCTCTTTTGAGGGCCAGATATGGCTCTTTCTGCAGGAGCCATAAAGTCCATTTTTTTTTTCAGGCGCTGTTACAGGAGCAGCACTGTGAGCACTGTACGGCTCTCACGAAATTACATTTTTAAAAATGTGGCGTTTATGGCTCTCACGGCAAAAAGGTTGCCGACCCCTGCCCTAAACATTCCGCTAGCCTCCATGAATTCACCTAAGTTATTTTGCAGACGTGAAATATGCTCCCTCATCATCTCTACCTGTCAGAGTCCTTCAAGGCTCAGCTCAGTATGCCTCCTTTCTTTAGCAAAATCTCTGTGGACCTGTCCCCCAACCCCCAATTTTTAGTGTTCCCTCTTTTCTCCAAGTAACCTTGTATTACAATTATCTATGCATGTATTGTATCCCACCCTCATGGAATGAAACTTCTTTGAGGGCAGAAACTAATTTTTGTCTTGGTATCCCTGATGCCTAGCAATAAATACTTGTTGAATCTGTTTTAACTTTTGGAACCAAGTTCCAAATTTTCTTTCTCTTGATTGTTGACTAGTTAAGGAAGTTTAAGATTTTAAATATAATGATGGGGCTCAAAAGATACAAGCAAAACATTTCCTTTTAATGATGAATCAACAGATTTCTTTATGAACTGGAAAGACCTACATGCACTGATGTGGAGTGAAATGAAAAGAACCAGGAGAACATTATACACAGTAACTGAAGCACTGTGGGATGATCAAATGTGATTGACTTTGCTATTACAAGCAATGCAACAATCCAGGGCAATTCTAAGTGACTTATGTGAAAGAATGCTATCCACATCCAGAAAAAGAACTGTGGGAGACAAAATCTGGAAGAAAACATACATATCACTTGTTTATCTGGGTATATGATTTAGAGTTTTGGTTTTTAAATATCACTCTATTACAAACATGAAAAATATAGAAGTAGTTTTGAGTGATACTATATGTATAACCCATATGTATAACTATATGTATGTATATGTCAACTCTGGGAGGTAGGGAAGAGAGGGAGACAAGAGTCATGTAAACATGGGAAAAAAAATTTTAAATAAATAGATCACACACATGCACTAATTTCCTTTTGCTTTAAACTTCTAATGAGGGGCAGCTGGGTAGCTCAGTGGAGTGAGAGTCAGGCCTAGAGACAGGAGGTCCCAGGTTCAAACCCGGCCTCAGCCACTTCCCAGCTGTGTGACCCTGGGCAAGTCACTTGACCCCCATTGCCCACCCTTACCAATCTTCCACCTATGAGACAATACACCGAAGTACAAGGGTTTAAAAAAAAAAAAAAAAACTTCTAATGCAAAAAACCTCCTTTCAGAGCTGACTAAAATCCAAAATTCAGTTCTTCATTCAGGAAAAGATTTCCGATCCCTTTATCTATGGCCTTGTTGTTTCCTGTGCCTTGCCCTTTCTGTCAACAGCATGATGGGAAGAGAACATTACAACCACCAGCAAATACTATGGTCAATTTAGTCCTGTTCCACAAACCAGGAAAATGTTTGGTGACACAATAAAGGAAGTAAATGCTAAACTGCTAGCCAGTCTAGCTGCAGATGAAACCAATCTCATCTACTAGAATAAGATGGTCATAGGATACACCTTCCACTATTTAATTTGGTCCTGAATTGATAGCCTGAGTTTGCAGGGTACTCTATTCCTTCGCCCTCCAACAGGCAGAATCTACATTCATCAATTTTCACTTCAGAGAATGACCTCTAGAATTCACTCCAATGTCAAAGAAAAAACTAATAGTCTATTCTGAATTTTATATATCTGTTAGAAGCAATTTTATTTAATTCAATGTTTATCTAATATCTAAGCAATTCCTAACTTAGAAAGAGACAAGGGAGAGGGAGAGAGGAGAAGAAAGGGAAGAGGACAGAGGAGGAAGATAAGAGGAGAGGGAAAGAATGAATACCAAACTAGCATACAGTCTCCCCATGTCTTCAGATATGTCCCTTGCCCAAGAAGGTTTGAGGCAACATTTACAGGAATTTTGAAAAAGGAAAATTCAGGTTATATTGAACTGTTTGAGGTTAATATTTCAGAACAGGTCCTTATAAAGGTAGAACAATTAGTGAATCATTCCATTCCTTCTTAACTATTCCCCTCAAGAACTGAATATCCTTTCTGAATGAAGAAAGATGTATCATAGCACCATTACTTCAGAGGATGGGGAAAGGTAGTGATAGTAATCAGACAAGAAGTATTCTTTGTTAAAAGTTTGGTTTCTCCAAAGAGATAATAAGGAAAAAGACAAAAATATTTATAGCCACATTCTTTATGGTGACAAAAAAAATTGGAAAACAAGGGGATGCCCTTCAATTGGGGAATGGCTGAACAAATTGTGGTATCTGTTGGTGGTGGAATACTATTGTGCTCAAAGGAATAAGGAACTGGAGGAATTCCATATGAACTGGACTGACCTCCAGTTATTTATGTAGAGTGAAAGGAGCAGAACCAGGAGAACTTTATATACAGAGACAAATATACTGTGGCACAATCGAATGTAATGGACTTCTCTACTAGCAGCAATGCCATGATCCAGGACAATTCTGAGGGACTTATGAGAAAGAACACTATTCACTTCCAGAGAAAGAACTGTGGAAGTAGAAACACAGAAGAAAAACAACTGCTTGATCACATGGTTCGATGGGGATATGACTGGGGATAGAGACTCTAACCATGAAAATATTCTAAATTAATTAAATAAAAAATTTCAAATCACACACACACACACACACACACACACACACAAATTTGGTTTCTTTAGGCTGCTAGGTGGCTCAGTGGATAGAGAGCTAGGTCTGTGATTGGGAGGACTGGGGTTCAAATATAGCTTTAGACATTTCCTAGCTGTGTGACCCCTGGGCAAGGCCTAGCCCTTATTGCTCTTCTGCCTTGGAACCAATACTTAGTATTGATTCTAAGAGAGAAGGAAGGGGTTAAAAAAGATTTCCATCCTTCCCTTAGTCTATTTCTGTAAGTAAGGCCTTTTTGTTCTTGACCTATAACCCATGTTGATGGAAAGAGAGGAAGCCTAAAAAGGGCTGTTAGATCAGAGAAATATTGTTTCTTACTGCTAGAAAAACGGTTTTTTAATATGATTTTGCACCAAGAAATTGTATACTGATGAAGGAAGTATCAAAGGCACCACCCCACCTTCTTCTAGATAGATAACTTTCTGTTATCCTTCACTGCCATGACTTACTTATGGATTGGCTTCCATCCTGGGGCTTCTCCCTTCTCAATCTCACCCAGCCACAGAGGCCTCAAGAAACAGAGAGCTGATGAGACAAAGATGCCACAGGGAATAGGCGGTTCCAACTGCCTTGCAATTACACATTTTGATTTTAAGTGAGGGCAAGAATAAGCCTTATATTTCATATCTTTTCTGGATCCCCTTTTGCCCTGCCAGTAGCAGGCATTCAGGAAGTACAATTGACATTTTGTAAAGAATAATATGAAAAAGACTGAAGAAATTCTAAGTATTTAGTTGCCTTTAAACAATTACGACAACAAATGGGAACCTGGGTCTGAAATCTGCCACTAATATATTGAGTGACTTTGGGCAAATCACTTCTCTGTGGGTTTCAGTGACTTCAGCTGTAAAATGAATATAATTGTGTCTACCTACCTCAGAGCAGTGTTATAGTGATCTTAAATAGCAATATTTTATAGTGGAGCACCTTGAATCAATCAATCAATCCACAACCATTGATTAAGTGCCTTCTATGTGCTAGGTATTCTTCGAGGTGCTAGAGATACAATGACAAGAATAAAACACCTATCCTCAAGGATCTTAAATTATATTAGGAAAAAACAAAAAATACATATTAAAAAGACATACAAAATTATGGTGGGGACGGTGGTACTAGCAGCCAGGAGATCTGGAAAGACCTCATATAGAAGGTGAGGTTTGAGTTAAGCTTTGAAGGAAAGCAGGAATTTTAACAGAAAGAGCATAGTGCAGGCATGGAGGACAGTTTGTGCAAAAGTACAAAGATAGAAAGTTGTCTGTGAGGTACAGTAAGTAGGCCAGCTAGGATGGACCATTGGGTACAAGCCAGGGGAGTAATGTTAGTCTGGAAGGGTTACAGAGAGTCAGATTTTGAAGAGTTTTAGGTGCCAAACAGAGGAATTTGTATTTTATCCTAGAGGTAATGAGGATCCAGTGGAGCTTTTTGGGCAAAGGAACTGCAGGTCAAATTTGTGCTTTAAGAATACAATTAGGGGTGGGGAGGCAGATAGGTAGCACAGTGGATAAAATACCAAACTTGGAGTCAGGAAGACCTGGGTGCAAATCTGACCTTAGATACTTCCTAGGTGTATAACCCTGCTACAAGTTACAAGTCCTTACCAGTATATAAGGATATATATATAATTTTTGGCAGCTGTGTTGGGTTCATGTGGGGAAAGTCAAGAAGGAGGAAAGCCAAGTAGAAAGTTATTGCAATAATCCAGTCAAGAAATGATAAAGTCCTGAATTAGGATCATGATAGCAGAGAAAAAGTATGGATACAAGAGATATGGTGGTGGTTAGAATTTACACTACTTGGCAACTGAATGGATATGTGGGATGAGAGAGGAATCAAGAACATCTCCTACTCTAGGAATCCCGAATCCCAGTAACTGGAAGCATGGTAGTACCCTCAAAAGAAACAGGAAAGTTAAGAAGAGCAAGTTTAGGGGGAAATGTAATGAGTTCTGTTTTAGGCAAACTGTGTTTGAGATTCCCAAGGGCCATCCATTTTGGGCGATACAGTATTAGAGTTTAGCAGAGAACCTAGAACTAAATATGTAGATTGGGAGTCATCTGCACAGAGATGATGACTGAACCCATGGAAGCTGATGAGACCTATAACCTGCTATTCAAATGCATTATGCTATTAGCACCATAAGATCATTGATATAGATCTAAAGGGGAAATCAGAAGTCATCTATTCTAACTCTCTTCTTTTACAGATGAGGAGATACTCCCAAAGTAGTTAAATGACTTGCTCAAAATCACACATATGTATAGCAAGTAATAAAGGGATTTGAGGTAGGGTTTGAGATCAGGTTTCTAATTCCAAATCCAGTGCTCCTCCCCCCCCCCCTTTACCATGTTGCTTTTTTTAAACAAATATTTATAATTTACTAACTAAAGCAAATCTTAAAGACATGGATTGAGCCAGAATCTAGAGTATTTCACTGATATTTTGTGCCTGAAATACCCAGGATTTACCAGATGAAATGGACAACTTATAATACAACATATAGGGATGTATAGGGATTATCACAAAGCCCTGTAAACTATCATATGCAACTGCTTCAGGAATGGAGTTAAATCATTCTCCACTTTGGGAATCCTGTAATTGTGAAACAAAAGTGGTGAGCGGGAGGAAATGAAGAGGGTGGGTGACCTGCCCAGAATCTTAATTATGCCCTAGAGTACAGCTTCACTGTCTTTACCTGGTCACTGGAAGAGAAAAGTTGCCCTCAATTATGATTTGTAACTAGCAGCTGCCTATTCATTCTTCAAGTGTTGTTCTTTCCCCTCCCAACTTCCTTTATTGAACTTTCATGGTTCAACATGTACTTTACTCACCTATGCTTTATCACTTGTTTTGCCATTTTAATTTTAATTTGAGGTCTTTTCTTTGATTACCTTGGTTTCATTCCTGCATCAGGCTTCTAGAACCATTCTCACCACAATCTCTATTTTGTTTCCCCAAATCTTCATCATTATCCTAATTAAAATGTGAATGGCAAGGTTATTTTTCCTTTACATCTAGCTCAATTTTCTGACTCATTTTTGTGAGTCTTGGGTTCGTTCGTTTGGAGTATGAGTGTGTGTGTTGGGAGGGATAATTTATAACTCATTTTAAAAAACCCATTTTATAGAGTTTTTTACTCAAAGTGCTTGATGGGAAGTAGGCACTTTAAAAAAACTTGAGTTGGATTGAATTGGTTTTTACTATGTCTTTATTTTTCTGATACAGAGAAGCAACTTTCTATAGACCGTATACTATAGCTGTAACTAGATCAGCATTGGAATTCCCAGGATCTATCTTGGAACCTAAATCTCTCTCTCTAGAGAAAGTAAGTAGTTGGGAGTTGGGGTTTTGCTGAGGGTTCTTCAGAGGAATTAAACACTTCACTAGAATTCATAGACCCTAAAAGAGCTGGTAGAGACCCAATTGAGATCAATTCCCTTTATTTTATGGATGAGGAGGACTGAGGTAAAGGGAAGAAAAATTACTTAAAAGGTCAGGCTTCCACAGAAAGTTGCATAGAATAGGTATGAATCCAGGTCAATCCAGTACTTTTTAAAAATTCTTGCAATTTATCTTTCCAGTCTTCTCTCTCAGAATTACTTAATTCATCTGTAAAATTAGTATACTTTATTTCTCAGGGTTGTGAGAATCTAATGAGATAGTATGTGCAAAGAACTTAGCAAATCTTAAAGGCTAGTTATTCTTTCACTCATAGCATTCTAAACTTCCTGAGAGAAGGTGGTATTTTATCTTCGTAATTAATTCCTTAGTACCAACAAAACTCCTTTCCACAATAAATACCAAACATTGATTTTTGAAGTCATATGTATGTATATGTATGTCTATATGCATATAAGTATATATATGTGTACATATACACATATGGAATACAAATTAAGTCATTCTCTAGAGATGTCTTTTTACCCCCCTATATCTACCTACCTACTCATCTTTCCAGTCTGGGGTCCCAGAAGGTTTGAGCCTAATAATTTCAACCTCTCCTATTTTCTGCTAACTGCCAATGTGTGTCAAGCCACTACAGTAATCTGGGTATAAAGCCAGTTTAAGGAGCTGCCTGCATGCAAATCTTTTGGAAGTGTAATATTTGGAGATTAGAAGGATGCAGACAGAAAAAAACAGGCCAATAACAACAACAACAAAACACACCCTACAAAAACAAGTAATAGGTATTACTCATTCCCTAGAATTAATAATATTGCACTTGTGGCCACTATTTACATATTAATTCCTTACCCTCTCCCAACTCTCTTTTACACACACACACACACACACACACACACACACACACACACACACACACACACACACACCCTCTCTTAAAACTTTTACCCCGAAAATAATAACTTTTAAAACTACAAAGAGAGGGCCTCAGAAGTCAGACCTTTCAGAAACTTAAAACATAAACACTTCAGGTTCTGGGTTGGTTCTTCCTACCTGGACCAATAAGTTTCTGCGCTGACATCTCTCTTAATTTTTTCAGGACAAGGTGCTTTGGACCCTACTGGCGGCTGGAGCGACAGAGGATGCTGATGGTGACAGTGGTGATGCACTGGTACGGCCCCCAGTTTGCAATGCCCCGAGGCCATAGTGCTCCCGGGGACGAGCAAGAGAAGCTCTTCTAAGGATCTGTGGGGGTGACTCGGGGCGGTTTTCCCATGACTGCAAAGTCGCAGGCTGACCGTCCAGAGAGCCTCCCAGGCAGGCTGCGCAATACCCGTGTCTCTCTAGGGAGTAGACAGGGAAAAGAGTCTGGGGGCGGGCCGGCCGATGCCGGGAGGTGCCAACCCAAGACTACCTCGGGCGGCGAACCGTCCAGTCCGCCTCCTGACACTCCCCCAGAATCTCACGGGTCAGGTCTGTAAAGCAAGCCAGACGGACTCTGGGGAAGCGCCGCGTCAAGTCCACGTGTCAGTCGGAGCCGCTCTTCCTGTCCGGGCGTTTCCAGGACGTGTCTCCCCCCAGACTGCCACAGCTGCAGAGTCCGGTTGGGCGGGACTCCCTGCCAGCTAGCTGGCTGGCCCACTACAACTCCTTAGCATCCACCTTCCCGACAGCCAGCTAGCCTGGGTGCTCCTGGCCTGGGGCGGGCCGGGGGAGGGGTGCTGAAGAAGGGCGGGGCCGTTTGACGGGGGAGGGGGAGGAATGTGAGGAAGAGGCGTTCCATTCGCCGGCGGGGACGTTGCTGCAATTTCATAACTTGAAATGTGCCAGATCCCGAGCTGGTCCGTTTGTTTTCCCTCTGAGAAAGAAGTTTTGGACCACGCTAGTAGACTTGAAGCTGTTTTACCTAGCTCTCGATCTTCGGTGAGTGGGAATGGGTGTTCTTATTTAGTTTTTATCACACCGTATTTGATGGGGAGAGTTAAGGAAACCGGGGATGGGGGATGGGAATGGGGATGGGGAGGGACTAGAAGTTGAGGCTGGGAGGACTATTAAGTCGTCTAGGTTAAGGAACACCTCAGAGCCTATGTGGCCAACTTGAGAAAAGGAAAGTTAAGGAAGAGAGATTCTAAAGGACTTTCCATCTAAGATAGGGCTATTTTTAAAAAAATGGGATTTCACCACTGTAGGGAGTCACTTAATTTAAACTGCCATATCTCAGGTGAAAATGTGAAGTTTCTTTTGTCAGTCACCTACTCCAGTTATCCAACAATTATCCTTCCAAAAATAGTTGGTAAAAGATCTGTTGAAGCTGATAATGAAAACGACAGTCCTGAAACATTATCAGTACATGATACATTTCTCCACCTTCATCCACCAGTCTCTTTGTGGCAAAGTTTGCCAGACAGCTGGAAGGTTAGGAGTTAGTTAAAATTCAACTAGTAGTAGTTATATAGAAAGTGGTTCTCGAATTGCAGTTCCTAGTTGGTTTCCCCAATATCAGTGTCAATATGCTGTTTGTACAGTGACCTGAAACAAGGGTTCTTTAAAAATACAAATACATGGTTTAAAGCAGAGTTTCTTGCAGATTTTTAGTGAATATTTAGCAAAACTAGATATCAATTGGTGTTTATCCAAAAGCAACAGCATCCAACAGTTCTGTTCTTTTTGCTCCCATATATTTTACCCCTGTAATTGCCAAAAGTGAGTCTGCACAGAAATTTATTTAGAGATGGAGCTCCTAAAGTCTCAGTAAACAAGTAATAAAGGAATAGGCCTTTTTGCTCCATCTGAACTTTTTTTTGGTCCTTTCAATTGTCTGTTGCACTAAGCTCTTACTACTCATTTTCCATTTTCTTCACAGTAATTTGCCCCATCCACTGCTTACTTTTAGAAGCATGTAGAAACACTTTAGTCTTTCTACATGCTTCTGTCTTTTTTAATAACTTTTTTTTAAATTTAATAGTTTGGGGAAGGAAATAAGCAGCAAGACACTGAATGCTTGAATTTATTTAAATTTTAATGTTGTACTGAACTTAATGACACCTGAGTCAAATAATAAAATTGTATTTGCTCATGCAAAATGTATACTGGCTTCCCACTCCTGCTCCATATTCATTCCCATTTGAACTTCCTTCCTGATTTGGTCCTTGCCTTCTTCCAATTTCTCCTAGTTTTGTAGTCTCCCTTGTCTCTATAGAGAAATTTATTTAGAGATGGTTTCTGCTGATTACAGTTTCACTTCTCTCCCTGTTGTCATTCATTTCAAAAACCTCTGCCTTTTAAAAAACCCAGTAATAGATGTAATTATTAAAACCTATAAAGGTGTTGGGTTTTTTCCCCCTTAGAATGAAAACAAAAACCTCTGGGTACAGAACACATTCATTATGCCAAGTTTATATGATCTGATAACCTTTTTCTTTCCTCCCCTTCTTACTTTTCAGTGCTATTTTATATTTCATTAGTACAGGTTTTTTCTAGTTTCCTGCACTTTATTATATTTGTTTTCTTCTTCTCAGCGTGTCAAAACTGTATGTTTGTGTAAGAAAAGAACAATTACCTACTTCCTGAAAGTCAAGTATGCTGCTTTGATCTGACTGCTCATAATTCATTACTGTCACTAACAGATTCAGTTTAAGATTATCCAAGCAGATTCACAAAGATAAACATAATGGGTATCAGAGTTTTTCTGATAGCCTAAATTAGCTTCAGTTGCTAATGAAGTTATTTATGCCTAATTTTAGCCATAAAAAATTTTTATTTTCATGAATTCTGAATTGGAAATAAGAGAATCTTGGAAGACCAAAGGGACAGTTTTGAATATTTAGGATTTTAGAAGGTTTTTCACAAATCCAATGCAGATAAGATTAGAAAGTTAACTGGAGGAAAAAAATCTTTGCTTAAAGTTTCTCAGATAAAGACCTTATTTTTCAGATACATAAGGAACTGGTTTAACCTTATTCAGAGCCATTCTCCAATGGTAAATGGTCCAAAGATATGAAGAGGTAGTTCTCAAGGAGAGAAATAAAACTATATACTCGTAGGAAAAAATGCTCTAAATCACTAATTATTAAATTAAAATAAGGCAACTCTTGAGGATCTACCTCTAACCTATCATACTGACAAAATTAAAAAAAAAGTAAATTGACAACCATTTTAAGAGTCTGTGGGAAAACAGGCACATTGATGCATTGCTGGTGGATCTATGAAATAGGTCCAGCTATTTGGAAAGCAATTTGGAACTAGGCCCCAAAAGCTACTAAACTGTGCATAATGTTTGATCCAGTAGATACCACAACTTAGCCAGAGAAAACAAAGATGAAAAGGACCTATTTGTACAAAAGCACTTAAAGCACTTCTTTTTATAGAATCAAAGAACCAGGACCTAAGATGGTGCCCATCAATTGAGAAATGAAACAACAAATGATGGTATATTTGTGACACTGGGCAAGTTACTTAACTTTTTTTTTTTTTTTTTAAATAACCCTTACCAATACTGTGCATTGGCTCCAAGGCAGAAGAGTGGTAAGGGTTAGGCAATGGGGGTCAAGTGACTTGCCCAGGGTCACACAGGTAGGAAGTATCTGAGGCCAGATTTGAACCCAGGACCTGCCATCTCTGGGCCTGGCTCTCAATCCACTGAGCTACCCAGCTGCCCCCAAGTCACTTAACTTTTACTGCCCAGTCCTTACCCCTCTTTGCCTTGGAACCAAAACACAGTATTAATTCTAAGATGGAAGGTAAGGGCTTAAAATTTTTTTTAATTATGGCATATTAATATAATGGACATTTTATATCCATATTAAATTCAATAATAATATTCTATTGTACTTTAAGAAATTATGAAAAGGTTTCAGAGAAACATATGAAGACTTATACAGGTTGGGGCTGAATGAAATGAGAATCAAAACAATTTATGTAACATCATTGTAAAAACAACTTTGAAAGACTTAAGAACTCTAATCAATGCAATGACCAATCACAGTTCAAGGCAACCAGTAATAATGCATGTTATACATGCATCTTGTAGGAGGGGTGATGACTAAAATATTTGGAATGAGATACATTTTTGGATATGGACAATATGGGAATTTGTTTTGCTTGACTATGTATTGCTACAAGGGTTTTCTTTTTCTTGTCCCCCAATCCTCCTTCCACTGACAAAGAAGTAGGAAGAATAAAAAAAACTTGATAATGAGGGGAAAAAAATTGGTCATGAACATATTTTAGCACGAGATATTGTATATATGTTGAGATCCCATTCTGAGAAAATCAAAATGTTGTTGTAGTATAATAGAGCACTGCATGTGGAGTATGATGGCCTAGAACAAATCCTATGTCATGCTAGCCCCAATATAGAATATGAGCTCCTTGAGGGCAGAGTCAGTTTTGTTACCGTATACTTAGTTCCTAGTACATTGCCTTTTGCATTGTAGGCACTTAATGAATATTATTTCAACTTAATCTGTGATCCTATTAGTAGCTCAATGACTAGAAGTTACTTTGTCTCAGTCTGGTAGCCTCTCATTTGCAAAATGAGAGTAATACCTGTTAACATTAAACAACAAAGTGCTTTATAAACAAGGATACTATATGAATGCCATCTTACTTTATTTAGTCTTAAATAGCTCTTTGCCAGAAGTATTAATATAAAGCCACTCAAGATAGATATTAATATAGAACTAATTTCTCAGAACTGAGATTTAAAGGAACCTCAGAGGGTAGTCCAAGAGGACCTACCCTCCTACCTTCCAATCATCATCTCTAACCATTGGTCATCCATTCTACTACTACTTGAAGACCTTTAGTGAGGGAAAACTACTTCCCTCAAAAGGTAGTCTATTCCAGGCCTGAACAGCAGTAATTGTTAGGTTATTCTTTTATCAAGGACAAATTTGCTTCTCCAGTATGTCCTTTAATGTTTTCTTGGGGGTAGAAATTTGGAAGGATTATCAGTCCTGGTATCTAGGAAGTCACAATTTCATGGCCCAGGGCTTTCCTTTAGGTCATTAGGCTTTCTTTCCTAACAGATGCCTTAGCTAAATCACTTTCCTAAATCTCACAGGTAAAGTAATAATTCATTTCTTTTTATTACCAAACATCTTAATAAAAATTCTAAAAAGCATGTTCCTAAGTTTCAAAAAATGGGCAAAAGTACAACTTCATTGCTGCTACTGAATAAATAAGTACGGGGTCAGGAGTATCATCTTTGTAGATGAATGGCAGTATATTTTCTATTGCTTTCCTCCTCACCCTTGATTTTATTTTGCTCTTATATAATGATTTTAAAAAATTTGGATTTCCCTACCCTTGCACTACTACCCTGCCCTATATCTGTTTACAATAGGGATTTTTAAACTTGGAATTAAAAAAAAAATTAATATATAACTTGGTTTTCTTTGTAATTCTATATATTTTATTTTTATGCATTTAAAAACATGGTTCTGAGAAGGGGTCCATAAAAGCTTCATGCACAAAAATGGTTAAGAATCCTGATTTACAACCATGGCCATTTAAAAAAAAATATCACCTTAAGACAAACCTTTCTTATAACTAACCCAAAAGGAATCATGTACTTGAAAACAAACAATTGAGAAATGCCATACTGAGTCAGACCAATGACCCCATTCTAGGTTTTGTTCATATATAAACAAAAAATCCACATTAAATCCAAAGTTTGGATTACTGAATTCCTGATTCGGTAAGTTATATTTGTTGATAATAACAAAAATTATACAGCAACATGCAATGACTGAATTATCAAAAAGTGAAATTTTAAAAGACAAGGGGTTCTTTATTCCATTTAAATGCAGACTTTGTGTTTAACAAATAACATCTGCCATACTATTTTCTTGAGAAGTAATCATAAAGAATGGTTAACTCCCTCTAAGAAATACTGACCATGACCCTGGGCAAATCATTTGCCCCCATTGCCCACCCTTACCACTCTTCCACCAAGGAGCCAATACAAAGAAGTTAAGGGTTTAAAAAAAAAAAAGGAATACTGACCAGATACAGACTACAGAATTGAAAAGGGAAGGCTTAAAATCAAAAGAACAAATTTTTAATTGTAAATTCCTTCATAAGGGACTATTGATAAGCAATCCCTACTTTTCTTTTACACTACACCTGTACACTACACTGTAATCTATGTTTTTACCCTCAGCAGAATAGGAATTTTGAAAATTAGACATACATATTATTTCTTTCACTAACAAATCTCAGCACTTTACCAAATTAATTTTCAAATGAATATCCCTTTAGATCCTCAGTTATCCCATTTTTTAAAAGATGTTTTTCCCTTTAGGAAGGGAATGCAGAGAATGCAAGTATCTAACCTGGCCCCTCAAGCTCTCCACAAATGAAAATTATCCTAACATTTAAGAAAACCAGTGACAGCTATAAAGACACATGGAATATGGCAGCTGGATGCAAAAAGGAAAGCATATTAAAAATTATTCTACTATTTATCTGGCACATAGGATCAAGAAAAAAAAAAGTGGTCAATTATCAAATGACTGAAGCCCAGTAAATTATGGCTCATTTTTATTCGTTTTTAAACTTTTTTTAAAGAATCATAAGATCAAAGGATCATGCTCTATTAAAATGGGCACGAAGATTAAAAAAAAAATTAAGGGTGAGAACACAAACAAGATAAAAACTATTGAATAGAAATTAATTCCCAAGTTGGAAGGGACTTCAATGAAACGGCCTTGTAACCAAAAACAATCCCTTCTACAACATATCCCCAAATCCTTGACCAGTCTTTGCTTGATGGCTTCAAGTGATGGGGAAAACATTACTTCCACCTTTGGATAACTATTTGTTACTCTTTCCTTACCTTAAAAACCTAAGTTTCTTCTACCCTTTAAAACCCCATGATATAATTTTTTACTATCAGCAAAACATTTTTTACAAAAGCAAAAATTGTAACAAATGATTATTCAAACATAGATGTGCAGTCTTACTATCAAATTAGAACTACTAGTAAAGGAAATGACATACTTATCAAGATATTAAACGGGGGAAAATGGAATAAAAAACCTTCACTAAAGCAAAAATCACTAGAGCAAACTATAATCTTATATAGAATATAAAATTTATATGGTTTACACATTATTAATTTAACAATATGTACTTCTAAAACATTAATTACAGCAGTTATGTCAATGACATTAATCCACAAGGGGTATTTAGCCATCTAAATAAATATTTCAACAAAGCAACAACTGATTTTGGACTTATATCAAGATTTAGACACTGCTAAAACTAAAACTACTTGCTACATTTAAGATTCACCTAAATTTTCAAGCCCCATTGGCTGTTGGTAAGCTCCACTGTTTTAAAGATAAATAAAAAGCCCAGCAGACAATCCAATTCTCTTTGCTCTTTTTAATTTAGTCTTTTGTTTGTACTAGGACTCAACAACAACCCAGCAGGGATACCCTAACCTATTTGCAAAAAAATAATTAACATGGAATTTTAATAAAAGCAAACAGTTCCCTCCACTTCCCATAATGAACAGCTTATAGATGTCATAGGAAAATAAAAGATACCACAAACCATTTTACCTCAAGTCTTTCAGGTACTGCTTTGTATTTACAGAGTCAAAGATAATAAATTCTCAAGGAAAAGAAGGAATATAAAAGAAGTTTGCCTTTCAAAGGCTTAAAATGAAATCTCATTCCTAGGTTCTCAGTGTACAACCATTCTTCGGCAGCATGTCCTAAGTTTAAAAGTGGGGACAGACTAGTCTGGTAAGACTATTTTAAAGGTTAGCTTTTCTTTTATACTTGTAAAACTGGAAACCATATCAATCAAATGCAATGTTTTACTAATCTAGACTGAAAGGATTCTAAATTGGGGAAAGGAAGAATAAAGCTTACTCTTCCAATAACTTTAACATTATCAGGAATATAGCAAGCACTAGAAAGAACACTAAGGAATTTTAACTTCGAAGGCACTTTCTACAAGAAAGCATAAAAAGCCGAAATGATGTCTGTAAAAAACACTGCTACATTCTCTAATCAGAACAGTGAAATCCAAATATAGGACTTTCAGAAAAACTAATATTTATTCTCAAATGTCATTTGATGCCAAATTTAAATTGTACTATGAAAAAACTAAAATGATCATAAAGAAGCAAGTACTCTATCAATGTAAACTACTAGTTTACCATTAATTGAGAATGTTGCTTTTAATTCATGAATAAATATATCATGGGAAAATATAAATATTTTTTGTATTTTAAAAATTGAAAAGATGACAAAAGGGAAAAAAGTCCAAGTTTCCAATTTTCACTAATATCTAAAAATCAATGGATTTTTAATATAACTCATTAAATGGGATCACAAAATCCCAACAATTTGTTTATAAACAAACACCTGTTAAAGACATTTCATGCATATGATAAAATCCATTCATGTACTGATGTCAAGGATATTTCTGTGTATATTTCAATAACTATACATTTTCATAGCCCCTACCATTTAAGCATATTTCAAATTGATTATATATTATACATATTATTTATATACATAAACTATCTTATATACACTAATAACAAAAGATGACTACAGACTATACTTATCTTGGTGCTTTCTTAAAGAATATGCAGCCTTTATCTTTACTCCTATTTTTTTCTTCCTGATCCTAAAATTTTCATTTGGATATTAAAAGTGCCTTTCTATCCTAATTTATCTTAGTCCAAAATCTTCTATAATAAAGAAATGTCATGTTAAAAATATGAAAATGTTTTCAGGTATGTGTTGGTACAATCAAACAGGTGAATGGAAATTCAAGAAATGAATGAACTTCACCTGACTGCAGCATTTATTCTACTATGGTACAACCATGGCTGAAATACAAGGTCCAAAGAAATTGTCCCTGTACTTCATACCAACAAAATTTTAAAGTTCAGTTTGCAAAAATCCAGGCTAGAGATAAACTTGACTATCACTGGTGAAAAATTACAATTTCATATGACTTTGCAACCTGCTATTACATAACAAAGAACAGACACATAACTGAACATGAAATACTACCAGATTTAGCTACTCCATAAAAATTGAATGTAGGAAACAATGTGAATACAACCCAAGTAAAATAGCAAAACAGTTCATTGTGGATGACAGCAAATACCAGATACTTAATTACAAGTAGTCTTATCATGTATAAAACTTTACACGTTAACTAGATAATCCAATTAAAAGGCAAAAGAAGGCAAACAGGATTCAAAATAATGAAATGCAGCTATAGTTCCTACTTTCCATTAAGCCTTGAATGCCAACACAAATTTTTCCACGTTGAATATTCAAAGGGAAGTTTAAATCATTATAATCTACACAAAACTACAATCCACTTTAGACTGGCATCTATTATATGCACATTAGTGCACTGTACTGTTATTCTTCACTGCTTTATCAAATTCATTTTGATTATTTAGCAGCACAGAATTTCATGTAGTTTATTATTAGCATTAATTTAGGAAAGTCAGTGCTCAAAAGTACACTCAAACATATATTTATGTCACAAATATATTAGCTAACTCATGTATATGTATTATGCATATAGTACTTACCCATATTCATTTATAGGATCACAATTTTTTAGTTGTGAAATTGGGCCATTATGCACTCCTAAAAAATTGTGATCCTATAAATGAATAGGAATGGAAAATTCTAGAGCTGAAACAAAGAACAAATAGGAGTGGTACTTTATAGAACTCTGTAGTATAATAGTTCCATAGATGCTAATCATTAGTTTAGGAAAGTTTGAGAACAAATGAATTTCCTAAAAAACTCGTACCACTTTCATAAAAACACAAAATGTTTAAAAAGTTCACCACCAGCACAAAGACTATCATTCCCATAAAAGGATTCCAGAAGTATATGGAAAGAATAGATATGGTCATTTTTAAGGCTGCAGTTAACACTGTTGGTGTGTCACTACAAAAATCCCATTGTGACAAAACTCTTATTAAAAGAGATTACAGCTCTCTTTAGAAGCCATTTTGGTCATTCTTGAAATCAAAAAGAAACCTTTATTTTCAGCAAGAGTGACTGCAAAAAAGATGGTTCATTGATCCATTGTGAACAAGTCTCTCACCATATAAAACACCAAAATATATATATATATATATATATA
>NC_058131.1:263880017-263954774 GCF_016433145.1 Gracilinanus agilis | reverse complement strand
AGGTTTAGTCCCTTTCTTTCATGTACTATATTTGTTCAGCCATTTTTGCCCAGTTGTTTTCCAGTTCTTTACTACATTAAAATCTGCATCTATAAATGTCTTTGTCAGCAACTCTGATGCAGTGAATAAAGTATGCAGGTTGAAGTCAGGAAGACTCATCTTCTTGAGTTCAAATCTAGCCTCAGACACTAGGTATGTCAACCTGCTCAAGTCACTTAACCCTGTTTGCCTTAGTTTCCTTGTCTATAAAATGAGCTTGAGAAGAAAATGGCAAACTATTCCAGTATCTTTGCCAAGAAAATCCAAATTGGGATCAAGAAGAGTTGGACACAACTAAAAAATGACCAAACAACAACACTATAAATATCTGTAAATATGGATCCTTTCCCTTTGCCTTAGATCATTTTGGGTCATAAGCTTACTAAATGGTACTGCAGTATCAAATGTGATACTCATTTTTAATTCTTCTGAAGCAAATATGCTATTTTGATCTACTGATATATCAGATATAATATACATCAACATATAACTAATATGTTAATCTTGAAAAGATGGGCCTTTTCATGGGCATTTACATAGCATTGTACTAAAGTTTTTTAAAACAATTATCTCTTTTGTTTCTCACAACGATTCTGCGAGATAGGTGCTATTATTATCCCCATTTTACAGTTGAGGAAACTCAAGTGACTTTCCCAGGAGTGCATAAGCAGTAAGTATCTTGAGTCTGGACTTGAACTCTGGTCTTCCTGACTCCAAGCCTAGTGCTCCTTTTACTACACAGCCATGGAATACTCACAATCAAATTTCATGGAAAGCCATGTCATATGTCAATAAAAGCTTTGCAATTTCCCAAAAGCAGTCAAGCTCACCTCATCTTGTTCACCTCTAGGACCAATTTATGGTTTTCTTTATGGTATATTCCCAGGTAATACACACTGGCAAACTATTCCAGTATCTTTGCCAAGAAAATCCAAATTGGGATCAAGAAGAGTTGGATACAACTAAAAAATGACCAAACAACAATAATATAAATATCTGTAAATATGGATCCTCTTTCCCTTTGCCTTAGATCATTTTGGGTCATAAGTTTACTAAATGGTACTGCAGTATCAAATGTGATACTCAAGAGTATCAATATTCAAACTCAAGTTGAAATCTAGCTAATAGCTATTACTAATCTAATTGGTGTGTCTTGTATGAATGGATAATCCCAACTGCTTTAAGTGATTACAGATTTATTCCAGGAGGTACTGTAATGTTCTGGTACTTGATGCAATCATCATGCTATCTACAAACAGGAGTATCTGAAAGTCTTCACCATCCCCAGAGTACCTTTCTTTGGTAAACTCTGCCCTGGATTTCTTCCATCATGGCAGCAAATACCTTTAACAAATGTGTATCTTTTGGTTTTGTGTCTCTTCTGATGTTTTTATCATCAGAGGGTCATTAAACAGTCATTTTCTTTACTGTCATATAGTCTAAGGAATTTTAAATGATTTTCATGTGTAAATAGGAGTCAGTTTCTAAGAGAGTATTTCAAATGACATTTAACCTTATGAAATCAAATACGTCTTTAAAAAATAAAAAAATAAACAGATAAATCCTGCAATGACACTTTATCTTTCTTACATCACTTAATTGTGAAGTGGTAAAGAAGCGGTCCATTACTGAATATTGCTTTTGAAAGCCCAATTATTGCTTACCAGGACCCTCTTTAAAGATACCTTCAATTCATGTAGAGATGACTTCCGTAAAGATTTTGTAATAGATAGGAGAGTAGGTATTTAGGTTGATAGTTGCTGATGTTCTCTCAGTTATAAATGCCCACCCTTTTTTTTATTAATAAAGTTTGAGATGTAATTCTATGTTTTTGTATCTTCCCCTTCTTCAGATATCTGGTATATTGATTTCTTATATACAAAATACCTACTCATATGAAATTATTCATTGTAGCACTAGAAACAAACGTAAGTGGATATTGACTAGGGAAGGACTTAAATTGTGGAATAGAAATGTAGTGAACTATAATTTAGCCATAAACAATATATGGGGCTCCTTTGAGCTCTAAACATAAGATTATGAATATGAAGAATTCAAAGGAACATAAAGTCACTAAAAATGATGCATAGTAAAGAAAGAGCAACCAAAAGAGTTGTAAACATTTGACAACTGTAATTAAAGGCAAGGCGATGATAGCTGCTACACCTCTACTTCATACAAGTGGTCAGAAAGGATCATGAAAACAAAGTAACTAGTACTATGCTAATTAGGTTAGGGAATCAAATAGCTAACTTACACATACCATTTCCTGTCCATTTTTTTTAAACAGGAAATATTCAAACAGTTGAGATTACAGTGTCAGGCCCTAGAAATTTTAATTCACTTTTTTGTTCCTTTTTTAACATTTGAATACTTGTAGTTGTTGAGGAAAGTTTCAATAAAGTTTATTTTTAAAAAGAATAGCTCCCAGTTCCATGGAACCTAAAGGATTACAACATGCATTTCTTAAAACAGCTCTGAGGTAAGTTGTATAAATATTGAGCCTCTTTGTAATTTGTAGGACTATATGACATGTATAGATTATTATAATATACAATAATGCGTAATAAATATATTGGAGAAATACAAACAATGTTCTTTGAATTTTTAAGAGATGGTCAAAAATAGGGTTCAGGAAAAATATAATGTTCCTAGTAGAAGAAAAAAAGTCTTGAAGGCAATATCATAAATGATCATAGATATAAAGTGGGAAAGGACTTCAGAAGTGCAAAAATTGTTTGTAGGATTTCTTAACTTCCTTTTTTAATAATCTTTCCTTTTCCTGAGGAGGAAACTAAGACTCAGAGAAAACACATTTCCAAGGTCACATGGATAGTAAATGGTAGTGCAGAAATTTGATCCTATTTGTCCTTCCCATTTACCATTGTACCACACTCAGAGGACCTGTATTCAAAGTCTGGGTCTGCTTCTTACTATCTGTGACTTAAAACAAGTCACTTCCCCTCTTCAAGATTCAGCATCCCCATTTATAGAATGAAAGGATTGGACTAAACAATATTTAGAGTCACTCAGCTCTAAATCCTAACAAAAAAAATTTTTTTAAACTCTTACCTCCCATCTTAAAATCAATACTGTGTATTGGTTCCAAGGCAGAAGAGTTGTAAGGGTTAGGCAATGGGGGTTAAGTGACTTGCCCCAGGTCACACAACCAGGATGTGTCTGAGGCCAGATTTTAAACTAGTACCTCCTGGCTTTAGGCCTAACTCTCAATCCACTGAGCCATCCAAATGCCCCCAGAATTTCTGACTAAGGAAATTAGAGAATGTTTAATATGGAAGAAGTGTATTTGAGATGAGCTTTGAGCATATGTAGGTTGTCAACAAACCAAAGCCAGAATAGTGTATACAGTACAGTGGGTTAGTATCATAAATTAATTTACTGAAATAAAAATGTTTGATACTTGGAGACAAAACCTTAACCTATGGAAACTAGTTCTATTATTGGAACTTCAGGCTTCAGCAAGAGAAAGCTATTCCAAAGTCAGAGTATCAGGAATTTAGAGCTGGAAGGGGTAGCCTGTGTGAACCTCGGGTGAGCCTTATCCCAACCTCCTTTTATCTCACAGGTGACTCTCCCCTGATGCTTGCAGACACTATCATTACCTGATATGGAATACATTTAAGGCACAGATGGGAAGAAGGATTGAAGGACTGCTGCTCTCAGGATTCAAATTTAGGGTACTGATATGAACTTGGAGAGTTCTTTGGACCCTTGAAAGGAGGACATTGCTGAGTTAGAAATGCCTGGATTTAGAATAATGATAGATCTTTTTTATTTTTGGTAGGTACATCTAAAACTCAAACTAATGTTATACTCACCTTAACTTAGTTCATGCCCTTATCTCACAAACTATTGCAGTGTTCTCCTTGGTTTTCCTGACTCCATTCTCCTAATATGTTTACACAGCTGCCAAGATAATCATCTTCAACTATGAAATAGACCTCCCCATTTGCCCTCCTGAGTACCTATAGCAGGGATCGGCAACCTTTTTGGCTGTGAGAGCCATAAACGCCACATTTTTTAAAATGTAATTTTGTGAGAGCCGTACAGTGCTCACAGTGCGCGCTCCTGTAACAGCACCTGAAAAAAATTGATTTTATGGCTCCTGCAGAAAGAGCCATACGTTGCCAACCCCTGACCTATAGGATAAAGCACAAAGGCCTTAGGCTGATATTTAAAGCCAACAGCTACCTGGTGTCACTCTTCTTCATCCCTCTGTTCTAGCCAAACTGTGATGCTAGATGTTCCACTTTTTCATTCCCATCTCAGTACATTACTTGAAGGAACATACTCCTATTAATTCTTGTTGAAATCCTTTCCTTCCTTGATAGAGGTGCTTCCTCTCACCTCTTTCATGCATGTAATCTACTCCCAGCTGTAAGCAATCTTTCCTTAAATGTCTTTTTGCTGATTTGTCCGTAACTTTTCTTTGTAACACGTGTCCTCTCCGTATACTTGTTTGTGTGCTTATGTCTCCTATACAGTAATAGGTACCATGAGAATAGAGTTTCTTGTCTTATCGTATTCTGAAAAAAAAATTTATTTTCTTACATGATAGGTGTTTATTGAATTTAACAGAAAATTAAGTTTGAGGTTAATTGCAAAAATTGTATTGGATTTCTTAACTTCCTTTTTAAATAATAGATCACTTCCCAACTTCTCCCACTGAAAAGAACTGTCTTGAAACAAAATATATCTCAGCAAAGTAACGTAAATCATATGCCATATCTGACAAAGTATACCTAATTTTGCAGCTAATAGTTCACTTTAGACAAAAGAGAGGAAGGCATTTTCCCTATCGTCTGAAATTACAGCATTGATCAGAGTTCTAATATATATTTTTTAAACCGTTACCCTCCATCTTAGAATCAGTACTATGTATTGGTGACTTGCTTGGAGTCACACAGATAGGAAGTGTCATTTGAACCCAGGACTTCCCATCTCCAGGCTTGCCTCTCAATCCACTGAGCCACCTAGCTGCCCCCAGTTTTAATATTTTTCAATGTTTTCTTTACATTTCTGTGATCATGGTGTAGATTTCTCTTTTATCTCTGCTTATACCTCTCCACATCTGTGCATACAAGTCTTTGCAAATTTCTCTGAAATCTTCATATTCCTCCTTTCTAATTGTGGTATGTGAATATCACCCACCAACCCTTATACCAGTCTTTTCATTTGGCATGTATTATAAAATTTCCCTTCCCCCCACAGTTCCTTTTCTTGTGAATCCCAGTCAACAAGAGTGGACTTTACTCATGCTCATTTACACAGTTCAAGTTTCACTGTGATAAAAGGGCTTTTTTCTACAGAAGTCTTTCCCAAAATTCCTCTAGTGCCTTCCTTCTGTTATTTCCTATTTATCCTGCATATATCTTGTTTGAATGTAGTTGTTTTCAAACTTGTCTCTCTCATTAGACAATAAGTTCTTTGGAGACAGGGACTGTCTTTAGTAATGTTTTGTATTCTGGCATATATTAAGCATGCAGTAGTAAGTGCTTATTGGGTCAACTAGGTGGCACGGAGTATAGAGCACTGGGCTTGGAGTTAGGAAGACCCAAGTTCAAATAGGTCCACAAACACCTAGCTTGTGTGGTCCTGGGCAAGTCACTTAGGCCTGTTTGCCTCAGTTTCCTCATCTATAAAGTGAGCTGGATATGGAAGTGGCCAACCACTTCAGTCTCTTTGCCAAGAAAATCCCAAATGGGGTTATGAAGAACCTGATACGAGTGAAAAAACAAGTGTATATTGACTGCTCGCCTGCCTACATACTACTTTCTCAAGATTTGATCAGGTAAGGTTTTCATTTTTAGGGTGTTGCAGAAATAGCCTTTTAGCGAGCCAGAGAGTTTACAAAATGGGAAGAAAGTACAGAACCCAGGAACTAACACCAACTTTCTCTCTAGGCCACTGGATTTGGGAGGGGTCGGGGTCGGGGCGGGGTAGGGCGGGCCTTTTTCCTCATTCACAACCAATCCTGGACTTATTTTAATATTAAGGTTATCACTTTGATTCCTCGGGAAAATGTTTTAGGTCTGAGCAGTGAGCTCCGCCCATAATAAATGACGTTTTCCGGAAAGGCGTAGTATTGGGAAGAGAAGCGAGATTGGTTCTCACGGACGCCACCGCCCCGTTTCCGCCGCCGCCGCAGTTTCTTCAGCCTTGGCTGCTGCTGGACAGACGCTGCTTAAGAATCGGGAGAAGAAAATTCCTTTACAACACAGTACCTGAAGGGATGTTGCAGGTAAAAAGCTATGCTCCCCAGAAGGACAGCAGAAGAAATTTTTAAAGTTTAAACCCTATTCTCCCCTCCCTCCTTTTTTTTAAAACCTTACCTTCCATCTTGGAATCAATTCTATGCATTGGTTCCAAGGCCGAAGAGTAGGCAATGGGGGTTAAGTGACTTGCCCTGGGTCGGACACTCTCGTCTCTGGGCCTGGCTCTGAATCCACATAGCTGCCTCTCTTCCCTCCCTCCCGCCCCCATTTTTTAAAGAGGTCAGTGATGAAGGAAAGAAAGGAGCCCGAAAGGAAAGGAGATGGGAAATCATGGAGGAGCCACCCGTCCTTGGTTGGCTTTTTGGGCCGCCCGGGCAAGCGCCCGGAGCAGGTAGTACCATCCGGATTGTAGAGGCCCTTCCCTCTGCTTTTTATAACTTAATTTTCACTGCAAGTGGAAGGGAGAGGAAGCGATAAACAGGATTCCGTAGAAGTGATCACTGGGCTTAAGGAGGAAAAGATGCGATTCAATTTCGACCTTTCCCGTCTTTCAGAACTAATCCAAATGTGAAAAGAGCTGCTTTTAGAATTTGATGTATCCCGTGATTTGGGGAGGGATGTCTCATGGAAACGTTGAGCCAGGATTTGTATAGCTTTACGAGGAGTTCCAAAACCAAACCTGCATTTTCCCTAACTTCCTGAGATGCTGGCAATTAAGAGCAAAATAAAATAGGCATTTTATTGCTTTTATTTTTCTGATGGAGTTTTTTTCTTTTGGAATCTGCATTCAGCCTGTGAACATTACATTGATTTCTGCAAAGGACTAAGTAACAATTGCTTGCCTAGAGCACTGGACTTTATAAGGCTGATGTTCTACTACTACTTTGGAATTTTGCTAATTACCTTATTCCTTTCATTTAAAAGAATCTCTGGATAAAGTACTTCTCCTACCTGGACACAGTGTACGTAATAAATGTACATACCTTTCAGATGCCATCGCAGAAATCCTGATGTCTCCTTGACTGGGTTTCCCCAACCTCCTTTGCCACTCACACAATTCTGCTGACTACATTTTTAATGTCCCTCATCAACTCATAGATGTTTGCTTGGTGTGTGTCTAATATATGCACATTTAACATATGTACGTATAGTAAAAGTATTGATAAAAATTAGCTTGATTTAATCCTTAAAATTTCTCAGTTCTCTGGGAATCTTTGGAGAAAAATGACTTCACCCATTTGGACCAGCTGTTATGTTTTGTTTTTTCTTAAACTTGTGCCTAGGCTAACAACTAGCAGTTAAAGTTCAACAATTGTCAATAATTTATAGTTTTGTAATTTTCTTCCACCTTTTCCTTTGGAAGAAGGGTGTTCAGAAGAGGATGAGTAGTAAGTAGCTCACCACTCTTTGGGTAGGAGAAGTAAAAACTGGGAAAAACTATAACCTAAAACTGAAAATAGTCTCACTTGAGATTTCTTTTAATTTGTACTGAGGCCCAAGATGTGCACTACTTCTACTTTGGAGCCTTTGGAATAATCCATTGTTTTTTTAAATAAAGGCTTGACTTCTAGCTAAACTGGAATGGATAAAAGGCTTTAAAACTGTTGGCTAATTAGGGCAATTCCCCACCCCAAATCATTTACTTTTAAATGTCTTGTAGACTATGCTAAGTCATTTGTATTTATATGCAGAGAAAGCCTTGTTGTGCTAGGAAAGCATTCTTTATAACTCCCTTGCATTTCCCCTTGTTCTGCATCCTAAATTGGGGAAGAAGCCTAGAAGAAATGATCACTGAAAACAATGGCCTTAAGTTTTTAGTTATTTAGTGATTGTGTTCCTCACACTTCTCTAAACGTTTTCCGGCCATATCTGCTATTTGGAGCTAGGTAAACTTGAAAATGGTTGAATATGAAAGAAAATTCTTGCTGTGAAGTTAACCGACTCCTTTCTCCACCATCCAGTACTTTTGTCCAAAAAATTCTGCCTCTAGCAAGTTGCATAATCCTTACATTTAGGTGGAATCTATTTTAAAAGTGCTTTCTGTTGTGCAGTGGATTACTTACCCTAGCAAAAATTCCCAATTCACATTCTTGTCCACACCTTGTAGGCTAAGGTAGACTTGATTTCAAATCCCTCTCTCTTCACGTGAGACCTTGGGCCGAGCCACTTAATCTCTCTGGGTCCCAGGTGCCTCATTTGTAAAATTATGGGTTGAACTAGATGACCTCTAAAGTCCCTTTCGCCTCTTAAAACTGATTATGTGGGAACAGGCATCCAAAAGGGAAACCCAAAAGTACAAAAGGTTCTACGAACACTGCTCAGCACTATCCTGTCCTGGAGGTAAATGTGGGGTGGCTGATAGAAATCATTAAGAACTAAAAGAGAAAAACCTGCCTTAATGTGGTAGGCCCTAGAAATCTTGGAGTAGTTTCTCGCGTGGGGAAGCAGCATGACAAGCAGGATTTGAGGAACATTGGGAGTGGTTGCTGGAAGTAGCCTGGGGGAGATTTGAAAACTAGGTAGCCACACTAGGCCCGAGACTAAATTTGCAATCAATTCACTACTGAGTAACGGACCGCCCCTACTATCACCTCCGGGATCCCTTTATCCCGAGGTCTCCAAAAAATCCGAATTTCCCATTTGGGGTTAACTTCCATTTCCGGTTTTCCTTGGGCGGTGTAGAGCCGGTGATTTGCGGCGACTGCAATAGCTCCTCCTCCTAGATAGGGGTCGCCGTGGTTCCGTTTCCCGATGGCTCCAGAAGCGCACGCTTCGGCGCCGCTACCCCTCTCGCCGTCGCGCCTCGTTGGGCGGCGTCTCAGGCAGCCGCCCAGGCTCCCCCACTACCGCCACCACCACCACCATCCCCCCCCTCCCCCCCGGCCCATTAACTGCATTCGGTAGGAAATGGCTGCGAGATCTGGAAGGCCTTGAGGCCCGCCGGTAAGTCACGACCCCGGGGCCCCCGGGAGGAGGGCCCCAGCCCTCGCCGTGTGTGGCCGGCAGAAAGGGAAGGAGGGATGCGAAGGACTCGGCTTTATCTGTCCCCTCACACAAGGGCCTGCGTGGGCCTAGCCTTTCCGCTTTTGAGCTCGGGCCCCGCGGAGAAAATGGCGGCCGCCGCTTCTTCTCGGGCGGGGTAGCGGGCCGCAGGGCGCCCCCTTCTTGCTTGGACCTGCGATCCTGGGGGATTGGCGGGAGTCGGACTCCTCCACTCCACGCCCCTAGCATAGGGCTTCCTTGTCCAGCTCTGACTTTTCCCCGTTCGACACCCCCTTCCCCCTTCGCCCTTCCCTCCCTTTCCTCCTACCCCTCAACCCAGCGTTTCCTTTCTCCTGGCTCCTTCCTTCCGTGACCGCATCTGGCTTTATAATAACAAGAGAGTATACTTAATAATGGGATTTGATCGTCAGGGTGCAGCTGTTTCTTGGGAAGCCCCAACCTCCCACAGCCCGATTTACTGAGCCGCACCCACCCCCTGCCCGAGCTTTCTCCGGAACTGTTCCCAGCCTCATTTTGCGTGGGATTTGAGGGTAGAAGAGTGATTTTTGACCAACTAGGCAGCCACGGATTGTTAAAAGTAAAAATGGATATTCAGTCCATTTGTCCTTTATTAAAAGCCTTTCACATTTTTTCGGGTAAGCCCTGTTGCTTTGTATGAACAATTCAGAGGTTGTAACCCCCTTGAGGATTTTCAAGTCAACAAGTATTTACTGAGTAACTACTTTCCACTACACCCTTAGGCTCTCTGGGAATACTTATGAATCGTACAGTAGTTTCTGCCCTCCTACCTTTTGGAGAAAGATTTTTGGAATGGTTGCGTTTCAATGGACCAAGTGTCCTCTAAACCACAACATTTTTTGAAAATTATTTGAGAGAGATCAGAATTTATTATATTACAGTTATGTGCAACGTAGTCTTGCAGATGAATTTCGTTTTAATTGTCAGCTCACAAAATTACCCAAAATAAATCAAATCATCCTTTACCGCTTGCCCTTTATTGGGTCTTTAGAATTGTCATAAGATTTTGGGATTAGAAATAAAGAATCTACTAATTTATGATAGCTTTTAGTGTGTGTACATACATATTTTTTAAATCTCTGAAATACTTTACTGGGCAGGTGTTCCGTCTATGTTTCTTTCTAATAAAACTTTAAACTAAATCCAAAAGTAATGCTTTCGCTGCTAATCAGAATCATGGCATTATTGCTTACTTTTCATAGCCTTTGCTGAAAGAAGTAACTTCTTCCAGGCTTCTGAATACAAATGAGTTATGGTAATGAACCTTAGTTGGGGAGGGAGGTTGGAAAAGTGCTCTTTAAAAAATTAAGACAAAGTGAGCATACATTTTTGTTATTTACAGTTTCCCAAGAGTTTTATTAATTTGCATTACTGCTGGGTTACATATTTTAAATCTTAAAAATCGAATGGAATAAACACAATATTGTTTGATACAATCAGCCATGCAGATGATAGTATAAACCCATATCCAAGACTTGAAGAAATCAGTTTCTTAGTGCCAGTTGCAAGCAGTGTTAATGATTATTTTCAAAATAAATGGAGGCTAGTTCTTCATTACCTGCCTTCCCCCACCCCTTGCTCCAGAGTGTAGGTGAGAGGTAACCTAACCTGATCATTTCTAGTCTTTTAATCTCATAAAAGTGAAAGACCCTTTTCTGTCTGTATTGATCTTATAATCAACTTAATTTTTTTTTAAGTTCCCTTTTAGTGTCTTTCTGTATTACAGTATCCCCATGATTTGGAATTCTTTTTGTTTGGGCAAGAGTCCAGGAATAAAACAGCTTCTGGACTTTTTAGATTTGTCTGGAATTTTAATATTAATTTATGATTTTGAAGAATTCTTTACCCCCAAAGTCCTTGTTTCAGGACTTCGTTTTTTATACATTTTATTTAAATATTTGGACCTAATATAGCTATATCTAAATCACCTATCCTTTAAGATCTTTTCTGCTATGATTTCTGTTAGAGGCTTGAGTGTATTTAGAGCTTTGTAGACAAATAAGTTTACAATTTTATACAACTAAATGGTTTTTTTTCCTACTCCAGCTTACTGCTTGTGAATAAGATCTCATCTAAACTCCTGCTATAGTACCATTGAAATGGTTAGCATATTAGGACATAGTAGGAATTCCCAACTTTTTCATCATTCTAATTATGTCTAGGTTTAGACATATAATGGTATAATATCTGAATTCTCTTGTATAGTATAGAATATATTACAGAATTTCCCATTTTGAGATGATTTGTATTATCTGAGAGTCAGAGTTCATTAACTGAACTCTGACTTTTCCCCCAGGACATACTCTTCTAGGAAAGGTGATTTAGTCATTCAAATTATGGAAACAGAATCTTGGCATGTTAAAGATGGAAGGAACCCTAAGAGTGTAACAAGTTCAACTCTCTCATTTTAGAAATAAGGTAAGCTTGGGAATAAGGTAAGCCCCCAAGAAATGTTAAAGGGGGTCTGTTGATGGGCTTCTAAATGGTTTATAAGGGGATGGATACTTAAAGAAACTAGCATCTAATAGTATGCTTTTTGTAGCTTTGTAAGAGTGGTACATTACTGGATGTATTTTTAAATGGTATTTCAATAGCTGGGTGCCTATTATAAGTTGTAGCTTTATGTATATATTAAATTTATTCCATTCAACAGGTATTAATTGAACTCAGAGCCATTAGGTGTTCTGGTAGATCAAATTAGAAGGTAATAGGAAAAGTGCAAAGCTCCTATGTTAATGCAATACAGCATAGTTTATATGAGAAGTGTTATATGAATTTACAAAACAATATCAGTGATGACTGGAATAGCCAGAAAGGCATCTGTAGAGAAAATTGGACTTAATTGAACTTGAAGGATGAGATGGGATTTTGATAAATTTTGCAGAATATCAGGGGGCACAATTGGGAATGAGTATGATGACCTACTAAAACCCTTTGGGAACTTTCAAATTCTGGTAAAACTGTAATATACAAAATTTCCTACTTTGATAGTTATCCCACCTAGAATATAATTATTATAATGGGCCAGTTATTTTACCATAGCCCTATGGAGTTACAGTTAGCATTTATTAGATGTCACTGGTAGGAGCACATGAGCTCACTAAAACTCTAGTCAAATGGAATTACAGTTAATTAACATTCATCATCAATTATTAGTGTGAGCACATGAAAGCACTAAAAGAAACAAACACACTAAATGTTTTTATCTTATCACACCAAGGGGATTTATTTTATAAGGTTAACTCAGCATTTCTTTTACTATATATGTTGGGTGTCTTGGAAGAATAGCAAACTTTTGATTTCAGACTGCCTAACTGTTTGGCCTGACCTTTTATGATACTTGTAAGTTAGTAATATACACACACACGCGCACACACACACACACACACACACGCACCCTTTCAGAGGGGGAAGTACAAATTGGTTATAGTAAACATAGCATTTTAAAATCCATACATTTATTTAAATACCCACAAATATTTTCCAGGTATTGCATTAGTCTTTGGTAAAGCCGAGACAAAGCCAAAATAATCTTAAGGGGCTGACAAGTTTACATTATATTTTCATGATTATAAATAGCTGAAACTTAACTAAATCATATTTGGGGAGGTGGTCTTGGTTGTGAAAGAAATGACTGACTTTCCTATATTTTATACCCTTATCTAGTATTTTAAATAATAATTCTATAAAACTTAGGGAATCCTTAGAATGAACATTGAAATAATGGTGTATGGTGTTATTTCTATATAAAGAATGCATGATTTTTAAGGGCAGGGAATTTTTGCTTTCCCAGCACTCAGCCACAGTACTTTAAAAAGCTAATTATTACTAGAATGAGGGAGTTTTCCCTCTGATACCGTATTGTTAATTACTATATTAAAATACTATACTGTTCTTGGACACTTCATAATTGAGAGATCTCAGAATGAAAGTGTATATTCCACTATCGAATCCTCTGAACAGAAGAATATTTTAGTAAAATTTTACCTTTTAAATGGTAGGCTGAATTAAAAACAGGGTATTCTCTAACTTGTAATCTAAGTGTTTAATTGGAACAATTATAGCTAAAATATCACTTGATGAGCAAATACTAATTCCCTTGAATTGTAGTGGAAAGTAAAATTTCATAATGTACAAAGACCAATCATGAGCATAGCTACTTACCAGTTTTTGTACTTTTCATTTAGATATATAATGTTACCACAGATAAATATTACTCGAAGTTCAAGAAGAACTTCCAAATGTAAAGAGTTTACGCATTTTTTCTTGATTTTGGTTTTCATATTCCAGAGTTTAAGTTACTTAAAATTTAAATATTTAAGATAATTTTTGTCCATCTTAAAAAGTATTTTTGTGACAGTAAATTGGGAGTTCATTACTTGACATTGGTAGGCAAAGAGCAAATTCAGAAGATAAGAACTAGCCAAAACCTGGTATAGAGGAACCAGAAAAGAAGAAAGATAATTATTGGTGCCTTTCTTTTCTATCTCCCTTAAGTTAGTGAAAGAAGAAAAAAAGTAAATATGGTGAGGAAGGAATTTTTGTATTAACTATTCTGTGCCTTTTGCGAAAAATCAAACATTTTGTGGCTTAAGACTTAATTTCTCATTTCAAAAAAAAATTGCATTGAATGGACCCTTTTGTTAGTAAGTAAAATAGGGGAAACATTTGAAAAAATTCTAATATTGATATAATCCTTCTCTCTCTGTTCGATAGTCCTTCCTCTTTCTCCTCTCCAGTCTTTTTTTTCTCTGGCTCATAGTAGTCAGGAGGAGCAGCAACCATTTCAGGAGTTTTCCAAGAAGAATTTCCTCAGTGTTTACTTGAGAAAAATTATATCAGGTAAAGAGCTTTAATGCATATAACTGATAGGATGCCTAATTGCATATAGTTAGTCAAACCTTTTGTCATTTTGAGAGAAAGGAATTTCTTAGCAATTACAGGGAAGGGAACCAGTTCTATGGATAAATCTTTTAATGTAGCTTTGGGATATCATACATATTCTCTTATGCCATTTAAATTAATGGTTTTTTCATAGTAAAAATATGCTTTTTTGAGTTCGTACAAGCTGAAATTAGAAAGGTGATTCCAGAATTCGTTGAATGATAAAAGATAGAATAGGTTTGAACAAATTCACTATAGATTAGAGACAAAATGAATACTTTAGAGAATACTATTTGATGCTTTAATATAGAATATAGAATATAGAATAGTTTTCATTCAAACAAGAACAGTAAGTTTTGTATTCTTTTTCCTTCGCAGATTTTTGAGGATGTCCATATCTTTCTTTACGTTTTCTCTGGGATTATTTGAGTATTTAGAACCATTTCAGTATAATTCTGCATTCTGGAAAGGTCCTCCCTTGCAAAATTGTCAATTTTTTAAAATGAATTTAAAGTTGTCAGTATTGCTAGTATTGCATCAAAGTATACATTTTATTTTAAAAGTGGCAACTTGATTAACATATTTGAAAGTAGATTTAATTTCCTAATTTGGAAAAATAATTTCAATGTATCAACAAAAACAATATGTAAGGGATATAAAGTAAATTAGGTTTTTATTCCTCATCTCCCTGCATGACTCATCTTCTTATCTCATGCCCCCCAATCAGAAGGGTGGTGAAGGGTGCTGCTGTTGGACTGCACCCTTAACTAGCATAGGCTGTTAGCCTGGTGCAAGGCTGTTGCAAAGTAATAAAATGGCCATCTCTGAAACTCCCTTCCTTGCAATACACAGATTTATATACTGAGAAGACAGTATCAGGTCTGGCCACTTGGGTGCACTATAGAAACCCTTGGACAGGGACAGGCTGAAATTTGTGTTTTGCACCATTTTGCCCAAGTCCTGAATTAAAAAGAGACTTTCTTTAATCCAGGTATAGATTCTGTCAGCAAAGAAGAGCTTGGAAAATGGCTTTGAACTTGGTCTATGGTGTCAATTTGATAAATGAAGCTTATTTTTGTATATTTGTAGTTAGTGATTGACCTATTCATCATCCTAATTTTAGTCTTCTAATTTGACCATTTTTCTTAATCCTAATATTCAGCATGCATTTTTGCCTATTGTTAAAACTGCCTTTAAATATCACACTGAAATGCATAATTTTGAGTTCATTTTTGATTTTATTTATATTATAAATATATGAAATATAAATTTTTGGCTCATTTGTTCATCAGATTATAGAAATGTACTTGGTATACTTTTATTTAAATTTATAATAGAAATAAAAGCATTTTCCAATTAGGAGCAGACCTCTTTGTTAAGTAATAGCACCTAGTAAAATTTATTAATTTGGGGATGTTGAGACAATTTCTAGGAATCAAATTGATGTAATTCTCTTTTAAACAGTTAGTTTTATTCATGCACTTCATTTCAGCAGACTTTCTCTTTTTATAAAAAATATCTTGAATAGGTGTAGGGGAAGAAGAGGACTAGACAAGCACCAGTTAAATAAAACTAGCTAGCATTTTATATCTGATAGCACATGCAGCTTTCCATAATTATAGTCTCCTACTTCTCCAATGAAAGGAGAAAAGAGGGAGGTATTTTTTTCTAGAGCTCATCTTCGTCATTATTACATAGTATTCACTTTTGTTTTATTTTCTTTTTAGGTACATTGTTGTGTAGTCTTTGTATATATTGTTTCTTTTATTCAGTTTCATTCTTCCTCCCTACATATGTCTTGAGTTCCTTATATTGGTCTTTTCTTAGAGAAGAGCAATATTCCATTTCATTCATGTGCTGAAATTTGTTTTCCTTATTCCTTAACTATTGACAATCCATATTTTTGCTATCATAAAAGCGCCATTATTAATATGTTGTTTATACATGAGATCTTTCTTTGTCTTTGATGGCTGTAGGATTTTTGAAGATCAAAGCAAAAATCATGTTTTAAAAATACATTTTAATGATATTTTTTACATTGACATAACTAAGTTTCCCACTGTAACCTGCCCCTCCCAAAGATCCATCTCTTATAACAGAATGTAAAAATAAGGGGTGGGGAAAGTCAGCAAAACTAATCAATATATTAGAAGAAATCTGGCATGCAATGTTCTGCTCAGAAACCCCTCTCTTCTTTGTAGGCATGCATATTTCTTCATAGTTTCACAATATTTATCTTTGTTTTGTGATGGGTGATTTTTCCATTTACATTGATGTAAACTTAAGAGTGATCAAGTATATAATTTTCCTGACTCTGCTTACTTAATTTTGAAACAGTTGATGACTTTCCGTGATTTTCTATGGATATCATATTCATGGTTTCTTCTATCAGTAATATTTCATAACACATAACTTGTTTTAAATTACAAATGATTGGCATCTACTTTGATTCTATTTCTTTGTCACCACAAAACTGCTATTTTGGTGTCATTATATTTGGAGATCTTTGTCTTTGACCTCCGTGAGGTATATGCATAAGCAGTGGAATATCTGAGGCAGAGGGTATGGACATTTTAGCCACTTTATTCGCATGATTCCAAGTTGCTTTCCAAAGTGGCACAATACAATTCATTGATGATAACTGATATCCATCAATATCCTCTTTTGACTTTTTGTGTTACAAGCTATTGGTGAATTAATTAGGTTGAGAGGGCACCATCATATAGGGTGTAAAGCTTTCAATATTAAAATGTAAATGAGAAATTCCTAAAATTTTTAAACATTAAAATATCAGGATTACTTTTAAGGAGTTTATTTTTAATGTGTAGCTTTGAATGAGGATAATACAGATAAGATGAAATGTATCCATATGGGGAAGGGAGAGAATTGATAGTTCAAGAACTAATTTCTTCCTACTCATTTCCAGTCATCTTCTCTTTTTATAGAGAATCAGTCAGTAAAGAGAATGAATGACCAGAAGGGGCAACTGAGAGGAAGGATTTACGTGGACTTGGAAACAGCAACTAGGTTTAAGAACATAGGCCAGAGAGAAAGTTGCCAGGAGCAGAGCCAGAGTGATAACAGCCAAGTTGCTATTAGTTAGTTGCTGCCCCTATTGTAACTTAAAGTCAGCAGTCAACAGGGATGTGCTTATAGACCCAGTGGGAAGGAACATAATCTTTCAGAGACCCAAAGTAGGGCTAAAAGCAATGACTTGAAACTAGGTTGTACTTTTCTTTAGTATTCTAAATTCCAAGGTCACACAGCTTGATGAAAGGGAGAGTGACTAGGCATGCATAAACCAAGTGAACCATCTAAATCTGTACACTTTTGAAACAAGTTGTGCCAGACACTTGTATGCAAAATAAAAGAGGGCTATATTGTGTAAGTTACCTTGAAATGCCTGAGAACCTGGCTCTTTATCTTTAATAATAATTAATGCAACCATATTTTCTCTCCTAAGTGTATGTTAATTTTGGGGGGTGGTAAAGTAGGGTTGGGGGCACAAATCAGAATTTATTTTGAAGGGCAAGTTAGCCATTTGATCAGTTGAGTCAAATATGGATTTTGGAATGTGTTATTTTCCCTGCCTCATTTGGATCTTTGTTTTAATATTCTTTTTTCCTTTTGCCCCTCAAAAAAACAGACACTCATCACAAAAAATTCTGTACCTAAACTATACAGTCACTTTTGCAAAAATGCATCAAGTGTTGCCACTAACTAGCTGGAAAGGAGTAGGGAAATAACACTGGATTGGATTCTAGCTCCAGCTCTGCTGTCTGTTCTCTGGCAGATCAACATACCTCTGTTGGCTTTTAGTTGTATATCTGTAAAAGAGTTGTGCTAAATGTCTTATAAGATCTCTTTCAGCTTTAAAATTCTATGAGAATATACTTGAAGTAGAAGTCTTTACACATTTATCACCCATTATTTCTTTTTGAGTACTCTGCAGTCCAGCCCATGCTCCTTGCCAGGATGTCCTTTATGCTTAGAATGTATTCCCTACTCATAGCTACCTTTTAGAATTTCTAGTTTCCTTTAGTCTTTCTAGTTTCACCTTTAACTTACACACAGACACCCCCTCAAAACTACTACTATTGAATTCCTCTCCAAAATTACTACATATCTGTTTTTATCTATTATATTTATTTTTTCTCACTGCTGGAAATTGAACCTTTTTTTTAAATCCTCACTTTCTGTTAGAATTAGTGTTACTAAGTAGCCTTTCCCAGGAAGAATAGCATAGCATTCCCTAATGCTAGGCAGTTGAGGTTAAACTTGCCCAGGATCACATAGCCAAGGAAGCATCTGAGATCATCTTTGAATCCAGGACTCTCTGTCTCCAGGTTTGGCTCTCTCTGTCCACGATCCACCTAGCTACCCCTGGAAAATAAACCTTTTGAGGATAGGGACTGGTTGACTTCTGCATCCCAAACCTAGCACAATTCCTGGCAAAAAAGCATAGTTTGATTGATTGAAATATTTAACAGCTTAAAATAAGCCATCTAGTCATAATAGCATTCCTGATTTCTAGTTGAGGAAGGTGAAATTTTACCCTGTTTTTGGAAAGTGAAAGTAAATGAGCATTTCTGGTTTTTCTTATTGTGGTTTGTGTACTGAGTATGTATGACCTTGGTGTATGATTCTGAATTTCCTATTTAGGAATCTCATCCATTTTTCTTCCAAAAACAAGGTACCCCAAGTCATTTAACATAATTTCACATAACATGTTTTTACAAAAAATTTAAACATAAATGAAATTGATGTGCCCATTAAGCACCCAAAAAGAATTTGAAGACCTATTTAGAGCCTAATTAGAGAAGACTCTTAAGAATTAGACAAATCTAAATTTGTCTAATTTAATAATCTAAAAATTATTTCTGATTTAGACTGTTGAAACCTGTTCAGTTTACTTTGTGACAGTTCAAGTGTCACCCATAGCTAAGTAGAATTGGATCTTGTTTAATCATGAGGTATCTTTTTTAAGTTTCATAGTTTTAGAAAACATGTAGGGCTAGTAGAGCAATTAGGAAGCTACTGAATGTGTGCTTTCTGTAAAAGAACCCATTTCAGAGACATCAAACCACCCTACCACCACTCCTTACCTAATTACTCACTTGAGCATTTTAAAGGCAGTTTTAGAGATGAGCAATCACCAATGCTATGAAGATTGTAAAATTGAGATTATGGTTGACAGTTTATAGTTTTTTTTCCCCACATTTCAGTACCTTTTAAGAAATTACATTTGAATGTCAGTTTTTTCTTTTATTGAGTGACTTTTGATAATGGCAAGTAATACTAGATGACTTACAAAACTTGAATTACTAGCTTTGACTCCATCTAATTTAAAAGAGTTTTTAACTTGGGTCCGCAGACCCCCCGTTAAATCATGGATAGATTCTGGAGGTCTCTGGACTTTGGGGGAAAAATTTAGGACTTTCTTTTCACTATCTTTTCACCTCTATCTGAAATCTAGCAATTACTTTTAATTAAGAGTGTAGCAACAAACATTCTATAAAGGAGTAGCTTTCAACAGGTTACCTCATTTTTTGTGTAGGCCTAATAAAAGATTATTGATGGAGACCACATCTGTAAATGGAAAGAAAAAAGCACTACTTTGACCCTTTTTCAGTAAGATGATGACTGAATCAGTTTTCTGCAGCTCTTTAGCTATTTTGGAGAAATACTTTCTGTCTGAATGAACTTTTTCCTAAAATGTGCTTCCCTTCTCTAGTAATTCAACCCTGGTTTCTCACATAGTACTTTATTTAGCAGATATTTAGTACATTTATTATGTCATTGTATTTCTTTGTGTCTCATTTCTACTAGCCTGTAAGTTCCATGAGTGCATGGATAGTATTTCTAATATCTGTTTAAATAGATGAATACTATAGATTGTGGGGTTGGAGGACCTATGTTGGGATATGTTGACTTTTCTGAGATGTTATTACATTTAATATACGAGTGGTGGTATTAAAGACAAAAATTCAATACAGGTTGAATCACATTTTGGCTGATAATTATCAGTATTTTTCTCTTTGGCCTTTTTCATTCCTCTTCCCCTTTAGTGTTCTTGGGGTACCTTGTTTTTGGAAGAAAAATGGATGAGATTGATAAAAGATGGTAAGCCATTAAGAATTTTGTACACAGTTTTGCCACCAGATGGGGCAAAGTAAATATTTTTTTCATTGTATCTTTCAATAGCAAGTGGTATTGTAGTCTCTTGTTACTATAAAAATGAATGAAATTAATGGACCCTGTAGGTAAATATATCAATTCAACAAGCATTTATTAATTACTATGTTCTGGTACTGTGCTAGACAGTGAAAATACAAAGAATAAAATATTCTCTTTCATCAAGAAGCTTATATTCTGCTTGGGATCAGAAAAGTGAGATACTACATTTCCCAAGCTAAGTAGGAGTATTTGCTAACCAACAATTGTGAGAATCTGGATGGGACCGCCTGTTGGAGAATCACAGACACAATTAAAATTATGCCATTGATGACTCCTACTTAATCAAGCTATTCAGCCAACATAATTGAGACTATCACAATTGTTTTTACAAATTTTCAATATTTTGTAAGGATGACTGAAATTTATTTTCTTTGAATTGAGATGTTTATAAGATACTAGAGTCACAGACAATTTCACTTTCCCTCTTTTGATAGCTAGCTTGTATAGTAAGTTGTAGATTCTGAAGCAGGTAATAAATTGATAAGATAATAGTAATTTTAAGGGAGGAAATAAGTGAAATTTTAAACAGTAATCAATTCCATTTAATTTTCGTATTTGACCTTTTGCTACAGGCAGTAAAGTCTAGTTCATATTCTTTACAAAGGGATCCAGAGGGTATTGATGGTAATTGTAACAATTTTAGAGCATAGTGAGGTCAGCTGTACTTGACCAATAATTTGGTTTAATTGTGACTGTAGTTAAAGGAAGAGCTAAATGAATGATGCCTCAAGGATGTCTGCAAGTAGAGAAATTTGAGGAAGGAAATAAGTGAAATGCCTTGATTTAAAACTGGATTAAAAAATCTGTGTTTCTGAAAGAAATATTAGAAAATTAGTGTTCGTTCAATTTAATTTTTATGTTGAGATCATTTTATTTTAGGCCAATAGGTAGGGAGGGAATAAGCATTTAAATAGCATGTTTTATGTGCCAGGACTGTAGCACTTTACAAATACTGTCTTATTTGATCTGTGAGGGACTCCCCATTTTATAGTGGAGGCAAACAAATTCAGTTACTACTGAGGGTCATATAGCTAGTATAAGTGCCTGAAGTGGAATTTGAACTCAGGTTTTCTTAATTCCAAGCCCATGCTCTTTCTGTTCACTGTGCCATCTACCTACTAACAGGTGTAATGCTGTTCATTTAATTGCAATTTTTGTAATTATTCAAAGCCTTATTAAATTTAGAATAGTGTGGCATATTTAGTAACTAACAAAAAAAGATGGCCATAAGATTATAGGATTTGGAGCTATAAGGGGCATCTCCATTTTTATCTCTATCTCATAGATGAGGAAATGAGGTCCTTGGGGGTTAAGTGATTTGTCCAAGGTCATACAGACAATAAAATGGTAAACTCTGGATATGAACTCTCTTAACTCTAAAACCTGGGATTTGGCCTTATTCCATAATTTTAAAGACTTAACAACAGTAAAAATATTTTATTTTCACCAGTTACATGTAATAACAAATTTTCACATAAGTTTTCCGTAGTTATATATTCCAAATTGTCTCCTTTCCTCTCTCCTCCCAGACTTGTCAAGCAATTCAGTCTGGGTTGTACATGTATTATCATGCAAACCATATTTCCATATTGTTCTTTTTTTGTAAGAGAATAATCATAAAACTAAAGCCCCAAAACAAAAACCCAAATAAACTTAAGTGGAAAATCGTGTGCTGTGATCTGCATTCCAATTCTAACAGTTTTTTCTCTGGAGATGGATAGCATTCTTCGTCAGAAGTTCCTCAGAATTGTCCTGGATCATTGTATTGCTGAGAGTAGTTCAGTCTATTACAATTGATCATTCTACAGTATTGCTGTTATTAATATGTACAATGTTCTCCTGGTTCTGCTTATTTCATTCTGCATCAGTTCATGTAGGTCTTTCCTTATTCCATAACTTTGTAGGTTCTTAAAAGGATATTCCTATTTTTTAAGATTACATGAAAAAAAAACTATAATATAATTTTGGATGATCCTCTGCAGTAAGTAAAGAAACCTAAAACAAAAATAGCTATCTTGATTTACCTTTGACTTGTCCTTGGTAAAGAAAGAGATAGGAGACTTACAAAGGAGGAATACTTACTGTCTCTTTAAAAAGAATGCTTTGGAATGTTACAGTGTAGATTCCAAAGTAACTAGGGGAAATAGCAGTTGTTAAGGAAAAGTCAGTTGGAGTGAATTTGAGGAATAGGTAAGATGTGTGAGACCTGAGCTCCAGGTAGGACTTGGTAATGAGGAAGATAATGGTAGATTAAATAGATTAAATATGTTTATGAGGATTTGGGATCATTTTAGAAAGAAATTACTAATTTTCATGTTGATTTAATTAATCTTTAAGATTTTATGACCAAGTAGTTAGGGATATGTGAAAGAAAATATAGAAGATAAATAGTGCAATATTTGTAGTTTAATTGTATTAGCTCACCTTTTCCCCAATAATCATGTGCATACTTTTCATTTCTATGATTTAAATAATTTGGGTTTCTTTGGAACAAAGATTAGAATTCTGGAAAGATTTGAGATGATTACTAATGATTTCTTTGAAATTTGACATATTGATGAGCATTAGATTTAAGTTTGCAGTACTGTGATTAAGAAACATTTTTATATTAACCAAGAATCAGTTATAAGCTTGTAATTTGGTCCTACAAAAGCACCTTTCAAACCAACTTGCTTACAGAAATAATGGGATGCTTGTTTTTGTTGAGGTGTCTATTATGTAAACATTGTGAATAATAGCTTTGTACTGGTCTCAATTTATTAATTTCTATATTAACAATTTTCAAACTTTTTGTTCTTGGAGACCCCTTTACATTCCTAAATTATTGAGCCTTTTTATTTTAAACCCTTAACTTCTGTGTATTGGCTCATAGGTGGAAGAATGGTAAGGGTGGGCAATGGGGGTCATGTGACTTTCCCCAGGGTCACACAGCTAGGAAGTGTCTGAGGCCGGATTTGAACCTAGGACCTCCTGTCTCTAGGCCTGACTCTCAATCCACTGAGCTACCCAGCTTCCCCCATTGACCCTTTTAAGAGCTTTTGTTTATGTGAGTTACATCTATCTAGAGGGTAATATAAACAGCCTTCATAATTGCAGCTAAATATAAATTCATAGTTCATGTAGTCTCTGGAAAAATCTACTGTATATGAAATAATGAGAAGGGAAAAGACAGTGTCTTGGTATGTGATTCCAAAACCACACTTTGAGAGTGAGAACCATTGCTCTGACTTCCATTCTTTGTTGACCTTTCTCAAAATCACCATGTTCCTAAAAGAGAGCTCTTAGTAAGGGTATTGGTGGTATTTGAGGTAACCAGAACAATGGAATATATCAGATTTTATCCAGAGAAAGAAAAGACTATGGTTAAAGGGGAGAGGGGGAGAAGCAGGGGATCCAAGATAATGTTTGTCTGATTATTAGGAAGAAGGATTGGATTAGCCTTGTTCTATTTGGCTACAGGTAAACATATTAGAAGCAGATTTAAGTTTCTTTAGTAATTGCAGTTTTTTGAAATTGGGACATTTTACTTTGGGGAAGTAGTGGGCTAACCTTCATTAGGATTTCCCATTTTCCTGATATATTTGTAAAGGGAATCATTTTCGGTAAGGATTTGACTAGATACCTAATTTCTTTTTCAGTTCTTTAGTTTTTGTAATCCCTTGCCTATGAACTAGAACTTCTTTTACTTACCAATCTAACTGGCTCAGTATTGCTTTTATCATCATAAGAATCTATAGTGAATTCCTTATTGCTTATCATAAATCAAAGAGATTTTGGCTTTCAGAATCTTTAACTTGGGTCTACCTATCCAACCTTATTTTCAGTATATATTTTATTCTAGTCACATCAGTCTCTTCCTTTTTTCCCCTTTCTCGGTTATATTCATTCCCATTTCTAAAATAATATTGTCTGTTCTAATGCTATTCCCGAAGAAGAAAAAGACTTTTTCTCTTGTCTTTCCTTAATTTATATCCAAACTTTATATCCTTTAAAATTCATTCTTCCTGTGTAAACTCTAAATTACCACCTTAGTGCATTTATCAATAATATGGAAATAGGTCTTGATCATTGACACATGAAGAAACCAGTGGGAATGCATGTAGGCTACAGGAGAGGAAGGGAATGGAGGGGAGAGTAAGAACATGAATCGTGTAACTGGAAAAAATTTTTCTAAGAAAAAAATTAAAATAAAAAAGTTTTAAAAATGCACTAGCAGAGGATACAAAATAAAATAAAATTACGTGTAGAAATGGAAAAAAATTCATTCTTCACATCCACTTAACTTCAGCTCATTTTTTATCTCTTCTCAACTGTTTTACTCAGAATCAATGTTAGTTACATCATTTGGCATTTGATTTCTGAGATTTTTATTCTATTTTTGTTTTGTTTCCTAATTAGTTTGGAAACTTCTTCAGGATAAGAGGGTAATGCTCTAGTCCTCCTTCCATCACCAATACCCCACCCCCTCACACACACAACACTTGATACTAACTGGTTACAGTTTTTCTTGTAGTGGAAAATTATTTAACACACAAAAGATTTTAAGTCAGTCTGTAGATATTACATGACTATTCAGTGCCTATGGTAGTGGGAGAGTAGTTTTTGTAAACATATTTTGATTTCTTTCAGGACCTTATTTGAAGCAAAATTTTGGTACACCTAGATCCTTTGAGTTGACAATCAAGACACGAATCCTGTTTTGTTTGGGGTTTGTTTTTTGTTATGTTTACTTCATTTTAGATTTGAGTGTGTATTTTCCTAAGTCTCATGCCTGTAAATATTTTGTGATTTTGGCTTTGTGGTTCTCCACTTCTTTCTTCACTCACTCTTCCATTTTATTTAGAACTGCAGGAAGATATCCAACTCAGATGTTGAGTCAGGTAAAGTGTGAAATGGTATCAATTCTAGTTTCTTTACACCTAGATGTCTTTTTTTTTTTTTTTTTTTTTTTGTCCCATCAACTTTTGCTAAGAGAATAACATTCATATTTGGCTTTGAAATTTGTTTCGGAATATCCCAGACCACAAAGATGTTTGGATTTTTGATCATTTATATAAATAACCACTTTATAGCTGACCCTTACATTAACACTTAAACCACAAGTTTAGAAACCCCCTTAATTTCTTAAGGAATAACTTTTTATGCAGAACTTTTGGATTAATTAAATAGAATCCCTTGATAGTTTACAGTTTGAATTTGGAGGATAAGCAGCATATTTAGCAGAAATGAAAAGATCTGCTTTGGTTTTAGTTGACATTAGTAACTTAAACTAAGAGGGAAAACGTAGAATTCATTTTTTATGTGTAGTAGAGCACTGTGATTTAGGTGCTTATGGAGATAAAAAGCTTAAGATATGATCCCTGTGCTTGTGGAGCTTACAGTCTAATAGTGTGATAATGTCACCTACAAAAATAACTGTTATAAAACAATACACGATGAATGATGATAAAGGAATGTGAGCCAAAGTCTTATCAATCAACAAACTTTTATTAAGCACCTACTATGTGTCAGGTACTGTGCTAGCCACTGGGAGTAAAAAGACAAAAATGAAATAATCTCGAGGAGCTTATGCTTAAAGAAACAAGGTGTACATATAAGTATATGCAGAAGAAATAAAAGGAAATTAATGATTAGGATCAGGAAGGAATCCCTGTATAACGTGGTACTTGAGTTGCATATTGAAAGTGTCCCAGTTTATGTGAAAGCTTAATACTTTTGGGTAGTTTGGGATCAAGAAAGGTTTCCACTAAAGGGTAGTGGATGTTTGAATTAGGTTTTAATGGATAGATAAGAATACCTGTTCTAATAACTTAATATAATAATTGTTTGTAATCAACTTTAAGCTTAGTGGATGCTGAGTTGACCTAATAAATTGAAATATCTAGAATATATATGTAGGCAGTCTATATTTTTAAATATCTTGTTTATTACCGGAATGACATAAACACATGAAAACCTACTTTGCTCAAGGATGAGTACTAAGGGAGGGGAGATAGATTGGGATCTCTTCTCAAGAAAACTAGTTTTAGTGGAGGAGACAGGACACATACACATAACTACAATTAGAAATTGGAATACATATGCATAAGAGAAGAACAGTAAGAGACTATATTCTATTGCTTTCATCCTTTAAACAGGTCTTCTGGAACATGAGCAGAACACTCAAATGTAAAGTGGTAACTGCTTGTGTTTTCATTATCAACTTCTTACTATATACTATTTGTGGTGTATGGTACAAATCAAAATAACCTATCGTCACAAATAAAGTTAATTTTGTATATTTTTAGGGTTACACTTATAGAACTCTGGTATTCCTGTGATGGAACATGCTGTAAATCCAGAATCATCAGTGGCATTTAAATCAGAGTCAAGTTTGGACAATATGGAAAGTAATTCCCAAGGTATTTACTTTTATTTAAGTAGAAAACTATATGTAATTCTCAAAATGCTAGTGAAAAACTTGAAAGCAAACTTCTGACCTAAAGTTGAATTTAATGTAAAAATTCCCATTTCCATAGATGAAATTTTGTGTTTCTTTATCGTTTGCCTTCTGCACAAATGTTCACACATAATGTTCAGAATGAAATTTAGCAACCAAAAAATGTTTAAATCCTGGCTTTGCCATTTATTTCATAGTCCAAAAGCAAATCATTTCTTTGAGCCTCTGTTTTCTTATCTATAAAATAAGATTAGATTAGATGAACTGGAGGGCTTTCCAGCCCTGTATTTGTTGTGCTTATGCCATATTAATCAGAAATGAATACATTTTATTTTGTTTTATTTTTTTAGGCTTGGATGATAAAGGTGACCCAAGCAATGATGAGGCTCCAAAAGCAATTAAACCCACAAGTAAAGAGTTTAGGAAAACATGGGGTTTTCGAAGAACTACTATTGCTAAACGTGAGGGTGCAGGAGATGCTGAAATAGATTCTCTTGATCAGCAACCGCAGCAGCAACAAAGCCTCTCCCTTCGTCGAAGTGGGCGGCAACCCAAGCGAACAGAAAGAGTGGAAGAATTTCTTACAACAGTTAGAAGGAGAGGAAGAAAAAATGTTCCTGTTACCCTGGAAGATTCAAATGAACCAGCCTCCTGTCCAGTTACAGATGTAGAAACTGCTTCTGAAGGGAGTGTGGAAAGCACTCCTGAAACCAAAACTGGTCAGAAGTCTGATTCTAGGAATGTTAAGAGTCAATCTACTGTAGTTGCAAAAGGAACAAAAGATGAGGAGGAGGAGGAGGAGGATGACACTTCTGATAGTGACAGTGATGGATTGACATTGAAAGAACTTCAAAATCGTCTTAGAAGAAAACGTGAACAAGAACCCTCTGAATTGACCCTAAAGGGTATACAAAATCGCCTAAGGAAGAAACGTCGTGAAGAGGATCCCACAGAAACTGTTGATGTTGAGGCAGGTAACACCGTGGAAACTGAAGTGCCCAATAAGCAAGAACCTGAAACAGTGGATCAAGTACCTATCCCCCAGGAGTCTAAAGAAGAACAGGATATTAAGTTGGAGGGGAAAGTTACTCCAGGAATCAAAGATGAAGAGCCTGAAGAACTAGTGAAGCGGAAACCTGAATGTGAGGTTTATGACCCTAATGCATTATATTGCATATGTCGGCAGCCTCATAACAACAGGTAGGTAGTTGGTACTTAGAAAATTGTACGTTTTTGCCTTTAAATCTATCCAAGTGATATAAGATTTAGTAGCGAGACAAGCCTTTATTGGTAAATCCTACCAATCATAGAAGTTATTTTAGTTGTATTCATTTATCTCCAGATTAGATTTTTTTCTTATTATTTCAGTTCAATAAATTGATACTCATATTTGTTGCATTTTTCATTATCTAATACTTTTTTTTATGTTTTCAGATTTATGATTTGTTGTGACCGTTGTGAAGAATGGTTTCATGGTGATTGTGTAGGGATTTCTGAAGCTCGTGGGAGGCTTTTAGAAAGGAATGGAGAAGATTACATCTGTCCAAATTGCACTATTCTGCAAGTACAGGATGAGACTGCTTCAGAATCTGATCAGCAAGAAGCTAAGTTTAGGCATGAAAATGCTGATGGCACAGAACTAACAAGTATAGGAACAATAGAACAAAAATCCAGTGAAGATCAAGGAATCAAAGGTAGAATTGAAAAAGCTGCCAATCCGAGTGGCAAGAAAAAGCTCAAAATATTTCAACCTGTGAGTATTTTACCTTCTTATTTTTAATAAGGTATCTATTTCAGACTATTTATTGACTAAAACTTTCAGCACTGGATACTGTTCCTGAAACATTCTGAAAATATTATTGATAAGCAAGTACTTATTGGATATTATTTAAATATGGCTAATTTCTGATTTAATATTTATTTTTATGAAACCTGTAGAAAAATGTGGTATGTCATGGTTGCTACTTCTTTGAGTAATTCTTATGACTTGTAATCTACTTTATCACAGAATCTCTCAGAGATATGAGGACCACATTATAATTTTAGAAACAGACTTGAAACCATCATGGTCATTAAAAATTAAAACCATCTGGAATATAATTTTATATGTTAGCAAAAAAAGCCATATATTCAATATAATTCTGTCTTCCTTTTTTTTCCCTTTAAAGTATTTTCACATAATATTTTCTCATTTTGAGGCCAAAGTCAAATAAGAAACAGGTTTTGTTTGAGTGAACTAACTAAAACTAGTGATTTTATAAGGATAAACGAATTTCTTTAGAAATTGTATTTGATTTTGTTTTTTTGGCTCTTAATTTATTGTATTTGTAAAAATGAGATCCAAAGAACAGGTATAGGAGTGTGAATAATTCAGATTGACAAGTAATGAAGATAAAGTTAGGAGATGATGATGATGATGATGATGATGATGATGATGATGATGATATAATATACTGATATGCTTACTAGTGTCTCTAAAACAGAATAACTCCAACATGCTATTACAAAGTATTACAGCTTCTTTAATAGTTCTGATTGTGTTATTTAAATATGTTGTACATTTCAATCTGCAGGTTATTGAGACTCCTGGTGCCTCAAAATGTATTGGTCCTGGTTGTTCCAGTGTGGCTCAACCTGATTCAGTATATTGTAGTAATGATTGTATTCTTAAACATGCTGCAGCCACCATGAAATTTCTGTCTGCTGGCAAAGAACCAAAACCAAAAGTAAAAGAAAAGCCGAAATTGAAACCCGAAAAATGCAATCTTCCAAAATCTGGTGTTCAGGTAAGTTGGCTACTGTGGACAAACAAGTGAAGTATGGTTTTTATTTTGAGGGAAAAGAAAAGCATGTCTAAATGATATTCACGGCTTATATTGTTTTAGCTAATAGTGTGACCTTCCTCTCTACCAAGTTTTTTATCAGAGCTTTCAATAATGAACAGATATTAACCACATTTTAATAATTCCTTCTCCCATCTGCCTTCTAGTCAAGGGGCTAATGCATTGGAGAAGAAGTAGGCAGTGCAAGGAAGGAGGTAAAAAATAGGCTCTTTAATGAAGCTAAGTGATCTTCCCTCAGAGAAATTAAAATTGCTTACTAGCAAGTAAATGACAAAATTGTTGCTAATTTACATAAGGTTGTCCAAGTTTCCATTTACTAATTATGAGAAGTGAGATAACTATCTGACTTTAAAATATGAGATTTAGAATTATAAATCCAAAAATCACAAATCCTATTTTCATCATCTGCATCAAATGGTCACTAACTGTATTTGAACACCTCCTGTTGCCTCTGGGGGCAGCAATTCCAGTTTTGGACAGCTCTCATTTAATTTTGTTCTTAATGTTAATATAAAATTTGCCTTTTTATAACTTGGTTCTAGTGCTCTCTTCTAAGACCAAGCAGAAAAGTCTTAATTCTTTTATATGGTAATCCCGCAGATACTTTAAAAATTCAATCATCTCCTTTGCAATGGTTTTGAATTCTTTACCATCTTTGATGTCTTCCAGTTAGTGAATGTTCTTTTTTAAATGTGGCACTCAGAGCTGAACATATTAATTTCAAATTTGGTTTGATCAGAGTACTATAGGTTTGCCACTTTATCCTTCTGTGCATGATACTTTTATTCATTGCAACCTAACATACTAGCTTTTTTTGCTTGTTATATCACAGTTACGTGATGGTTTTACCCCATATGATGGTCCTTTAGCATCCTTGTTGGGAACAGTATAATAACAAATGTTAATTATAATATAAAACTGAAATCAAGTCTCATAACTTTTAGCCATTTTACAAATAGTGATTGAAATTTTACTGATTATACAGGCAGGTATTAAAATTTCTTCTGTCCAGAAGAGGCCAGCTCCTGACAAAAAAGAAAACATTGCAAAGAAAACTGTGGTGACGACACCTAGGAATGAAGGACTTGTTAAGGAAACAACTTCAGAAAGCAGCACACCATCCTGGGCAAGCGATCACAATTACAATGCAGTAAAGCCAGAAAAGACTGCTGCCATTTCATCATCACTGTTATATAAATGTATGTATCACACAGGGATTTGTCTCATCAATCCTTTACGTTCTATTCTAAATAGCCACCCAGTTTTGGCTTGTCCAAGATTTGGAAGTTTAGTCGTGTTTTTATTCTGCTCTTAAAACACTTTCTTCACCTTCAACGATTCATACACATGAAAACATCATGGTTCAGTCCACTTCTTAATCTTTTGTGACTTAAGGTGTTTTGAGAAAAAGAAAATGTGAACACATACACAACATACATACACTCACAAAACATAGTTGTCTACACATGGTTGCTGAATGTTTGTCCTTGATGATTGAGTTCTTAAAACTATTTTCAGTAGGTGGTAAGTATTTATAGTAATGCCAGCAAATTTTGCCTTAATAGGTTCAACACTTCATCCATGTTCATCAGTGCTCAATACCAACAATTTTATTGCTGTACAATTAGATTTCTTCCACAAAAGTCCTCTAACACCTCATCGTGGTGTGGAGGTGACCTTGAGTTCTTGAAGGCTATGCCATTCAGTGGTGGAGTGCAAGCTCTGGCAGCCCCTACCAAGCTGGAAAGGCTTCGAGAGTGTGGGCCCAGCGACGGACGGACTGTATGTCTGCTGTCCAAGGACCAGCCTAGCTAAATTCGGAGAGGTTCTTCGCCAGATTGGCCATAGGCTGACGAATTTTTCGCCCACAGTCACTCACAGACCATCTACTAAGTTGTAGAGGGGTTGGGATCTGTGTCAGGGAAGAAAGTACCCAGACCAACAAAATCCCAGATCCTTAAAGTACATTAACCATGTGTATATATATATATACATATATATATATAGTATATATAATTTTTTTTTTGTGCACATGTAAGCAGCACATAATCATCTATTCTAATAAGTTGTACACTTTGGAAACTTCCTGCAAATAACCTGAGATGATACTCTGTTTATATTAGAGATTTTCAGGTTTAATTTTTTATTTCTGACTGGGCAGATTAGAGGGTTTTGTTTATTTTTTGCGTGTCTAATTCATATACTACATTTATTCACATAAACACTCAATTTTACAGAAGATCTGACTAGTATATAAAGGTAAGTGAATAGTGTATATTTTCAGAATTGTAGCAAATATTAATGAAGGTTAAAAAAAAACTAGCTTTCTATTTTCAAGTAATTCTGAATTTCTGGCCCCTATTTTCCTAATTCTCCACTTTTGGAATATAAGGATTAAGTTCATCCATATCTGTTCCAGAGTAATGAAATTACAACATTCAAATACATTCTTAGAACTATTACAACTTATATCTGTTTTGCCAACAGATGATATATACCTGTATCAGTCTACAATCTGACAGTTATTTTGGAAATTAAAAGAGGATAGGCAAAGGGGAATAAAAACATAATACACATTCACCTTGTTTTTGGTGGCAAACTTTGATACTGCAACTGATTCTACTGGAATTTCATATCCGAACCTTTGGAAACTTAACCTGTATTTTAATAACTGTATATGATATCAGGAAGCCATCTGCATGGAGGGGAAAATAGGTCTTAGCTATCCTTATTCCATTGTTGTCTCTTTTTTCCACCCCCATTAGCCTTATTCTAAATTCCTCTGAAGATTGAGAGGGCAAAGTCCCTGTCACAGATTTGGAGCTATAAGGGAAATTAGAGACCACCAGAATTCAATAAGAGGAGAATTATATGAGATGAGGTCCATGTATGCTTTCTCTACTCTCTTTCATTTCTCTTACCTATCTAATTTTTTAGCCTGAGGCACATCTCACCTATATGTTATTTCCAGTTATAGTAAATGAATAGCAAAGTTCGAATAACCCATTGGTTTGATTCTTATAGAGGTATATATCCTGAAGGATCTTCACTTGGGAAGGAGGGGAGCATCTGAGGTGGGTTTTGAGGTGGAAAGGGGTAAATGGAAAAGGGAAAATGGGGCAAAAGTGGGATGGGGTGGGAAAGGGAAGGTTGGTTATTATGTTTCTTGTTACTCCAGGCAGCATTGGATTTGAAGCTAGAAGACCTGGATTTGAATCCTTGTTCTGCTACTTCCTGTGTGACCTTGGTCAAGTCACCTGCACACCTCTGGGCCTCATTTTTTCAAGTGTAACATGAAAGGGGGTTGGAGTAGATGATTTCTTAAATTCCCTTTCAGCTCTACACCCTATGAACCTCCAAGATCATACCAGGGAGTAAAATACAAAAAAAATCATTCATTGTGTGACTGCTACTAAACCCTTCTAGCCCTTCCTTAGAATTGGTGACCACCCATGGCTCTTCTTTCCTTTTACTAAAACTGTGAGATAATATCTAGTGTATTGTTTGGGATAACAGAACTCCAGATTAGAACAGCTTCAGTTAAGTGTAGAATGTATCATACATATAAGGAGGGGTGTGGGGGGGAGAAGGTATAGAATAACATCTCTATAAATAGCTCTCAGCAGGGTGTTTCCATTATATATAGATTTTCCAACTTGATAGTTGACTAGCTCTGTATTATAAAAGTCAGCATTTGAAAGTATTTATTTGGGGGTTTTGAAAAAAATGCTCTCAATTTACTTGCTTCCCTAAACAGTGTTGAACATGGGTTATGGCTGCTGCGACAATGTTCTGGGCCTCACATAAATGAGAAATTTATTTTTCTGTTGAAGAGGAGCAATGATTCCATAAATTGAAGCTTCTAATTCTTCATTAACACTTAAAAGTAATGTCAGAAGCAGTATGGCAAGTGGATAGAGAACTGGAAGATCTGGGTTCAAGTCTCATCTGAAACATACTGTACCTTCCTAAGCAAGTCATTAACCTCTAAGTGCCCCTGTGGGAATTCTTAAGACTTTAAGTGACAGAGAAGGTGCCCATATGAATTGATAGAAATAGTCTTGAAAGGAATTATCTATTCTAATGAAATAATTAATGCAGTCAAAAATAATACAATATTAAAAATTAGTTAACATGAATAGTTTTTTAATGTTCAGCATTTTGGTGCTATCTAATTCTTTCAAATTGCTGATATGGGTCTTTATTCTCATTTGTGTGAAGTTGGTTTCTGTTTGTGTATCCCTTTTTGTTTCTTTCTCCACTTCTGTCTCCCATCATTTGTAAGGCATAGAGTTGAAAACAATTTTCTTAAATTTTTGATACCTATAATCCCCTCTTTGGGTATTTTAGAACTATAAAAAAGAAATTCTATAGTATTGAGGTTCAGAGGCACATTTCTTTCCTACTTTTTTTTCTCTTTTCCCCAGTTTCATTGAGGTTATTCATATCACTGGCATGGTGAATACACACTGCTTAACACAAAAATGAACTTTAGACCACCTTCCAAAATTTTGCTTTGGATCTATGAGCTATCCTCAAAATATAGGAGCCAGATGAATTTCTTTGCTTTTAAGAGCGAAAAATGGGGGTAGGTGGGAAAGCTGCATGTTTGACAGAGGACATTGGACCCCACATTTAACCAAGATCTACAGAAATACCTCAAAGAATCATCTGGAAAGGTTCAAAGAGTGAGTTGCTCACATCTGACCAGAACACATCCGGGCCCTGTTCATGGGGGTGGGGGGAGTGCTAGAGGCCAGCCCCACCCTCCCTCTTGCCCAGTCTCTACCTCTGTGGTTACAGGGAGTGGAGCACAAGTTGGAGCAGGTACAGTGGTAGCAGAGGGCTCTGAGGAGCCCTAATGGGTTGGCCGCTGCTGCTGCCCACTGCCCCAAGGACTTCTTTTCAAGTTGCTGTGATAGTAAAAGTGAATCTGCATGAGCTGGAAGAGTGAAGTGCGCTTCTGTAGTTGGGGTAAGATTTCGCTGAAAAGAGTAGGTGCCAGGGTCACTTGGCACACAGGATTTGTCCAGCCCTGATCTACGGTAACATTTACATTTTGTTTTGAAAACTTAAAGCTTTACATACCATATTCAGATTATTTCTATTTAACTTATTTAGAGATATTCTTTAAATTTTTTAGATATAAGCTAAAAAGTATTAGAGGCAAAGCAATAAGGAAAACTTTCCACTACCTCTATTTCTGGTTGTCCAGTTAACCACGCTGTGTCAATGAATCACTTTTTTGAAATTTAGAGGACATGTTAAGTAACCTATAGAAGTAAAACATTCATTCCACTGTTGAAATCCGCTACATGGACAGCCTCCATACAAAAAGATAATGGGGGCGGGTACTCCTTAAAGAGGTTTCACTGAAAATGAAACTTAAAGCAATAGCATATGAAAAATACTTTGTGGAAACACAAGCATGGTAAATAAACCTGATTGGTTTATTCAGGGTCTGCTTTGTGTTTATTATGGGTTGATTGTTGGCAGCAATGAAATAAAGGTAATTTTACTACCTGTATTGAGTGGGAGGTTGGCTAGAATGAGGTTTGGGGATGTTTTGGTTTGGGTAATGTAGTTTTAAAAAGTCCTGAACTTGGGCCTGTGCACGGGAAATTAGGTTTCTCACTAGAAATGTAAGCTGGGCAGATCACATTTGGGCCCCTCAGGTTTCATCTTTAAAATGGACATAAAACTAGATTAATTCTAAGCTATCTTGCATCAACATTTTTTCTATTCAATCAGGGACCTCTGCATGCAATACAAAGCACTGCAGTAGTAGAGTGGATGAGAAGTTCACAGTCTCTAATATCCAGTTGACAACATGGAAAGGGTTAGGACAGGAGATACATATGAGGCACACAAAGCAATATGTGAGTTCATTAGAAGCTTATAGAGGTTATACCAAGGTTGCCTGGAAGGGAAAAGATTAAGGGAAATTTTAATGGAAGAGATTGTATTTGAGTGGATCTTTAAAAGATAGGTAATTGAGTAAGAACAGTACAGAAGGACACCTGATTAAAGATGTGTAGGGAATAGAAAAAGCAGGAAAACCCTGGGAGACAGGCCAGTGTGGTTAAAAGTGGAGAGAACAGTGGAATTACATAGACTGGAAAGTGGAGTGGTACAATACATAGTTTTTAATGCTAGGCATGGAACTCGAAGACTTAAGATTTCCATGCCCCTAAATAATTACTAGATTTTTCTCTCCCTTGATTTCATTTTTATGACAAGATTTTAGACCTTATTTAAATATTAATATGTAGTGGGTTTTTTTGTTATATAGTGCTATAATAATTGCATTCTTTGTAGAAAAAGCTAAAATTGGGGGAATTGACCATTAAATTACAACACAAATTGAAATGAACACATTTGACCTATTTATCCCTCTCCAAATCTTTTTTCTCTTAATTCCCAGGATGAGATCAATACCTTTTTTTTAGGACTTATGCTTAGAAAGTAAGATATGGTATACATTTGCATTGGGATTATTTAAAGATTAATACTTTAAATTTGATAACTGTTCACAGAAATCTAGTAACTAGTATTTCATGTTTTCTTGTGTAAGTGGGCTACTTACATTTTAAAAGTAGTTATCAGCAGGAAGACAATTATATTACTGAATTAGAGCTTCTAAATCATAGAATCTAGAAGCAAACTAAGCCTGAATTTTTGCCCCTATCATTTACTTAAATGGAAAACTTATGGGGCTTTCAGGAGGAATGAACCAGAAGGGGATTCGGGAGGAAGAAAAAAGGTAAATGATAGCATATTTTAATTAGCAATATTTATATAATCTACATTAAGACGACATTTGGGGTTTTGTAGAATTATCTTTTTAGAGGGTGGCCTATTTAAGAATCTATTTTAAATGGTGACTTAATAGTTAGCTACATTTTGATAAGATTTTTATATTGTTTTAAATTTTGCCTATGCTAAAATTGGCCAAAAATTGAAAATATATCAGCAAAATCAGTTCATTTTCTTGGCTTTAGACCTTCTAAAGCATATAAGTAAAGAGAAGACCAATCTGGGACTTTTATTCAGAAGATGAAATTATTTCACTTTTGTATTTGAAGTAAAAATAGATTCCATCCACCAGTATTAATAGACTATTTTAATATCTTAGTGACAATAGAGTTAATGACATCACAGATTAAGAACTGAAAGGGAGCATGTAATTCATCTTGACCAAAGCCCTCATTTTCCAAATAATAGTAACAACTAAGATTGATATGGCACTTGGAAAAAAAGCAGTGTGCTTTTTAGGAGTGTCCTCATTTGATTATTCCTGGCACATAATTAGGCCCTTAATAAATAACTTGTTAATTGACTAATACAACAGTTCTCTGAGGAAGGTGGCATTTTCCCTACTTTACAAATAGAGGTAGCCTAGGTCCAGAGGACCTAAAGTGACCCAAAGTTTCACAGGGTAGTAAAGAGAACTGGGATTTAAATACCCAGGTTGTCTGACTCCAGATAATCTCACTAAAAAAGTATACTTTAGGTTATTTTTTCCAAAGTACTCTATAATAGAATTATAGAGTGGAAAAATAATGCTATAATTGTATTTTTACCAAAAAGTAAAAGTTGTTGGCATTTGAGGTATTTTAAGAAAAAATTGATCATTTTAGTCATTGAATTGAGAACTTTGTGAGTTCCCATCCACTTATGAAGAATGCCCATAGATATATAGCTTTTTAACTTTTTTTATTCAGATACTTAATTCATGCATTTCTTGAATCTACTTTTTGTTTTTTAAAAACCCTTACCTTCAGTCTTCAAATCAATACTGTATTGATTCCAATGCGGAAGAGTAGTAAGGACTAGGCAATTGTAAGTAAGTGACTTGACAAGAATCACTCAACTAGTATCTGAGGTTAGATTTGAACCCAACACTTCATCTCTTGGACTGACTCACAATCCACTGAGCTACCTAGCTTTCCCCTTCAATCTACTCTTAAGAGGAGTAGTTATCTTTTTTTTTTTTTTTTTTTTTTTAAGTTCAGGCAATTTGGAGTAATAAAAGAGAGAATTAAGTCTGGAATTTAGAAAAACCTGGGTTGAAGTGTTACCTCTCACATGCTGGCAATAAGACTCACCAGCCCTGTCTTCTGCACAGAGTAGTGGCTTAACAAAGGCTGTTTAATTGACTTACTTGACCCTCTCAGTGCCCCCGGTGAAGTTGCAGAGTAGCCATTTTGTTTCCCTTTCTTCCCCCAGAGTTAAATTAAATCACTATTCTACTTTGTTATATGCAAGAATTGACTTAGCATTTTTAATTTCCACTTAAGGTTTTAAGATTATAAAATTTAGGGTCTTAATTGTCTAGTACTTTTCATGTTGGAGAGGGATGATGGAGGTAATCTCATTTTGTACATGAAAGAGATTTTTCTGTAATTCCCAGAAGTCAAACTGCGGTCTGTCTCCACCCAAGACTCTTGCTACTTCACCATTGAGTCTCTATCCAAAGAAATATGAAAGCTCTGATGCCTTTTCAGATTTGGCTAGTTATGTACTTTAGAATTGATACAAATTATATGGATTAGCAAAAAGTTTCTTGTGAGTTGTTTTAAAATACAGTGATGTGTACTATCTAGACTGATATGGAGGCAGAGAATCCAAGTTAAGATCCTCACTTTATTATTTCCCCTCTCAATAAAAAGTTTTCTTTAGAATAGTTCTAAAAATACTCTTGACACTAGTGTCACTTGTAAATAGTTGATAGAATGTCAATTCTACATAATATAGTCGGACATAATTGTAAGAATAAAACTATTTGGATTAAGAGGCCTTAGGTTCAAATAGTTTAATTTGCTACTTGTTGGAACACGGACAGGTCATACATACTAGGCCTCAAAGGAGGTTAGATTAGATCTCTTTAAAAGTCCCTTTTAAGTATTTTTATCCCCTTTCCTATTTCCTGTCTCCCAAAAAGGTGTTGATCTTTAATTCTGAAATAATTCTGTATGCATTTCTTCTGGTTGAAAAATTACTGAAACTTGAATAATGTTTTTAATATGAATTTTCTTAAATTTTTAGTGCTTATAACACAAATTACTATATCCCTTTTTTAAAAAATCATGCTTCATTGCCAGGAAAAACTTAACAACTGTTGATAATCCCCATTAACATACCAGTATAATGCCTTATGGTATGGAGGTAACCCTGAGTTCTTTCCTAGAATGCCAGTATAAGAAATATTTGCTGTATGTGCAAATACACCTAAGTTCTGAAGAAGCTGGTCACAAGAATGTTAGCAACCAGATGTTTTTTGTCTTTTTTGCCTTTAATTCATGAAGGCTTTCTTCTTAGTTGTGAAGTACACAGTGGTCTGTATCTGTGATAATGGGTTTGGGAATTACATTCATATTACATTAAATAGCTGAGATCACGAGGGTCGGTTGGATTTTTTTCTACAAAATGGCTTGCCTGGTTCTAGATGGGAGCAGGGTTCTTATAAACTTTGACCTTGTAGGGGACTTCCTTATTATTTAGACTTGAGTGCTCCCCCAAGGGGACCTCATTTCAGAAGCTGAGACAAGTCCCCAATTCTGAATCTTCTCTACTCTCCTTAGTTACTGCTGGCTTTCTTCAAGCCCATGAGAGGTAGGCAGGTGAAGAGCAAGTGAACGGTACTGACTAAAGGAGACATTAAGATCAGCAGATGGAAACAGCAAACAACCTTTAAACCAGGGTTGGATGGATCAAGAGATTACTAATTAATGGAATTATCACATTTCCCTTAGATTTTCAATTCATATTCTACCCTTGATTCATATAGCTTTTATAGTTTACAAATAAAAGGCAAAAGATTTTGAAATGCTGTGATCCATTACTATTAGGGCAACATTGCTAGAGGATTGCTGAACAATTGGGGACACCTGAAAATTGCTTTACTTAACAAATTAGTAGATCCTGAATTTTTTAGGGAACCTAGCTTGAGGATTAGAGAGTACCTAATATTTTATACCTTTTAAGTTTGTTGGGATAAAAACTGTTTAAATTGTCTTGCTTTAGAAACTACTTGACATAAAAACTTGAAAACCTTTCACAAGATTTTCTATTGCATACTTATCAATATGATTTTTGTCTGCCTCTATAAACTATCAACCATTTAAGTTAATGTCGACTTTAAATTTTGCTCATTGTCAGAAGTATTCTGCAGCAAATGACTTCTGCAGAGGAATAAGAAAAATTTTTACTATAACAACCAAACAGTAGACAATGTATGTTATTTTCAAAAGCAGAGCTAAAATCCTTGATGCAAATCATACAATATTGGAATTTCTGCAAGCAATATTTTTTGGTAACTATTAGCAACTAGCATTCATTTTTCAGTGATATAGAAAAAAGGCAAATAATCTTTCGGATTCACCAAATATTACCACCAAACTTAATTCCCTGTTACTTATTTCCTTTATATGTTTTCTGAGGAATTGGTAGGGAGCCAAGTTGGCAGTAGAACCAAAAGGCCTGAATAGTTGACCTATTTCCACTGCCTTGTGAGGTTTAAATGAGTTGATTATATGTAAAACATTGTAAACTTTTATGTACTGTATTATGGTTTGTTAAAAATTATTTACCTTATCACTTGAGGATAAAAAGCAGGTTTTAAAAGACCTATTAAAGTAATGAACCTAGAAGCAGGAAGAGAAGACTTGGGTTCAAATATGGCCTGCGACACTATGAGACACTGGGCATATCACTTAAGTCTCAATTTCCTCATCTGCAAAATGAGGTCAATAATAGCATTTACCTCCCAGGTTTACTGTGAAAGCAAAATTAAGATATTTGTAAAGTTCTTTATAGGCTTTAAAACTATTTGTAATTTTATTCAAATATAATATATTAAGGGAGAATGAATTATAGGAATCGGTTAACAGGTATAAAAAGCCCTTACTATCTGATGAATATTAAATTCAAAAAATGTTAAGGCTGCAAGATCCCTTTATCTCAGCCTCATTTTGTAGATGAGGAAACAGGTTTTAAAAATGAAGTGAAAAATGCAGTTAATAGCAAATAGGACTCGACCCAGATTTGTAGACTTTTGATATTCTTTCCTTTTTTTTTTTTTTTTTTTTTTTTTAAACCCTTAACTTCCGTGTATTGGCTCCTAGGTGGAAGAGTGGTAAGGGTGGGCAATGGGGGTCAAGTGAGTTGCCCAGGGTCACACAGCTGGGAAGTGTCTGAGGCCGGATTTGAACCTAGGACCTCCTGTCTAGGCCTGACTCAATCCACTGAGCTACCCAGCTGCCCCTATTCTTTCTGGCCCCAAATATTGCCTCCTTTCCTCCCAATAGTAAAGCCACTGGAATAAAATTCTATTACACTTATTTGGTCAGGAGGTTTTTAGGGCTTTTTAAAATCTCATATTGTTGAGAATTTTCAGTACTTTACTTTTTAAAAAGAGACCAGGACTTTTCTTTAACCTGAAATTGCTCTATTTAAAATGAGTCTAAAGTTCTTTTTTTCTGAACCTCTCAATAACCCTTAAGTCCTGTGTGTTGTATTTGTGTTTGAAAGGGGATTATGGCAGCTTCACAAAGGGATAACAAGAATTTGACAGTCTGTAAAACTTTTATTATATTATTGATTAAAGAGGAGCCAATAATACAATTGAGATCAGGTTGGTGATCTAATTTTTTTCCTTAAAGAATGTACTTTAAATTATTCATAGAACTATTTAGTATTTTCAGTTCCAGTTTAATACATCAGAATCATGGTTGACTTGTTCACTCATAATGTGAGTCCCATTCAAAAGTATTATTTTCTTATCTAATATACCATTATTATCTACATGACCCTTTAACAACCTTAAAAATTTTAACCCAATAAAAGGGTACCTATAAGGTTTGGTTATTTTACTCTGTAATACTACATTACAGTACAGTCTGCCCCATTTAGCAAAAACGTAAATGAAATGTAAATAAACTTAATGTTTAACATGGCACTTTCTCATTTGAGAAAGATACAGTTAATTTTCAGCATGGTGTTTCTTACCTTGTTTTACTTTTGGTGGGTGGAGTACAGGGTAGTTATTTTAGATATGACTTCATTAAAAAAAAACTCATCCATAAAAAAAGTACCATTAGTATCCGAGTGACATTTTTGAAATTGCTGGATATAAAATAGAGACAAGTGATCAAATGAAATGAGTTTGGAAGATAACTTGGATGTGATGTTAGACCATAGTGCTAAATGATTCTGATTTTCATTAACACATCTAGTGCATGAAAAATATAAAATCCTGAAAACATCATTGTCGAGATTGGAAAGTAAAATTATTACTGTTATTAATAGCTTTAGCTACTAAACTGAGCCAAAAGATATCAACCAAATAAGATTTTTATACATATTTAGAGACACAAGGACCTCCCACCTCAATTTAAAGTTAAGGAAATTTGGGGTTTTTTTTCTGGATTGCATACTGAAACAATTTTTAACATTAGTTATCTGACATTTTGGGATCCAAATTCCCTCTCCCTTCCTCATCTTTGAGCACAAATATTCTGTACATACTTTTAACACATTCTAATGTGTTTATATATATGTTTTATCCCCTATTGTAAAAATCTTCAGGGTAGGGGCAATGACTTCTTATGGCTAGCACAATTACTACTTGTTGAAGTTTTACTGTCTTTAAGTCCAATTCTTTATTAAAGTACCACATGTTTTATTAAGTCTTATTGCTCCTCCTACCATCTCCCCCACCCTCATCATTAGCACTTTAATTTGTACTTTTTGTGAAATCAGATTTCATTTAGTATTAAAGCTATACCTTATCTGAATTTTTGGTCATAAGGCAGATGAGCATGGTGTTCAACATAAAGTAGATATGAACGTTCAATTGAATTATTAAGTACTTGCTATGGCAGGGTGTTGTGAATAAACTCAAACTACCCTAAAGATTAGTGTAAATAATCTGAGTGAATGATTGAACATGGATAAAAACAAATAAGCAGTGTTGGAAAGTAGACATCCTGGAACGTTTTTGGTATCGTTTCCAGTCTTTTGCTAGGTATTATAACAGTTTTGGAAACAACACATACAAACATCCACCATGCTATGCAGGATTCTTTCTGTTTCTTATATGTTGAAATCTTAAAATGGCTGTAATATGAAATGATTCTCAAATTAGAAACATCACTGTACTCTGGTTAGACTGCCCTCAAACTATTATAGGCTGTTAAAGTAGAATGCAAAAGCAACATGATTTTGTAAAAAGATGTTCTATCAGGATGGGATCAAGCCCCACCTCTGAGTTCTTGATTGCCCTTTAGCAAGTTATTCATAGTTCTCCAGACAGCTTTCTGTTCAGACTCTAAAGAATAGGTGATGGATCTTTATTGACAGGTGTACTTTTCTATAATATAATCTATAATATAAATGGTAGTTTGCTTAGGCATAACATATGATTGGAGCAAGCAAAGTGCTTTTTAAAAATCACTATTTCTACACTCATTTCAGTGTGTAATAATAATCTAGCTCAACTTGAAATAGACCATTTCCCTCTGGATAAAATGGCAAACACCTCAAAATTCTTATCTTCTTTGCCAACTTCCATTCTGTGAAACTGTTGCTAACTAAAATTTCACTGTTTCACTTCCCAATTCCTGGTAAAATCAGCTTGCAGATCTCACCCATTATCTGAACCCTGGACTTAAGTTTTCTTATCTGTAAAGTGAAGTACTAGATGATAACTAATCTTTCTAGTTGCAAATTACATATTACTGGTCTATCCTCCTAAGTCTTAGCAAACACTCGTTCTACCTAGGTACTATTTGGCCTAAAGTTTAAAATGTTTTCACACTATTTTCATTCTGCCATCTTGCTCTTCAAATGTATTCATGAAGGCAAAAATAGCTATATCACTTCATTTTATGTGAGTTTTTCTGTTCAAGTTCTGCTAGCTGGTATTTTGGCATGGATAAAAGACTATAGACTATACAAAACCTCAATAATTATTTAATATTTGACTTGTGTAATTTTTTTTTTCAGGAATATCCTGGATATATAACCTTTACAAGAGAAAGTTGTGAGAATAAGCCTAGATTTAATATCCTTGTTCACATGGACAGTTCTTAGCCACATTTTACTATAAGCTTTGTTATAAAATTTGAAGTGTTATCTTCTGGCATAATTCATTTCTATGCCTTCCTAAAATTTCATTTGCACTTAAAAATACTATATGTTATATTGTACATACTTAAATGGAACTCAAGATTTCTCACCAGTAAAGTGGGGATAGCATTACTTGTAATATCAAGCTAATTGAATTATGAGAAAAATATCAGATAAGTCTTCAAAGAGCTTTATCAATGGGAATTTTGACCTTTTGGAGGGTTAAATTATGTTCCCTATTATGTAAGTGATAGTTAGCTTAGACCTGAGTATTTGATTCTGACACTGACTTTAAAAAAGATTTTCCGTAAGCAGTACATAATTCCCTCTCATGTGGGTTTATTTCACTCTTGCTTTATATCGTAGATAAGATAGTGTACTAAATCCCTTATGGTTAAAGATTCAAATCACGATGTAAAATTCTTCTGTGAAATTGCATAAGATTTTTTCAGAAGATATTTTCATTTGTCCCATTAACCATTTCTGAATAAATGAATTAGAATTCAGAATTTATGTATTTGAAATTTTTCAAAATGAGGTCTTAATTTTCTTAAATCCACATATCTATGATTTAAATTATGATGTATATTCTGATGTGACGTTTATGAGTTAAAATTCCCTGGGCATTTTGATGAAGGCTATACTTTTTTGTTTCATTATAGAAGAATGGTGAAAAACTTGTCAACCTCAAAGAGAAAAACACAGCATTTCTGATAACCTTAAAAGAGAAGAGGGTTATGTTCATGATAATTAGAGATATCTAATTACACTGTTATTTGTCATTTTGGCTTTAAAGCACTCTACAAATATAACTACACTGAAATAATACATGTTTCATTCTACCATAGTTGTTAAATGGTATAAAATTTTTCCACAACTAGTTGAGAGAATTGAAAGTTACTATAAAAATTAATGTATCATTCCATCTCCTTGTTTGATTGGTATCTTCATACAATGGCATTTTGAAATCACAAGTGGTCATTCAATGAAGTGTTGTTTTATGTTCATGACTTTTATACTCAGTATTGAATTTTTAAAATTCCATTCTGTAACAGGACTTTTGACAAATGGTGATTTTGATAGTTCTCTTCCTCACATTTCCAGAATTCTTTGCTCTACTAAGTATTTGTTGTTTAGTGTTAAGTAAATTTCATCAGATTTCTTGTAATATGAATTATATTCTAATTTCTTTCTCCATAGAAAAAATGGACAGATTTTTAAATGATTTTTAGGTTTTGGGTATGTTACTGCTTACCATGTTTCTTTTTTTTACTTTGTAGCCATGAAAGAAGAGAAAAGGATTGAAGATAAAATGGCCACACCCCTTCCAGTGACAAAGAAAGTCATTCCTTCAACTTCAACTTCAACTTCTGTTGTTGGCAAACAGACCTCTTCTTTGCCTAGAAATTTAGTTTCAAAGAAGGCCCCTTCTTTTATTAATGCTTCAGTTACTAAGCAAGCCATTAAAAATTCACCTGGAGGTTTCAAAGGTGTCATCCCCAAGAAGTCATGGTTGTCTGGCAGTCCATCAGGCAATGTTTCAAATACCAAACAGTCAGGATTGGCTTCTTCTTCTGCAGCATCGGCTTCTAAAAAATTAAATGTTTCTTCTACATTAGCTGGAGGGCCTAGAAAGCCAGTAACACCTACTGCTAGTTCTGCTTCCTCATCCACGCCAGGAAAATCAGGAGCTAGCCCTTCCCAGTCCCAACCTAATTCTCAAATTCGACAAAATATAAGACGATCTTTAAAGGAGATTTTATGGAAAAGGTGCGATATTTTGCTTTGTGGGGGGTATATAACTTAAATTGTATATAAGTACTGAATTATTATACTATTACCTAATAAGATGGAAACTTTGGAGAAATACTTTTTCAACTCCATAACTTCAAACCATAAAATTTTTACATTATAATTTTTATGCACAATGAACACTTTAGTTTGCTAAAAGCTTCTTGCCATGAAGCTAAATAAACTTAATATTCCATGTTAAAATTGAAAAAAAGTTTTGACACTTGATTTTCAATAATTACAAGTGAGAACCAATTTAATTATGTTAAACTCAGTGTTTTATATAGTCTGTCTTTTGATTATTCCAACACAGAGTCAATGATAGTGATGACTTAATCATGACAGAAAACGAAGTAGGAAAAATTGCTCTACATATTGAAAAGGAGATGTTCAACTTATTTCAAGTTACAGATAATCGGTACAAGAGTAAATATCGCAGCATCATGTTTAATCTCAAGGATCCTAAAAATCAGGTTTGTGTGCTCCTTGCCTATTGGGATACACAAAAGCAAAAATAAATACTAATATTTGCTGTTGCTTTAGCTGAAGAAAACTCCCACAGCCTTCAGTTAAAAAATATGAAGTGCCTAATAGGTGCTAGAAATTTTTAAAAAAAGAAAGAAAAAATACACTGCTCCTACTTACAAGGATTTTTAAAGAATATCATAGTATCTGTATATAGGTAACTAGGATGTAAGATAGAATGTGATAAGAGCAAAAGAGATATCATTTATCAGAGAATATAAAGGAATAATTCCCGAGTTATTGTGGTAGTTAATTTGGGCCTCCTTGAAGAAAAGAATTAATGCAAGCATAAATGTAGATCTACCAAATTCCAGTCATAGAGAACTATACAATCTTGAGTCTGAAAATGCATAGAGGTAAAAGGGCACATTAAGTTGTGTGAAGTACTAAGAATCCACTTTTGTATCATGAAATATCTGAAATAGAGTTGTTTGAAATTAGGTTAGAAAGACTCCTTGGAGCCAATTTGTGGAAAGCCTTAAATGCCAGGTTAATTAATTGGTATTTTACACCATAGGGAATAGGCAAACACTGAAGGATTTTTAATGAGAGTAATAGGGTTATTACTTTGATTGATTAATGCATATTGATTAAGATTAATTTGACAGCTGCATGAAGGATGAATTGGCCAGATGAGCAAGTGGAACAGTCATAACCTTTGCAAGGAGGTAGGGGAGGGAAGAGTCTTAACTAGGCAGTGATAGCATCATTTGAAGAGAGGATGAGTGGACACAGAATGTCGTAGGAGTAACAAGATTTGATAACTGACTAGAAGAAGGGAGAGAAGGGTGAGAGACAAAAGTCTGAAATTTTTTTAGCCTAATTTGAGATGCCGGTAATATGTATGAGATAGAGAAATTGGTAGGAAGATCAAAGTTTGGTTTTGGTGGTAATGATGGGTATGACTTTCAAATCCATATGGAAATGTTTAACAGACACAGTTGCAAAATGAAGGTAAGAAATTAGGGATGTATAATCTATATTTCTTAATGATTTGTAGAGTTGCAGAAGTCAATGAGTAGGCAGAGGAAATAGTATATAGAGAAGAGGGCCAATGACAGCTTTTGTGGGAACACCCACACTTGGAAGCAAGAAGAAATTAGATAAAACTAGTAAAAAAGGCCAAGAAGGAAAAGTCAGACAAAACTTCCTATCTCAGAAGATGAGAGGGGGAAATTTATCTAGGAGAATGTACCTTACTATTAAAATGCTAGGTAAACTTAAGAAGAATGGAGTTGGGTAGCTTAGTGGATTGAAAGTCAGGCCTAGAGATGGGAGGAGGTCCTAGGTTCAAACTGTCCTCAGACACTTCCCAGCTGTGTGACCCTTGGCAAGTCACTTATATACAATAATATATACAGCCCCAATATACAGTATTGATTGTAAGGTGGAAGGTAAGGGCCTTAATAAAAATAAACGAAGAAACAAATAAAGAAGGATGAAGTCAGATGCCAATTGAATTTGACATTTAATTTGGGTGATTTTGGCAAGACATTTCAATAGAGTAAGAACAGAGGCCATATTAGAAGTGTTATTTTGTGATTCATTATAGAATTTTGCATTTTAAAAAAGTTTAAATGGGCAAGTAAATATTTATAAAATATCTGCTGTATGTGTAACATGGCCATAAGTGGTGTTACACAAAAATAGTCTATTAATATTCCTTCTGCCCAGAACTTTACAATCTAGTTGGATTTGTTCCATCTATAAAATAATTGACAATGTATTCATTTCAACACCTTTTGATTCCTTTGCTTACCCTAGTTTAGGTCTTTTATCATATATTATGCATTGGATATATATAATAGTGTCTTTGTTTTTTCTGTCATCAGTTTTTCTGTCAAAATCATACTTCACTGTTGTCAAATTCATCTTTCTAAAGGACCACTATAATTAGATCATTGTTCTGCTCAGAAATATTTTGTAGCTTCATGTTGTCTGTTCAGTAAAGCAACCCCTTAGTCTGATATTCAAGTTCTTTTTTTGCCTTGGCCCCAATTTATCTTTCTGGTTTTAATGCCCACTACTGAACCCTACATTTCTGCCAACTCAGACCCAAATGTGCAGATTCCTCCTTTCCACTTCAGTACTACTCTTCCATTTCTGCCATTAATCAATCAATATCTTATTTGTACTTAATATCCATAATATTATATGCTATTGCTAACATGCTACCTTCCCTGATCACCCTTACCTAAAAGAATCTCCTATTATTTTGTTCAGCCTAGGACATATGTGCTTTGAGACTCTTTTGTATATTTTTCCTGTTAGAATACACATTTTTAAGAGCAGAAATCATTCTGTCCATCTTGGTAGCCATATGTACAGTACTTTGAACATACTTCTTCAAATATATGAGTAATATAAGAAATTTTTTTATAGGGACTTTTCCATCGGGTTCTTCGTGAAGAAATCTCTCTGGCAAAACTTGTGAGAATGAAACCTGAAGAGCTTGTATCTAAAGAATTATCAATGTGGAAAGAAAAGCCAACAAAATCTGTAAGTATGAATTTATAATTTAAAGACTAATAAATTAGACAGCTATTTCATGTGAGAGTTTGATATAATACACTTGTTATTCTTTTATCTATAACCAATGAGAGCTTTTTGTTATAGTAGTGGGAGTATACTGAATTTGAAATCAAAACACCCAGGTTTGAATATTGCCTCTGCTACTTAATTGTCGTATAACTTTTCACAAGTCATTTAGTTTAAGACTCAGTTTATTCATTTATAAAAATGGAGAAGGGGAAAGTCCTCATTCTTATACTAATCTTTTAGGTTGTAAGAATTAAATAATATAATTAAAAGTGCTATGTGAACAATATTGTTTTTCATGTAACTTTTTTTCCTTTTAGATGATGGAATCCAGAAATAAATTACACAGTGAAAGCAAGAAGTCTGTCATGAAACAGGAAGCCATACCAGATATGGAAGATTCTCCACCAGTATCAGACTCAGATGTAAGTGTACCAAGCCTGTGTCTTACGTTTAAAAAATTCATGATTTTCACTAATATGGGCAGTTCAAAACCCCTTCATTCAAAGAAAACATTCATGAGTTGGTCCTGCTGAAAGCATTCATTACCTTGGTGACCAACCCAGAGGTTATCTGATCTGAACTTGACGAATCTTTTCCTCCAACAACAGACACAGGATCTTATCATATAGCCTATACATGAAGCATTTATGGCTTGGTGTAAGATCTGTTCCAGTCTAGACTCAGCTGCCAAAACCTTTGATCATGGAGTCAGTATAAGTCAGTGATGGCGAATCTTTTAGAAATAGAGTGCCAGGCTCCAACCCCACTCCAATCCCCCAGGCCAAGTGTCATGTCTGTTCTCCCCCAGTGACCACATGCCATGCCCCTTTACTCCCCCGAGTACTGGTTGTACCCTGCCCACCCTTACCCCACACAGGAGAGGGAGAAAGCACTCCCATTGGGCTACTGGGCAGAGGGGCAGGTGATATGAAAAAATGTCATCAGGCACAGTGGAGAGGGGGTGGGGAGCAGCTTTGCCTGAGTCTCTGCCTTTCTAGTAATGAACCTGGGGGTGGGGAGGAAGGATGGCCATGTATCCACAGAGAGCTCTCTGCGTGCTATCTTTGGCACCCATGCCATAGGTTCGCTATCATTGGTATAAGTTGTTTCAGAAATAAGCTTCTTCCAGGTGTTGTTTGTTGAGTCATTTTTCAGACATGTCTGTCTTAATGACCTCATTTGGAGTTTTGTTGGCAAAGACATTAGAGTGGCTTGCCATTTCCTTCTCTAGCTCATTTTACAGATGAGGGACTGAGGCAAACAGGCTTAATTAACTTGCCCAGGGACATAGAAATAGTAAGTGTCTGAGGCTAAATTTGAACTCAAGTCAGTGCTGTATCTACTTACACCACCCAGCTCTCTCATTTCCACAAGGTGGTATTAAAATAATAACAAAAACAATAGCAGTAATAAAAATAAGCATTTTTATTGCATTTCAAGGTTTGTAAAATACTTTACAAATCTTATTTGAGCCTTTTAACAACCCTAGGAGGTAGGTTTTATTAATGTGTTTTTTGGATGAGGAAAATAAAGTAGACATATCATACATCTAGGAAATGTGACAATCTTCCTGACTCTGCAGGTCCAGAATACTCTCTACTGTGCCCCACCTAGTACTTGCTTCCTAATGGATGAAGTGCTCATTTTTCATATTTAAACACATAAGGATGGCTTAATTGTTATTTTTGTTGTTATTTTTAGGAACAAGAATTAGCACGAGCCGTGCCTGAAAAAAGTAGTGCTCCTCTTCTTGATGTTTTTAGTAGTATGTTGAAAGATACAACGAGTCAACATCGGGCTCATCTTTTTGATTTGAACTGTAAAATTTGTACAGGTAAATAAAATTTGATGATTAGCTTAAACATTGCATATATAATTTTATCATATTTGGAGCTACTTTTTCACTTTAAAAAGTACTGTTGATGGTTTTTTTTTTATGGTCATAAATAAAAATGTTTTACACTTTTTAACTTGGTTAGCATATTTGTAGGTATCAAGAATTTAAGTCTTTTCTCTAATTTTTCAGGTCAGGTTCCATCATCTGAAGATGAACCAGCCCCAAAGAAAGCAAAACTCTCTGCTTCTGTTAAGAAGGTGGAATCAAAATCTAAATTTGACAGTTCTGGTTCTGGGCTAGTTACTAATGTTGCTGATGAGTTAATATCTGAAGCCATAGTTGAAAATACTTTGGAACCAGAAGTTGAAAATATTTCCCAAATGAATTTAGAAAGAAATTATTTTCCTGTACCACTGGGGCATGGTAATGTAGAACCCTCTTCAATGGAAGAAAATTCATTATATCCCATCTCCTGCTCTGCTGGGGTTGTCACTACTGTGACAGTATCTGGTAGGGATCCCAGAACAGCACTAAGCAGTTCAGCTACTATCAATACCTCAGCTTCACGTCCTGGCTCTGGCCCTCTGACTGACAAACTATTGACTGGAGAAACAAAACAAGAAGTGCTAAAACCTATTTTGACGTCCACAGCAGTACCAAAATCCATACTGGCCAAGCCCTCATCTTTGCCAGACCCAAGATACTTACCAGTTCCTCCATCGCCAAATATTAAGTATGTACTTTTAATATAAATTTTAAGTTATTAGTATTCTTAAATATGTGGTTTATACATATATGCTTTATATCTAGACTTTTAAGATTGGCTTAGTAGAGCAAATGAAAAACTATTTGAGAGCATAAAGTTTTCATACTTGTACATATTTTTTTTTTGGCCTAAGTTTAGAATTTAAAATTTTGGTTAGAGAATATTTGAGGCGTAAAAAAGACTTAAAAACTTCACAGTGAATTTGTAGCCAATTAAAACAATTTAATTTCTAATAAAAAATCTCATTCTGTCTTACATTTTATTTATAGAAATATAATGGTTAGGGCCTTGCACTTTGTATTGAACAGATGACATGTATTGTGTGGGCTATATTTTTTAGAGGGATCACTTGATCCTACTGTATCGTTAAAGCCAGTCTGCTATTCACACTCAATTCAACCCAGTATGACTAACCCTAGAAACAGGAGCTGAAATGGAATTAGTGGAAAAGCTCCTGTGCTGATAAGTAGCGAGATCTATCTCATAGGTGGCTACTATAATATATTTATCCTGGTCCAGTTTAAGAGACCTAGACTCAGAACATATCCTAGGGGAAATTGTTATAGAAACTTTAATGCTTAACTTAGAAAATAAGACAAAGGAGGGATAAACAGTCTTCAAATATTTGATGCATTGTTTATGGAAGAGTTAGATTGATTTTGTGTAACTATGGAGGGTAGAATTAGGACCCAGGGTTGGAAGTTCTAGAGGGGTACATTTTAATTCAATATTAAAAAGCATTTTTGAAAAATGGGCAGTAAAGTGGAGTGTCTTACCTTGAAAGTTGAGTTTCCTTTCAATGAAAGTATTTGAACAGACTTGAATGATTGCTTACCAAATTTCCTATTGACAATTTCTAGATTATGTAAGAAGTTGACCTAGAAACAAACTCTTGTGCCTTCAAACTCAAAAATTCTCTAATTTTATGCATTATTTTAAATGTAAGGCTATTTTATTAGAAATTGAACTGAAAAATAAAGAGCATATTAATATAGTAAGGCCAAAGTATATTCATGACTAGATTACAAGTGATTTAGACTTTTTATTTTTAAGCTAAAGTGAAATCAAGTCTCTTACAGAGAGAAGTAAATTGATGTTTTTATGGTTTTGTTTTGCAGTATTCCAGACTCACGATCCCCTCAAGAAGGAGATACTTCCCTCTTTCTCTCTCGTCTCAGCACCATTTGGAAAGGATTTATTAACATGCAAAGTGTAGCGAAGTTTGTCACTAAGGCATATCCTGTCTCTGGGTGTTTTGACTATCTCAGTGAGGTTAGAACAGAGTGTTCATTTATTTCTTATTCATGCAAGAATTCTGAAAACTTGTTCATAATTGATAGAAGAAAAAGCTCAAATATCACTTAGCCAAATAAAATATAGCTTAAATTCTTTAATACTTCTAAAGAGCTGTGATTTTTTTTTTTGGTGTGGATATTCCCTCCAGGACAGATCACAACACCATCACAATCTAAACATGATTTGAGTTACTGATTTATGGCCAACCTTTTGGTAATAAGCTTATTTATTCTAATTCTCATCTTGTCATAGTTCTGTTACTGGGGTGGTAGGACCTGCCAGTGTTCTGCTGGAATGTCCTTTGAGATCTCAGGGTAACTTCCATATCACATTGAGGCATTTGGAGTAGATTACCTGAGATATGCATCTTATAAGATCAAAATTTAGAAGTGTTTCTATTATGATTAAGGAAGTAAAGTGGAGACCCAAATATTGCTTTCATTATAGGTTCAGAATTAAACCACTATCCATCTTCACTAAAAATGAAATCATATTCACTCTCATTTAGTTAATTCAGTATTTATATTCTACTGTATATCAGCATGTAGCTACCATGTATCTAGGGACAAGTTCTTCATTCTATTACTATCTCGAAAGGTATTGAGGTATCCCTTGCAGGGAATACAGTCAATTTTCACTTCACCTTAATACTGAATAGTGATAGTTACAAGTACATGCCGATTTAGAGACCAGAAAAAAAGAATCTTTAATCCAAATCAAATCCTATTGTTCTTGTTCTCAAAAGTTGGCATTAGTTAGCATTCAGCCTATAGGAATATCTATCTGTGGGCTTCCTTTTTTTGTAGAAATTTTTTTTCTTCGTTGTGCTCTTTTTAAAATTTATTTTTATTTTAAAATATTTTTCCATGCTTACATGATTCATTTTCTCTCCCTCCCCCCTCTGAGCTGACAAGAAATCCCACTGGGTTATACATGTGTTATCACTTGATACCTATTTCCTTATTATTAATTTTTGTAATAGAGTAATCTTTTAAAACCAAAACCTCAAATTATTTACCCATATAAACAAGTGATAAATCATATATTTAATTCCTCTATGTTTCTATTCCCACAGTTCTTTCTCTCTATGTGAATAACATTATTTTTCCTAAGTCCCTTGGGATTGTCCTGGATCATTGTATTTGTCTATGAGCTTTCTTAGTCGAATAGTTTTTTTCTTTAAGTATTGAGTGATTTTTTTTGTACTTCTATTTTAACTTCACTTAATTTTTTAAAATACCTCTTGTTTAGGACCTGCCAGATACAATTCACATTGGTGGGAGGATCTCACCCAAGACTGTTTGGGACTATGTTGGCAAACTCAAATCTTCTATATCAAAGGTATTCACTTGAAATCCATTCTGTCCATTTTTTTAACTATAATTTGGTTCCTCTTTTGAGATCTCCCAAAGACTCTCATGCATTTCTTCAAGTCAGTATTTTTAAAAAAGCCTTGTGAAGAAAAGTGGTAATTTGTATATGTTAAATGACTTACACATCTTAACTGTTTTGTGGGGCATAGAGAATTCATTATCAGCTCTAGTATGTTAGCAATACATTAAGTGTTTCAATCCATTAATGGGAAGAAGGAATCTAGGAACTCTATGAGCTTGACTCTCAGGCAATTTTACTATTCCTACTTGAAGAAATGTAAGGACAACATAATTGTATGCACCAAAACCTGGAAGTCAGTGTTCCATTTTACATAGCACTTATTTTAAATAAAAAATTGAACTATACATTCCTCTCCAATTTTTCTTGGATATCACTAGGTCAAATTTTTTTTCCCTTGTACTTTTTTTGTTATAGGAGCTATGCTTGATTCGTTTTCATCCTGCAACAGAAGAAGAAGAAGTTGCCTATATTTCTCTCTACTCCTATTTTAGCAGCCGTGGTCGTTTTGGGGTTGTAGCTAATAACAACAGGCACATCAAGGATCTCTACTTGATTCCACTGAGTGCTAAGGATCCCATTCCATCAAAACTCTTGCCCTTTGAGGGACCAGGTAAGCACAGAATTTCTGGGTGGGTAATAGGTACACCTAACAAATGGCTAAAAAATTCATCTCCTTTTTAAGAAGTTTGTGAAAAGGTAACACTTAAGATCTCAAAAGAGAAGTCCTCTAGTCCTCTATAATTACTTTAAGAAAAACAATTGAGAGAAGACACAGTTGAGAATCTTAAGCTAAAATATCAGATCACAGAAATAAACACAAAGTACTTAGTATTCTACCAGTGGGCACATCTTTGTCATTAGCTTAAATAATGCTAGGAAAATAGCTAGAAAACAATATAAAGCAAAAGACAAAAAAGTCTTACCTGACTATTTCATGTCATCAAATCAGTGACAAAAATCAAGCTTTTTTCAAGCACAAGAGCCAGTGGAGCTACTGAAGAAGAAAGGTAATGCTTTATATTAGTTTGTAGCTTGTTGCGTCAGACTCATTCTAAAAATAGAACTTTTCTTTTTTCTTCTCTTGATATATTTGACTCGGGAATGAACAAACTCTGGTCTTTTTTCATAATACTTTGATTAGTAAGTTCTTTCAAAGTATCATCTATTCTCTGGAAATTCATTCTAGACAAAAAAATTGGAATATTCAAAACTGCTTACAAATTCTGTTAATTACTTCTCAGTAGTTTTCATTAAGTAGTTTTTATTCTGTTAGACTAGTTGGAGTTTGCTCATCCCTTACAGGAACATGAACCTGTGGAGAACTGTTGGGAATTAACCTCTGAACTCAACTCTTAAGGGGATATTGGAAAGGAGATACATTAGTTCCTATACACAACTTCATTTCCTCAAACACCATACAGTTGAAGAAACTAAAGTTAGAGAAGTAGCTAACTAAATAATTAAAGACTAAATTATGGTTATAACATTTCTTAGAAAATGCTCATAGACTATTAGGGTTAGAAAGTACCTTAGAGATGGTAAATGGTAATTTATGTAAATGGGTAAAGCATCTGGAAATACATATACATTAAATATTTTCAGATGACTGTTTTTGGATAAGGAGTGCCTATAGTTTCCCCTAGATTCCTAATTTCTGGTGCCAAAATTATATTACTGACATCCAAGTCAGCTTTAAAATCCTAATCTATCACTGGCCTTTTCTATTCCCCTGTCCAGTGTATATTCCTCTATTTTTTTCTGATTTAACATCTTCACATTTCTGGAAACCATACAAAAGGCCACTAAAATGGATCCCCATTCAGTCGGTGGTGGCAATAAAAGTCCACCATTATAGTTCTTATGAGATATGTTCTGATCTTGCACTGTGAAAACTATAGTTCGTATGACCTCAGAAAAGAACTTGGATTGTATAATCTATTCAATTTCCCTGTTTCTGAGGTCCAAGCTTACTTTCATCAGTGGAGACCTGATCAGAGATACCCAAGTACAGAAACTTGTATGCCCTCATTCATATTTGGTTGGTGGGGATTGCTTTTTTATTTGGGGAGCCTTGTCAAAATATGAGTTTTCTTTATATGGTCATGTCTAGAGTTAAGTGCTTATAGCTAGTGTTTACATTATTTCTAAAGACTCACCCAAATGCTATATGGTTCTTTAAGTAAAATATATTTTAAAAGCAAAACACTTGGCGGCTTCATTTCTGCTAATATAAGACGGAGAAATGCCATCTGACTGGTGAGTCAGAACTTGTGCTTCAGGTTCCCACTGTCTGATTCTAATGAAGAGTGCTGGCTTTCCTGCTAGCCAGTAGAAATGAAAAGTTCTGCTTTCCAGTCCTGAAGTGTGAAGAACAAGAAGCTGGGGGCTTACTTACCAACCATCTTTGAAGAACCTCTGGTCAGTCAGTAGGCTAGAGACAGCTTCTTATAGAATACAGTTTAATTTGTAAGTTTCTCTCTCCCCTTAGTCTCCTTAGTCTAGACATTTTCTCTTATAACTGAAGTATGTTCACACTGTGAAGAAGAAAAATATATTTTTTTCAACATATCTCTGGGAGAAAGTGGGTTTTTGGTAAAGTTGCTGAATTTCTACTGCCCAAAATTTTACAACTTTTTACCAGGCATTGACTGTGGATCCCTACATGCATCATTATTTCACAAATTAATGATATGTGTACAGACATGAATGTTTTTTTTTTCTCTTAATATAGAACAAAGAATTTTGTATCTGTAATCACATGAGAACTTATGGAATCATTTTAAGATATTGATAGAACATTCTTGAATTTTTTTCTCTTTAATCTTTTTTCCCCCCCTCTGTTTTTGAGATCTAAGTTTTATGTGAGTGTTTTTAGCACTTTTTCAGAAAAGCTGAAAGTAAAGGAGGTTCTAAAATTTGAGGTTGTGAAAATGAACTAAAATAAAGTTTATACATTTTAAAACCCTTTAAATTTTTTCAAAATTAAGCTTGCCAACAGATCTTGTCTTTACTCATCAATGTATTTTTGGACTAAATTTGTGATTTCCATTGGTATAGATAACTCCCAGTGAGGAAACTTCCTTTACCAGTATAAATTGCCAGCTGCTTTGCAACTTGTAATCTTAAAGAGTTGCATGAAGTATTGAGAGAGAGAATGATTTTCTCAGCCACTGTGTCACATGCTAGGCTTTATTAAACCCAGATAGATCCTTCTGAATTTTAAACTAATTTTCTATCTACTACATTATGCTACCTCTTCAGCAGTATACACATCAGTTTTATACGTATTGCTTTTATGTCTTTTATCCCAGGCCCAGCTCTACCTGCTAAACCAATACCTAACACTAGACACAGTACAAATATACATTGTGTTTGAATTTAGGGTTACATAGAATTATGTACGTTATCTTAGCAAAAAAGCAATAGAAATCTAGTCTGTTAAGTAAACCTTTTTTTTTAAAAGAATATTATTAGTCAGATCATAGTTTGTAGAGGGAGTTTACCACTATACAAAATCATTTCATATACTTTCAATAGTACTTTACCTTTGTAATATTTTCCACTTTTTTTAAACTTTGAAAATTAACAAAAAAACATTTAGGAGAAAACATAGGAAAATAGTATTCTTTTGTTGTTTTTCATCAAAGGCTATCTTTAGTCCTTTAAAAATGTGTTTGGTTTGATTTAAAGATGGGTTCATTAAATGTAATCTTAAACAAATAGTTTAAAAATATTCTCCAGAAAAAAATTTGCCCTTTATTTTAAAAATGTTATTCAAATGAATGAGTTAACTGAGTAACTTTTCTTTGACACTGCCCATCCTCACTTTATCCAATAATTCCTGTGGTCTCTATTTCAAACATGATCACCAATATTCAATGTTCCCTTTTCAGATGAATACCCCGAAAGCCAAGCAGTTTCAACTCAAAAGTGCAAAAGAATAGCTTTTTAAAATGCAAGTACATATTACCTTGAGTCAATTTGATCTTTCTAAATACTTATAACTGCTGGTTTTGGCAACATTGAAAAACAATTTGAAAATATAACTTAGTCAGATGAGTGAGTTCTACAGAACTGGTCAAAGTATATTAGTAAAGCTCACATGTTAATAAATGAAACTTATGTCTTAAAGTTTGCCTATATTTGAGCTGTATTCCTTGAATGAGATACTCTAGTTCCATGTTAGTGAATGCATGGCACATGTGCCTCTGCATGCTGGAGGGAGCTGCTCTGTTCCTCTCCACAGCGCCTAAGAACATTTTTCACATGTCCTATCCCCCCCTGCTCAGTAGCCCAATGCAATGCTTCCTCCCTCCCCATCTGGGGAAATGCAGGGGAATCACAGGCAGCATGCAGGTATAGTTTGGGCACCCAATCTATAAAAGGTTTGCCAACACTGCACTAGTTCATAGATTCATTTTCCACCATCTTAAGCCTCATTTTAATCCAATATGACCTGAAATGGGAAAAGATACACAATATGCCAAACCATCACATTGATATTTCTGATTGTACAATAATAATAAGGCAATATAATGACTTAGCTTTTCAATTCAAGATGTCAAAAGCTACAATTTTTTTTCCCATGTTTTGTCTGGCTTCTTGATGAGTAAGATATAGTGAATGGGTGGATCCCTCATCTACATATATATTTATATCTATATATGTGCGTGTGCATGCACAGACACATATATAGAAAAATTAGAGATTTTTTTTTTTGTATTCTGACATTAGCTAAAAGATTCTGTGAGTGAGCTTTTTTCAGGTAAGCAATCTTTTTTTCCAGCTCTTATGTATATATGTATTAATGTACCTACACGAAAGATTGTAACCAGACTTTTCAAATAGCACTGAATGGAATTTATTGCTCTTTCTCCCTCTTCAAAATCAATAAAAATGTTTTATGGAAAGTGGTCACTGTCTCCTTAAATTTACATAAAGTAGGTGTTGGGTAGCATACCATATATCCATGGCCTTAATATCAACAAAGTTTCTTTGTCTCACACTCAGACTTTTATAATCAACAAAAATACTTTTCATATTAGCACATCATAATTCTCAAAGTATAGAAGGTGATATTGAGAGTAAGCACACTTCGAGGCTTTTAGGCATTGGACTTCTCCGGCATTCTGGTGGACTGACATCTGAATGAAGATCACGACTTCTGTACTTTACCTGAACACCACAATGAGTCACATTGATTCCTTACATATTTTGGGGCTTAAAAACTGAAGGGGACGGGAGGGGAGGAGACAATTTCCACTGTCTATTTGTCATTTCCCTTTAACCATTTCCATGTCATACTTGATTATTGCATATAACTTTCCCACACAATTTCTGTTCCAGCAGGTACAACTAATTTTGTTTTGATAGGTTCAAAGTCATGTACAAGTAGAGTAGTAACCAATTATCCTATGGTGGAACACAACCAGTTAGATTTTGGAAGGGTGGGATGGGGGACAGGAAGAAGAAACCTTCATATCATTGTGATCACTTTAAAGGAAGAAGGAGATTCAGTTATAAATGCATAAGCTATTTTAAGAGAATTAAATGCACAATCTTTCCTTTGTAATTATTTAGAACATACAGTAAGGGTGAGTTATAACCATCTTTAGAAACTTCAGTGGTTTCCCTTTTCCCCTCCATTACACCTCTCAATACAAAGGATGCCTATTTTGCTGCACAGGTCTAGTACTGCTACTTACTTTTTACCTTAATGAAATTAATTCATCCATGCCTTTGAAATAATACCTGTGTGATTTAAGATTCTCTTACATTGAACATCCTCAGTTTTCTTAATCTGTAAAAAATCTAGTTTTTAAAATTTTCACATTGTCTTAAATTAGAAGCAATCCTCTATGCAAACTTAAGTTAAACATTCATTAGATCCAAAATTAAAAGGTACATACGATAGATACCAAGTATTGGCCCTTTTATTTTCAAGGGGTTTAAGTAGATGGGAAGTAATAGTATTGCCCAGTCTCATTCCAAAAGCCTTCTCGTATCTTTTATTTAGAAATAATTTGTGGGGTAATTTTTCTCAATCAATAGCTTCGTTTCACCTTTTTAAAAAAATAATTCAAAAACAGTTCTCAAAAGGGAGGTGGTAAGTAGCAGTCTTCATTTATATCTATGGAGAAAACAAGTTTGGATTTTACAAATCCAAAGAGGAACGAACCTCAGTCATCTGGGACTAAACCAACTGAAGTTTTAACTCCCTGGTTTTAGTTTTCATCTTTTAAAATAAATTAGAATGTTAAACTTTTTCCATCAAATTTCTACAACTTTTCAAAATAATACACTTAATTTTCCAAGTAATAATGAACATAGTTAACAAATGGAGGGGTGAGTAGAAAAGGGCTCCTAGAAGTAGGAAAGGAAAGTTGCCTAATTAAGTTAAGGCCAAAGTGAAATTCTCAGTTGTATGCTATATCTCAAAGGCTTAATTTGGGGGAAAAATTTGTATATTGCTATAATCAATTTGAAATTCTTTTTTGTTTGTAGGCCCAAAGGCATTAAAAACAGTTGTTAGTGTAGATAATGACTTTAACTACATTTAGTGCATTTCATTTATCATGAGTCCAAAATATGAGAGGAAAAAAATGTTCAAAGATGCTGTATCTTAAGAAAGCTTCAGATCCTAGAACTAACTAGATTGTATCTTTTCAGAATTGTACATTTGGATATGTATGACCTACATTATTAATAATGGGCAGAAAGCTATTGAATCCACCTTCATTATCTCCAAATTATTGCAGTGAATATATAATAAGACTTTAAAAGTTTTATTTTATTTTAATAAAACTTCTAATCATTTGAAAGTTCACTAAGTTTTAGGAACTCTTATTTACGTTTTAAGTCAAAAACTTTTAAGTTATATTTAAATGGATAGATGACAACATTTCAAGAGATTAAGATCACAGGTATACTTTAAATCTAGTATAAAATATGAAAGCATTATATAGAAATAAAAAATAACACCTAATTTGAGAGCTTGTATTAAAGTTCACTTCTATGCAAACACGCAGAAAGATTTTTTGTTACAAAGATAAAATAGATTTTAGGTTCATTATTTTGTTTATTCTTAGGAATTATTAGGGAGTGTTGTCATTCTATAGTATATTCAACAATTATAGTTCTGGTAAGTTGAAGAGTCAAACCAGTTGGCTAGGTTACATTGTTTTTTGGTGTTTGATCAAATGTGAATCTGTACAAAAAATCAGATAAAATAATTCCATTAGTTATAGATTTACTGCACCTAAAATAAAGCCTTTTAACTTGCTAAGTAAAGTCCCTCTGGTTCTGTATTCAGGATACTACTAAATTTTTTTTCTCCCAGCTTAGTGTGAATCATGGCTCATCTAGACTTTAGTATGTGTTCTTTGGACCTCTATTGTTACCTGAAGATTTCAACAAAATTTTTATCATTTCCTCTTTTTTTGTCCTGGTCTTAAGTATTTGAGAGCAATATTTACCTACTGTAATGTTTACCTGTTAAGGCCTATTCTTGTATTATGCACAGTGAGTGCTCAAATAATTTGGTTATTTTTTGGATACTGGATTTTCCAATAAGAATTAGAATATGGAAGTAACTTGCAGAAGATTTGAAGGACAGGTTGTTCTCTACATAATGTGTATAATAAGCTTTAGTCCCTTCGAAAGTGGGGAAACATACCAGGCTAAAGCATATCAGTATCAGATGCTAAGCACTTATTAAATATCAAAATTTGATACTACCAGTGTTTTAAAAAAAAAAGTAACTAAGGCAAAACACAGCCCTCAGCTCTTGGAGTCTTTACTAAAAAATATTTAGTGATTTTGCCCAGTACCTTAAGAATTTCACCCAAAAGTAAGTGCAGTATATATGGGGTGTAATATTTGGTATGTAGAGCCTGATTAGCTAGTATACCACATATATTTCTCTTGCCCATATTTTCTCTGACTTTTGACAGATTTTCAGAGCCATTAAGAACTCCATCAAAGGTAATAGGCCTAAGAACACTTCAGAGGTTTTTGTTGGCTGCTCACCTGAAAAATTCTGGTGAATTAGAGGGACAAAATTTAAATAGGTAAAATTAGGTGCTCCTATATGTAAATTTTATCTGATTTGACCTTTCCTATACTAATAAAGAATTTGGCTCCAAGGAAAGGGGTCATATGATAAGATACAAATGGTTAGTTCTCTGTGATGATGATGTTAATGTTACTGATCCACCAGTAGGCATGCGTTTTTAAGGGTTCCCTGCCCACATTTCCTCTAATGGGGACTAATAGCCAAACTAGCCATATTTCCTCTTCCCCTCCCATCCCCCCTCTCAGTTTCCTTTTATAAAACAAACTCATTTGAGTTATTTGGATTTAGGGATCATTCAACATTCATGGGAGAATGTTCCATATGTCACCATTACTAAGATTGTTGATTCATTGAATTCAAATCCACCACTTTGATTTCATCGTTTCCATTTTCATAGATAACCAACAAAGGCTAAAAAGATTATGCTTTATGAAATTACAAAATAAAATCTGAAAAGCACAAAATTCAATTTATTTTTTCAAACATACATAAAACATCTTGGCAATACTGATTTCCAGAAATCAACATTTGTACTTTTTAAAAACTTATTTTCACATATTATGGAGTTAAATCTTTGCTTACCACTGGAACAGAAATTTTTTTTGCATATTCCACTATTGCTCAATTTCTAAAATGCTTTAAGATTATGGAAGACAAATAGAAAAAATGTTAACAGTAAATATTTGATATTCATCTTAATTTGTTCTTTATACTTTAACCAAATGAGACTATATGTAAAGTGTTTGGCAAATTTTAAAGTACTATGTACATGGTAACTACTAGTACTATTATTGCTAAGCCCTAGTTTAGAAAAGAAATTTATACTTCCAAGAAAGTTACTCTATATTAGTAAAAGCCTTTTTCCTGAGCTTTATGAATAGATGCCATATAGCTGACTGAGAATAAATCATACATTAATTTTTAATATTTGTACTTTTAGATAGTTTTATTATATCAGTAGTTTTTTTGGTATAAATACCAAGAGCATGACAAAGCACTAATTTAAGAAGGCACTTGAGTATTGGAAATGTTCTGTGGTTTTGCCTTTTTTTCCCCCAATGTGGACTATTATTAACCTTTGAGGCTTGTGATGACTATAACATATTTTAGAGTGTTTTGTGTGCCAAATGTTCCGATGATTTACTTTCCTTCGACTTGTGCTGCAAATATTTAATTTTTCTTAATAAATTTTAGAATGTATGTATTCTCTAACATAAAGAGTGCTTTGTAATATAAAATTGTAGAACTTTTCATATACTCACTAATAGTTTATAAGTAGAGATTCAAGACTCTAGAAGAAGAAATTATCGTTAAATAATAAAACTTAACTTTCATGCATCCTAAAACATATATACTTTTCTCCCCTAGGTCTTGAGTCACCACGTCCAAATATAATACTGGGATTAGTAATCTGTCAAAAAGTAAAGCGACCTTCAAATGCTGGAGAGTTGGATAAGATGGAAGAAAAAAGAAGCAAAATTCAAACACAGGAAGAAATTGAAGTTTCAGTCTATCCCAAAGGAGTTACATCTTCTCAGTCAGAAAAGAAACAATCAAAATATCAGCTCTATTCTGCAGATGCTGGTGTTAGTACCACACCACCTGGATCCCCACCTCCACCTCCACCTCCACCACCACCTCCTCCACCACCCCTCCCGGATCCACCAGCATCATCATCAGTATTAAAAATTTTGTCATCACTTAAAACAGGGACTACAAACACCACAACTCCATCAGTTTCATCAGCAACTATTACAACTACAACTTCCTCCCCTGGTAATTCATCTAGTTCAAAAACAGCTTCACCCCTAGAACACATCTTGCAAACTCTTTTTGGAAAGAAGAAATCATTTGACTCGGCTACTAAGGACAATGAACTTACTTCAACTTTAAACCAAGAATCAAAGATGGATGAAGGCGTTCCAGCGACTCCTTTGTTAGATCCAATTGTCCAGCAATTTGGCAAAATGTCAAAAGATAAATCTCTAGAGGAAGAAGAGGATGATAGACCATATGATCCTGAAGAAGAGTATGATCCAGAGAAAGCTTTTGAAACTCAAATTACTGAAAGCGAAAAACGATATGACATTGAAAAACCTTCTGAATTATCAGAGAAAGAAGATGTGGCTTATGACCCAGAAGATGAAACTATTTTAGAAGAAGCTAAAGTTACTATTGATGACTTACCCAATAAAATGTGCACAGATAATAAAAACTCCACAGAGAGGCCATCTGAATATGTGACTGATATCTCTGCTCCCTCTTCCTTAGTAGAACAGCAAAAAATGCTAGAAGAGCTAAATAAGCAAATAGAGGAACAGAAGAGGCAACTAGAAGAACAAGAAGAAGCACTTAGGCAGCAAAGGGCTGCAGTTGGGGTTTCAATGGCTCACTTTTCAGTGTCAGATGCATTGATGTCACCACCTCCAAAATCATCTTTGACAAAGACTGAATTATTTCAGCAAGAGCAACAAACTGCAGATAAATCAGATTCAGCTTCAACATCAAGTCAGTTAGCTCATTCAGGAAACCAAAGTTCAGATCTAAGACAAAGTAGAGATCCACGACAGGCTAGGAGAATAGCTACAGAGAATAATGAAAGTGAAAATTTGCTAAAGCCACTATCCAGTTCCTCACATAGTGGGACACCTATGAGAGAATCTCCTGCAGTTGTTAATTTGGGTCAATTGCCTGCACCATCACAAGAAGAAAAAGAATTGAATCCAGTTACTCAGTTGGTATACAGTAATGATAAGTGGGTTCCAGGTGAAAAAGCTACTGTTATTGATCAGGATGGACAAAATGATAAAAGTGAAAATTCAGACAACACAGCCAAACATCACTTAGAAAATGCCCATCCATCAATATCAGAAGTTTCATCTAAACCTTTGCGAAAAGTACTCCTTCCAACACCTCCCAATACATCTTTTCAACCAAATTTCCCAGTGCAAAATGATGGGCAGACTTTTAATTCACCAGCTGGAGCAAGCGGCCCTTTCTCAAATACAGTATTTTCATCTCAGGAAAAATCTCATAGTTCATCCCAATATGAAGATAGGAGGAATCCTCAGTTTTTGGAAAAAAATGATTCCTCAGCTGTTCAGGATGAAGGAGAAAGAGGTTCACAATCCAAACTTGATGATAACAGAGTTCTCTCATTTCCTTTATCTGGACAGAAAGGAGGCCCAGCTCAATCACAGTTTCAGGGACAAAATGAACCTACATCAAGGAATTATGGAGCAACTTCAGGACCTCATGGACCCAACTTTACAGCCCCAAGGGGACCAACACCTCAGTTTTCAGAAGAGAATAATTCTGGTACTGACGGTCAAAGAGGGCCTTCATCTGCCAGGTTTGGGGGGCAGAAGGCACCTATTCCTTCATTATTCTCTGGACAACATGGACCACCTCCTTTTGGTGACAGCAGAGGTCCTTCACCTTCTTATCTTGGTGGACCTAGAGGAGTGGCACCATCCCAATTTGAAGATCGAAGGGATCCCCATGGAGAAAAAAGGGAATTCCAAGATTCCCAGTATAATGATATGACCAGCCCTCCACAGTTTGAGGGGCCAGAACAATCTCAGTTTATGGGAAATAGAGGCCCGGCACCTTTCCCATTTGGAGGACAGAGAAGACCTCTACTATCTCAGTTTAAAGGACCCCGAGGAGGCCCTCCTCCTAATCAGTTTGGGGGTCAAAGGGGACCACCACCTGGCCATTTTGTGGGGCCAAGGGGTCCCCATCCCAACCAATTTGAAGGCCCTCGGGTTCCCCATCCTACTCAATTTGAAGGCCCTCGGGGTCCCCATCCCAACCAGTTTGAAGGTCCCCGGGGACCCCATCCCAATCAGTTTGAAGGTCCCCGGGGACCCCATCCCAACCAGTTTGAAGGTCCCCGGGGACCCCATCCCAACCAGTTTGAAGGTCCCCGGGGACCCCATCCCAATCAGTTTGAAGGTCCCCGGGGACCCCATCCCAACCAATTTGAAGGTACCAGGGGTCCTCATCCCAACCAGTTTGAAGGTCCTCGAGGTCCCCATCCCAATCAATTTGAAGGTCCCCGAGGCCCAGCACCAAACTTCATGCCAGGACCAAGGGTTATTCAACCACAGCAATTTGAAGAACAAAGAGTAAATTCACCACCAAGATTCGCAAACCAGAGAGGTCCAACACCCCTGCAGTTTGGGCCAAGAGGAGCTGCTCCATTTTCAGAAAAAAATGAACAGCCTCCTTCAAGATTTCACTTTCAAGGGCAATCTCCACAGGGTATAAAACCTGCTCCAAGACCACTACTTGAACTTCCAAGCCATCCACCACAACACAGGAAGGAGAGATGGGAAGAAGCTGGTCCATCTGCTCCTTTACCAACAAATGTATCTGGACAGGCCTCAGAATCAGAATCACAATGGCCATCATCTGATTTTCGAGATGGCAAAAGTCATGAATATAGAAATCAGGCTTTTGAAGGGAGACAGCGAGAAAGATTTGAAGGAGGCACAAAAGAAAAGTCATCAGATGAACCTGAAACTCAGCTCTCAGAAAATAGACAAAGCAGAGGTTTTGAAGATAGAAGAAGGGACCGAGATCATGGGAAACCTTGGGAAAGGGAGCGTGGCCGAAATTGGAGTAGAGATAGGGAAAGAGATTGGGACAGAAACAGAGATTGGGAAAGACACCGGGAAAAAGACTCTAATCGAGACTGGGACAAAAATAAAGAAAGAAATCCAAATAGGGATAAAGAGAGGGAATCGGAACGCAACAAGGAATGGGATAGGAACAGAGAGAGAGGCAGAAATAGAGATCGGGACCGTGAAAGGGACCGAGACAGAAGACGAGATCGAGACAGATCAAGAAGCAGAGACAGAGATCGTGATCGAACAAGAGAAAGGGACAGAGAACGAGACAGGGACAGAGAAAAAGAGAGAGAACGAGATAGAGGAAAAGACCGTAAGGACAGAAGTAAAAGTAAAGAAAGTAGTAGGGATTCAAAGCCAGAAGAGCAGAAAGAAGTTCAAAAACCAGCTGAAACAGAAGGTTCATCAACTTCTATTCAAACATAAATATTTGAGAGTAATTACTCCCCGTACTTATGACGTGTGTGTGTGTAAATATATATGAAAAAGACTTCACATGGGATTTACCTGTATATACTCAATGTTTGGGGGGGGGGTCTCTTTTAAAGCCAGCCTTACAAAATGTGTTCAAGGAAAATAGTTTCTGAAACTGCTATGAAATCAGATGGAGTGGAACCATTCTGGACTTCAACTTACTGTAATTTTTTGTACAATATGTTTTCTTACGAAATTTCACATCTTTACAATTCTGAAATGATTTTTTTACTTAACTCTTAAAATTTCCATTTAAAATTAATACAGAAATGGGAAAAAGTATAAAAAGCATATTGCTTTTTTCAGATTAAAAAGTTATGTTTTCCAATAACTTGACTGTATTGTAAAACTTTTAAGGGAACTTCATTGGACCTTAGGAGCCATACCTTTACTTACATCTCACGTGTAGTATTTCTTCGTAATTTTTTTTTTACAGGTTTCATAGTATGTGCTTTACAAGAGGGCCATGTATTTCTGTCCTGTGCTGATTTTACTGTAGGTGGACTGCATGTATTTATGAAGTGATTGTGAAAGAACACAGTATTAGTAGTTTGTAATTAATGGAGTGTTAAGAAATACAAAGCTTCTATCGGTGACACTATCTTTTTGATGTAAAGGATAGTGTTCAACCAGGAAACAAACTAAAAAGAAAAATCTGACTTTTCCCCTTGATTTTTCTGTTGCCTTATACAAATACTGAATTTGATAAAAGTAATATCCATGTCTCAAAGTAGAAATCTGTCAAGCTTTTAAATGTCAGTTAATTAGAAAATGTTTAAATTCTACAAACACAAGCAAAAAAGTTAGAAACCAATTAAGAATATATTTTAAACTGTTTCTTTGATTTGAATAATCAGGAACATTTCGTTTGTAGAATAGTGCTTTTTAAAGCAGTTTGTCAGTAATTTCTAGGCAAAATATACCTAGCTTAAAATTGCTAATATTTGTCAATCTACAATACTGATGTTGTATGTGAAAGTTTACCACTTAAAATGGAAAAATGTTTGCATAAAGTTGAAAGGAAAAATGACATAAGTTGAAGTACTACAAACTAAGTGGAAAGCTTTTTCACTGTGAAATACAGTATACTGCTTCTTTTCATCTATTTTTCAAGTACTAAAGTGTGAAATAGAGAAAACCTTGCTAATTTATTTGACTGTACAAATACACTTTGATAATTTTTTTATATTTTCATAAACTACTTTTGCAAATATAAATTAGAAAATATTATCATTTGCTTCTTGGGGTCTATTACTCCACTTATACATCACTACGGATTTTACAGTTTATATAGGCACAGATTTTTAAGTTCTGAAGCCATCAGGAACTTAGTAATTTGGATCATTTGTATCATAAACCAAGAGTTAGAATGTTAAATTACATATAGGTGTAAAGCTCAAACATCTAATACGATGTAAGTTTTTTTAAAAAAAACTAAAATATTTCTAATTTAAATACACAAATGTAAAAAAAAATCAAGTGTGTTTGTTTAGGTTTACTTGATAGAAATTTCTGTAAATTGTATTTTATATTGCAAAGTATATCATTGTACATTAAAACATGGAACTTCATAGGTTTTTGTTACTGTAATTAGAATAAACATCTACAGAATGTTTTTGAGTCTGTTATTACCTGTACTCTACTATTTTTTCTAGAAAAATTTTGTAGTAGAATGTAATAATTTATTGACTTATTTTTTGGACACCTTTCATAAATTTAAGCTTAGAAAAATGCAAATTAACTTGAATGATAATTATAACTAAAATTTCAGCACATTGATTAACTTTTACAATAAAAACTTCAACCAGAATTCAACTAATCAGAAATCTCAGAATTTAAAAAAATTTACTGCATTGTTTAAGGTAGGAATAAATGAGGGAAGACAAACTCACCTCATCAGTCTATATAATGAAAAGAAAATTTTAATATACCTGTAAAACAGCACGGAGTAGTGAAAAGAGCCCTGACGTTGCTGGAGGACCTATTTGATTTTCCACATTTACTACCTTGAGTCCTCCTTTGCTTTACTTTCCACATCTGCATAAAGGGGTTCAATCTCTTTCTAGTGCAATATATAGCAATATGGCCTATACCCACATTTCTCAGCATCAGACACTTTTTTTCTTATCTTCAAACAAGATTCTTAATCATTAAAGCTTTCTATGGTAGGAAAATGACTAGTAGAGTCTAAATAGACGGAGAAACAATATGTTCCCTAAGTTTTTTGCTTGATCATAGAATCATAAAAGCCATCTAGACTAACCTTATTTGATAATGAAGCATGCCAGTTTCTATGAGATGCGAAAGTAGGCAATAATAGCTAATATCGTTTTAAGGTTTGCAAAGCACTTTATGTAAACTAAATTCTCAACCTTAAGGGGTAGGTGCTGTAATTTACAGATGAGGAAACTGAGTCATGGGGTGGTGACTTTTATGTTCATAGATGATAAGGGAGGTAGTCCTGGCTGCCTATGAAGTCCCAATTTCCAGTAGCTTAAATTTTAGTAGGAGAAATGAAATAAACTCATTGAGGAACCTCACATCTGAAATCTAGCAGAGAACAAAATGAGCTCCACCCCCAAAATGTGGCAACTTATAAATTTCAAAATCTATCCAAATTAGACAATTTCTATTCGGTTTCATCTAATAATGTATATGTTCCAAATAAAAGGCTTTGGTAAAAGGGTTAACCCTCGGCAGACTAAACCAGGATGACACATGACAAAGATTTTGGGTAACTGAAATATGATGGGATTGGACCTATGATTTCATTGGTTATAGGGAACTTAGTTATGAGAAAACCTCTGCAATTTAGGTTCCTAGCCTATGACAAAACCAATATATGTCAGAGGTAGGACTTGAATCCAGGTTGGTCTTCTGACAATTTTCACATTTTTTTGCTTCTTGCCTCCTTTGCCATCTTAAAACACTACTGAGTATTCCCCTCTTCTCTAAAAAGCCCTGTTTGTGCTGGTTTTATTGTTTTAGAAATAAAACATTTTAGTAATATGAAAACAGAGTACCCCAGAAGTCCATAGATCACACTTTGAGAACTACTGCATGCTACTTCATGATACACGATATCTATTTCCACACAAAGAATCATTTTTTTTTTTTTAAATCTTGTGCTAAATTGTGTAGTAGAAAATAGTAATAGCAAAAGAAAGGAGCAATCAACATGGTCTGGAACCATCAGAAAAGGCTTTACAAAGGAAGCTAGCATAGAACTAGACTGAAAACCAGACTAAGGAGGTAAAACAAGTAAAAAAACATATGTAGAGCAGCAGTGACTGAAATAGCTCATTGCTAGACTCATTAGTCTTGCTGAGTTCATCCTCAACTCACACTCGCCACCTATCCAGATTATTGTCAAATAATTTCAACTTTCCAAACATCTCATACCACATTTTTCTCTATTCAGGTTATCACTTCTTATATTTTTAGAAAATTGGGATCATGTCCAAAAAGTACATCTCTCAGTTGTTACCCTAAAGTCCATTACCTGTCTGGAAGTGAGTAGCATGTTTCATCATGAATCCCCTAGATTGAGGTTGGCCATTACATTGAACAGAGTTTTTAAGCCGTTCAAAGTCTTGTTTTTACAATGTTGTTTTCTTGTTATGCTCATTTAGAGCTGAATCAATTCCTAGAAATCTTGCTGGGTTTCTTAGAAAGTGTTCCCTTTATTTCATATAGTACAATAGGATTTCATTACATTCACATACCATAATTTGTTCAGCAATTCTCCCAATTGATAAGTACCCCATCAGTTTCTAGTTTTATATATATGAGTCCTTTTCCTCTTTATTTGACCTAGTAGTGGTATCATTGGATTAAAGGATTAGGATAGTTTAGTAACTGAGGGCATAATTCCAAATTGCTTTCCTATGAACACTGGACCAGGTTCCAACTGCACCAGAGCCTTTTTGGTCAGCTTTGCCAATTTGATGGGTGTGATGAGTAACTTCATAGTTGCCTTGATTTTCATTCATCAGAGAGTAGGGATATTTTTCACATGGCTATTGATGGCTTGGGTTTCTTCCCCTGAGAATTACTTTTCCTATATGGACCATTGCAACAGCCCTGGTCTTTTGGTCTCTATCTCATGTCTCTCTCCACTACAACTTATCTTCCACTCAGCTGACATTTTCCAAAAGCATAGGTATGAGCATGTCATGCTCCTCTCCCCCAACTTTTTCAAAAATGCTGATGAGTAACAAATTACCTCTAGATCAGTGATGGTGCACCTATGGCACACGTGCTTAAGATGACACACAGAGACCTCTCTGTGGGCACACATGCCATTGCCCACCATAGTTACTAGAAAGGTAGAGTAACACAGATGGAGCTGCTCCCTTCCCCTTCTCCACCACACCACCCTGCCTCTCTGCCCAGCAGTCCAATAGAGCACCCACTCCTTCCCCTAAGTGGAGAGTCCAGGCCACTCCCTTTCTCCCTTCCTTATCTGGAGTAAGGAGTGGACATTTGGGGGAGAGGGGGAGAGTCAGGCCATGGCATGGGGTGTCTAAAAGGTTTGCCATCACTGCCCTAGGATCAAATTTCAAATATAAAATGTTCTGTTTAGCATTGGAATTCCTTTTTTCAACTTTGTCCCTTCTTATATTTTACTCCTTTCCATCTACTCTTAAAATCCAATTACACTGGTCTCCTGGCTTTTTCTCACACACAACCCTCCATCTTCCAACTCTGCCTTTACAAATTCTGTCCACCATACCTGGAATGCTTTCCCTCCTTACTTAGCCTCCTAGGTTCTCTACCTTCTTTCAAGACTTGAATCTGTCTCTCTCACACACACTGCTTTTTCCTGTTCCCTCTTTTCCATCTAAGATTACTTTCCATTTACCTTGTATTTGGTTGGTTGGATAACCCAGAGGGACCATTAAACATATCTTGGAAAGACACTGTACATAGACAATAAGCTCTATCCAGAAATGAATTAGGAGAGAACAATGTAGGATTGCTTTTGGGATATTGTACATACTTTCAAGTGAACCTGAATTTCTCCCTGAAACAAAGGCTTATCTTTTTAACATTGATATTAATGTACAACAATGAGTCATGCAGTGTTGCAGTTGCTAAATGATTAAATTTGAGAGTCATCATTGTATATAAATGGGAAATAAATCTTTAAAAAATAAAATTTAGAGTCAACATTTAGGTTATTGGAAAAGTTCATGGTGGGACTTGAAGAAGTTGTAATATATTATAAATTGATAACTATAGAACAGAAGCAACATGTTAGACATGAACAGAGAAACTGAACTGGTCATTTGGCATAAGCAAAGGATAACTGATGACTATTGATTTACATGTCAAGAACCAGAGGTAGCCTCCCTGTATATTGGTTGAATCTCTTGTGGAGGATTTATGGGAGAACATAGACAAGAGCTGAACAAAATGAGAGGATGTGGATGAGTTGCAATCTTCATCAGTGAGTATACTGATGTTAATTAATATACTGGGAGCATATTAGGTGAGATTTCTGTCAGATTTAAGAGGATAATTCAGAAGCCTAGAAATGTGGGGACGTTTTATGTCTCTGTGTAACATTTTGGCTTCTTTTCCCTTAGCTTTGTTAGGCAATTATATCAGTTTTATAATTATGCTAGTTTTTACTTGAAAATTCAAAATTAATTTCTAGAGGAGTATCATAATATGGTGGTTAAATGGTAATGGGGTGCTTATAAAGTTGGAAGTGGTTTTTTTTTTTTTCATAAAATCTAGAGACAAATTTACCATTGGAATAAAATGCCTTCCTATTGCCATTTTAAAACCTTGTATGGATGGGCATTAGCAGAATAAAATTAATGTTTTAAGCTTGTAAATAATTTGAAGGGTTAATGAAGCCAGTCATTTAGTCAGTAAACATTTATTAAGTGCCTACACTATGTGCCAGGCACTGTGGTAAGTGCTAGAGACAGACTCGCACAGACACACAATTAGTAAGACAGTCCCTGCCCTCAAGAAGCTCACAATCTAATGGGGGTAACAACATGCAAAAAACTATGTATAAATAAGTTTTACAGGTGTTAAATTAGAATATTCAAAAGAGGAAAGGTATCAGAATTTAAAGGGATCCGAAAAGGCTTCTTGTAGAAGGCAGGGTTTTAGCTTGGTCACATGGGAAGCCAGTGAAGAGAAAATACAGGATAGATGAAAATCAGACCCAAAAGGTTTTAATTTCGTTAACAAAGAGTAGAAAGGAAACTTTACAAAAGGAAAGCAGCATGTTAACTAATGAGTTTACCAGGGTTTTAAAGAACTGAAAGGGCTCGAGACCACCACCTAGTTCACTACCCAATTTTGTGGATAAAACTGTTACTAGCCAGAGTGGTGACCAGTGCTCTCTCCACACTACATGACTGAAATTTCATTTGCTACATGTAGTAGGCACGTATGTGCCAAACATGTAGTCCCTCCAAGATGTCAACTTAATCTTTTCAGGAGGTTTTTTGGTCTGAAAACTTGACTCTCACTAAACATAGAAACGGGTGAAGCAACTGTTTCTTAGCTGAGGGGAAGGAAAGATAGAGAGAGCTGGGGAAAAGCTTTACTAGGAACGAAGCTACAAGGTAGAAAACCCTTAACTTTTAAAATGTAAAATTACATCAGTACAAGCTGGAATGATGCTACCGCTACCGGGATTGGTATTCTGAGCTTTGGTCGTAGTTTTTTTCCTGAAAGCTGAGTACAAACCACACCAGCTGGCCAAGGCCAGAAAACCTTCCTAGGCCACCTCGCCCAAATCACCTGCTCCTCCCCCTCACTCCCGAGTCTCGGAAACAAAACTACCGCCCAAGGAGACCTTGGCCCCCAGCGGCCAGTGCACGTGGACCTGTCCGCGGTCCAAGGGCCTAGCGTAGCGTAGCGTGGCGTGACGCGTAGGGTCCCTGTCCAGACCTCCGGCCGACGCGAACCACGCGCAGAGACGTTTTCCCTTCCCTTGCTCGTTCACAGCTTTCCACAGCAGCCCGGACCCATGGGCGCGCTCCCGCTCCCTCCCTACACCCACAGCGGCGACCTGTGTGCACGCGCGCGTGCGCACTCCCGCACACGTTCCCCTACCCCCGGGCTAGCGCCTTCTCTACTTAACCTCGTCTCTAGCTCCCCAGCTCCTAACCCAGGGCCCCCTCCTGTTTTTCAATACTTCCTCCAATCTCTCCAGTCATAATCCTCTATCCCCCTCCCCCTTCGTCTTTCTGTGCCCTGGAACGGTCGCGGTCACGGGCTGGTGGGTCAGGCAGTTGGTCACTCCGGGGTGGGCGGGGAATGGAAGAGGCTAGGTTAGCCCCGCCCCCCGGGCCAGTGAGGCGGCGGGTAACGGGGGTAGGGGGTAGGGCCTTGCTGGGGCCTGGGGGGAGGGGTTACCGTTGGCTAAGGGGGCGGGGCAGAGTTGGCGTGCGCACGCGTGCTGGGCTCTGCGAAGGGTGAGCGGTTTTCCCTCCCCCAACGGGAGCTTCTGCTCGCCTCAGTGGGCTTCCTGCGCGCGGCTCGTCGCCGCCGCCGTCGCCGTCCCGGGGTTTCTGGTGCGCGCCGTCCCTCCCTCCCTCGTTTTCTTTCTCCCTCTAGGCGCG
>NC_058131.1:263735534-263870360 GCF_016433145.1 Gracilinanus agilis | reverse complement strand
GGGGGGAGGGGTTACCGTTGGCTAAGGGGGCGGGGCAGAGTTGGCGTGCGCACGCGTGCTGGGCTCTGCGAAGGGTGAGCGGTTTTCCCTCCCCCAACGGGAGCTTCTGCTCGCCTCAGTGGGCTTCCTGCGCGCGGCTCGTCGCCGCCGCCGTCGCCGTCCCGGGGTTTCTGGTGCGCGCCGTCCCTCCCTCCCTCGTTTTCTTTCTCCCTCTAGGCGCGAGCCGCCGCTCCTCCCTCCCTCCCTCCTTCCCTCTACTTTCCCTCCCCCTCCCTGCTCTCCTCCTCTTCCTAGTGGGTCCCGACGCGGGGAACGGGGCCTCCCGGGCCGCCCCGCGCAGACTCCTCCCCCCATCCCTCGCTCCCGTAGCTGCTGCTGCTGCTGCTGCTGTTGCCGCCGCCGCCGCCACGCCTTGTGGTTGGGGGGCGTCCAGGTGACCAAACCAGGGGGAGGGGGCGGGGCGCCCGTGTCAGCTGGGAGGGCGGGGGTTTGGGACGAGCCCCGCCCCTCTCCCCCGCCTCCAACTCTGGGTGAAGCTCATCCCCCGCCGGGGTTGCTGTCGTCCTCTGCAGAAGGCGGCCGGGTGGAAGCCCCACAGCCCCCAGGTCGCCTTGGTGTTTGGAAGTCATGTCCGGTCCGGCCCCCCGAGAGCCCCACACGTCCACCCCTCAGGCGGCGGCCGCGGCCGCTGCTGCTGCTGCTGCTGCTGCTGCTGCTGCTTCGGCCTCGGCTGCTGCAGTCGGCGGCGCTGCTGCTTCCGACCCTGCCCCCGCGGCCGAGGGCCCTTCCAATGACACTTCCTTCGGAGAGCAGGGCCTGAGCTTTACCACCACAGACCTCAACCTGGTGGAGATGACGGAGATCGAATACACACAACTGCAGCATATACTCTATTCCCACATGGAGGCCCAAGCCAACGAAGGGGAGCTGGAAACCCGGCTAAATTCTGCCTTCTTCTCCGCGAGCAATCCCTCGAGCCAGGCTCAGTACCAATCCTCCAGCAGCACCAGCCAGCCCAGCTACTCCTCCAACAGCACTGGGAGCCAGTCAGTGTATCCAGTCATCTGCCAGTCAGGCCTGACTTCTGATGGCAGCTTTGTGGGGTCAAACCAGTGTCTGGGACACATTGATTTCCAAGAGCTGAGAATGATGCTGCTCAGTGAATCGAATTTACCTGTGACAGTTGCCAACCAGGTAGAGAAAACACCCAACAGTAGTTCTGTAGAGGTCACTGGCCACAGTGTGGTAAGAGTTAAGCATGGAGAAAATGTTGGTGGACCAAATAAAGAAAATATAGCTGTTGAAAATCTGGCTCCTGTGCCAGAAACTAGATCTAAATCTGCAGTCCGAGTTCGGCTGGAAGACAGATTCAACAGTATCCAGACAGAAATTCCCAGGTGCCAAGAGCCTCAGGAATCTGGAGTTACTCTTAACAAGTGTGTTTCAGATCTTTCTTTTTTTTTTTTTAATTTCATAGTAGATTTTTAAAGTTGCTTCAAATATATTTTCATGAATTTGAATACAAAAATTTCAAGACACCTAAAAATAACATGCTTAGGTAATTCATACCATATAATTTTCAAATAGCTTACCATTATATTGTGCTTTACAGCTTACAGAGTGCCATCCTGGCATCCTGTTTGGTGGAGTGCAAGTATTATCTCCTCTTTAATATTCCCCTTCCCCTACCCATGGAAGAGGGGAAGTTTTCCCTGTTTATTTAAATAAATCAGATTTAAAATTTAATGATGAAGAAACTCAGGTAAAGTGACTTGCCCAGATTCACATCAATAGTAGTGATAATAATAGATTTAGATAATATTTTTAAGTTTTGTAAAATGCTTTACTTTATTCAATCCTCAGACATTCCTGTGAGGTAGGTACTATAGATATTATTGTCTCCTTTTTATAGAAGAATAAAAAGACAATAAGATGACTTACTTAGGTTCAAAGGCCTAGTAAGTGATAAGGTTGGAATTTAAACCTAGGCTTTTTCACTCCTACTCATGTTCTTTCCAGTACACCTGAGGCCTCCCATCAATGTATATATACATTTAAAATTTATGTTTCTTGTTTTTATTAATATCTTTTTTTAAACACCTTCATTTCCAAATATATCCCTTCCCTGCTCTCATCGTGAGCCATTCCTTGTAATAAAAGATTGAAAGAGGGGATTAAAAGTAGTTTCAGAAAACCAATCAACATAGTAACCCTGACTTCTACCTTGCTGAGGTGACCTTGGGCATTATAATTATATAGCATTAAATTTCGTTTTTTATGCAATTGACCAATAACCTTTTTTAGTTGTGCTTACTTCACTGTATTACTTCATTGAGTTCCTTATTTAGAATTCTTTCTATTCACCATTTATGAACTCTGAAATTACTTTTCATTGCATACATATACATGCACACGTGTGTATAACATGTATACATTTTATGTGCATATATAAAAATATTTGAAACAGGTTACAGGGTAATGGATGTAATGTAATGTAACGTAATGCAATGTAACGTAATATAATGTAATGTAACGTAATGTAATATAATGTAATGTAATGTAATGTAATATATGAAGGACCAGCCAGCCTTGGACAAAAGAAAACTTAGTTCAAGTCCTTTCTCTTAAGATATACTCTGTGATCATGGGCAAGTCACTTAAACTCTGTCCTAGGCAACACCCTAAGACTATAAACTGCTGATTTGTATCAGTGGAGGAAATTTTCCAGACTATTGAAATCACAGATTAAAATAGGCCAAAATCCATTAAGTGATTTTTTCCAATTTATTGTAGTCAACAAACTGAGCTAAACATTTATTAGGCACCTATTATATGCAGGTTACTGAAATCTAATAGTACTTGAAATCAGGGGCCTAACTGCTGGGGCAGGATTTGTGGTCAGCAGAGGTTCTCCTGCGGTTAACCTTGTTATTGCCCATTCTCATTTAAACTTGACCATCTTCTCTTTTCCCTTCATGAGTGGTTTGGGTGAAAAAATAGAGCAAATGAAGGTGACAGATGTCTCCTGAGTTGTTTTCACTGACTTAGAAGCATAGTTGAACCCTTAAAATAAGAAATTAAAATACCATCCCCCTTTTAGTGGAGAGTAAGGGGAGAGAGCACAGTCACTGAGCCAAGGTCGATAACAATAACTGACCTATATTTAGAAAATCAAATGTCAGTCAGTGACTAAAATATGTCTGGAAGAGTATCAGTTGCATATTCTTGATTTGTTTTTTCTGGGTTGTCCTTTTTGTTTTGGCAGTTTGGTAACCCTTATTCGACATCCATCAGAACTAATGAATGTTCCTCTTCATCAGCAGCAAAACAAATGTACCACATTAGTGAAAAATAAAACTGCTGCTGCTACTACTGCTTTGCAATTTACATACCCATTATTTACTGCAAATGCCTGTTCTACTGCTGGGAATTCTAATCTTTCACAAACACAGGTAGGGAAAATGATTAGTGAAGCTCTGAAGTACTAACTTTTGATGGGTTGCCATGGCCAAAGAATTCATCACCTATGGTGGTTGACCTACTGGTGATGAATCTTTCCATACATAGCTGGGCTGGCCCTTGGACAGCAGACACACTCTTTATTGCCAGGATCATGTTCCAAGCCTTTCCAGCTTGGTAGAAACTGCCAAAGCTTGTGCTCCACTCACATAGTCCTTGAGGACCCAGGGTCATGTCCATGCCAGAATAAGGCATTAGAATAGGATTTTTGTGAAGGAACTTTTGATAGATTTTATTAATCATTTTCTTAATTAGGCCTCAGATTGTATTCTTTTCATTGGCCCTGATAAATAATTTTTTAGTAGAGAGATTTTGGGAATATTTTAAACTCCACAATATGTAGTTTGCAAATTTAAAGTCTCAAAGTTGTATATCCATAAATGCTGTTATTAGTATTTACTTCATGTTAAAATACATTTTACTTGTGGCAGCACAGAGGAGATTAAGATGCATATTGATAATAAAATTAATTATATTGCTATTCCTTCATTATATTCCAGAGTTCTAGTAACTCATGTTCTATACTTGAAGCTGCCAAACATCAAGATATTGGGTTACCCAGAGCATTTTCTTTCTGTTACCAGCAAGAAATTGAATCTACTAAACAGACTTTAGGCAGTAGAAACAAGCCTTTACCTGAGCAGGTTTGGATTAAAGTAGGAGGTAAGATATATGACATAAGATAACAAGAGTTTCTTTCTTTGGCTAGGCTATTCAGTAGACATTATAAAAATTTCATTAGACATTGGTTTTGTCGCACAGGAATTTCCCATTACTTGAAAACCTTTTTAGTATTTTATCAGTGATTTCTAACCTTCCTACTCTTCCCCATATTCCTAAAGTGATCATGTTTCATATTTGGAGCATTCCTTCTTGAGCCTGAACATCTGAATTGTGCTTACCACATGTAGCAGTATTTTGCATTGTTGGGCTTTTTTTCTTTTAAATAGTGAATTTAGTAAATATCTAATAATGATTTTTTAATAGTTTTTATCTATTTTTAAGTTGCTCAAAGCACATCATAGTTCATTCTTTTTCATTTTCTCTTCACTGATAATTGAAGAGTCTGAAATCCTCTACAGGTAAATTTGCCATCATAGCAGATATTGCAATGAGGTACTTAGTATAAAAAAGCTTTTTTCCAGATCCAAGTGATTGACTTTTAACAATTGTTTGGGGCTCTGTTTTCAACAAATTTTCTATGAAAATAATTCAGTAGAACAAAGTACTTTGGTCTCTGGTAGAATAATAGGCACTCTGTACAATGAGTATGATTTTATATTCTTGGAATTATAGTTGAGAGCTACTGAGTTATAACTGAATTCTGCAGTTCTTTTGCCACTGAGCAGCATTTTTACTAATAAATCTGTTAGATGGAGACCTGTTTTCTAAAAATATGACCTTAGAATTCTTTACTTCATTTTGCCACAGGGCATTAAAATCTCCCACTTGGAGATTCATTTATGCTTCATCTTAAAAAATATAAATCTCTAAGAGATGGTTAAGTGGTTATCAGTCTTTCAACTCTGTGAATTAGGTTAATCAAATTGCTTCCTTTCTGATAAGAAATTGAAATTTATACTGAGAGAATGGGAATTTTTATTGGAGTTAAGTTTGAGAAATTTTATGGCTTGGTAACCTTAGTGTAGGCCTGATGCCAAAGTTTGAACATGCAGACATGGAAACTTTAGAGCCATGATGGGGAAAAGCTCAGGAGGGGACATAAGTTGATACCAAGACAAATTTGGTTTATATTGAAGTTTTGTCCAGGATCAGTTCTATTCTTCAATTTTTTATACTTCACTTTTAACCATGTAGAAGTGGAGGGAAAGAGAGAAGCTTAAGCTTTAGAAACCATTCAATAAAAACATTTCTAGAGCTACCTCTTTCTCTACTATATCAAATAACCACTGAAAAGTTGTGCTTGTTATAGTAGGGAGAAAGTATTCTATGGAATTCATTATGGAGAGGCTTGACTGGTTTCTAAAGAATATATATAAATTCAATTTCTGTTTTTCTAATTTGTGTTAAGATTTCCTCAAGGGTAAGAAGGTATTAAGTTGTATTATGTCCTTTCCATTTTTGTTCTTTTCTAAAAATTCCAGTAAGAATATAAATTGTAATAATATTGTTATTATGCTTTAATAAAGGGAAGAAAAGATGTTTTTCTTCTTTGGAGAAAGCAATTCTGTATTTAGGTATTAATCCTTAGTTCTCCAATTTTTATTTACTCTGAATACTAGCAGATCTGAACAATTCCAGCTTATATACATTAAAGTACCTAAAGATTCTTTCAGAAATAGGATCAGGAGGACCTCCTGGTTCATTAATTGTATAATATTTTTAAAATATTTCATTGTTAATAGATAGATATCCCAGATATAGTAATGTAAAATGGACTTCAGATTTAGTGCTAGGAAGAACAATTAATTTCATTGCTAAAAGGGAGTAGCATTTTTACTAAAGAAGTACTACAATAGTTAACTTTTAAATGAATTTATTAGTTTTTCATTAAAATTTATATCAACTACAAAATATTAATTTTTTCTGTTTTGTACTTAATACAGAATCTAATATACAGAAAATCAAGGATAAATGTATTAGGTATTCATTTAAAGGAGAATTATTAATTATTAACTCATTAAAAGGAGAATAAAAAATTAAAGTACTACTTTTTTTCTTATTTTGCAAAGAAGAAGCGTTATGTAAACAAGCAATAAATAAAAGAAATCGAAGTCGAATGCGTCAGTTGGACACAAATGTAGAAAGAAGAGCGCTTGGTGAAATTCAGAATGTAGGAGAAAGCCAGAGCACCACAACTTCACAGGGTGCTTGGCAATCCACAGAGTCTACACAGTCAAGCTTGAGTGACCAGACACAAAGTGGGCAACAAGGTGGACGCTCTCAGCGCAGGGAGAGGCATAATCGAATGGAAAGAGATCGAAGGTAAGTTAAATGCTTTAGTAAATTTTATTCGCAAATTATTTTAAAAGCATTGGTTTCTCAAAAGAGCTTTTGGACAATTTTCTGCTTACTAGGACCTTAACTAAAGGGTAGGTAATAGGAGGTAAAACTAATCTGTCATATTTCATTATTTACGAGTAGTTTTGGTAAAACGGTGAGGGATAAGGTTGAAATTAATGGTTGGAGTATCAGTAAAATAAATCCATAGATTAAATAAACCTGTCTATAGTATTCCTATTCCTAATCTCTTACATCTTCCTCAGGTCCCTCCTATAATTAAGAGTTGCCCATTCTAGTTAATTTTTAAAATTGTACTTATATTCTTCACTGAAGATTGATTCGAGTGTGTCATTGAAATGGCAGTGCCTTTGGGTTTTCAAAGTTTGTATGTGCAAGTCCTTCAAACAAGCTCTGGCATATCCTTCAAAACTAGAAAATCTTTGGGTTTGGTTCTGATGACCATTTCTTGTCTGAGAACAAGCCTAGCTAAGTTTGGAGAAACTTATAACTAGGTGGCTGCAGGGTAATTAATTTTTTGACCATTGTTCACCTCATATGCCTCCCCCTCCCCCAAATGCTAATGCCTTCCTCAACTCACAACTTACTTTGTGCTTGTTTTGTGTATTTATTGTATAAATTTATATCTGTACATGCTGTCTTTTCCTATAGAACCTAAGTTCCATGACGGCAAAGATAGTTTCATTTTGTCTTTGTATACTTAGCTTCTAGCATTAATTCTGGCACATAATGAAAGTTCGTTAAATGCTTTTTGATTGATTAGCAACTCAAAGGTTTCCGATGACACTGCTATCTTGATTTTCTTTCTACTCAATCTCACCTTCTTAGTCTCCACTTGCTGGTTTATCATCCACATTCTTGCCTCCTTACTGGTGGGTATGCCCCAAGTCTCTGTCCTATATCCTTTTCTCTCTCACTTGCTGGCCTCATCAACAACCATAGGTTTAAATATCCTTTTTTCTGAGGCTATCCCTCAGCTCTGTAAATCTACCCCCAGTCTTTCTTGAGTTCCAGTCCTGAATCTCCAACTGCCTTTTGAGCATCTCAAACTCAACCTGTCCCAAAACCCATCTGTCTTCTGAAATGCCTTGTTTTTGTCAAAAGTGCCACTACCTTTCTAATCATCCAGCTTAAAAACATTGGAATCAGACTTTCCAGACTCCTCGGTCTCTTATTTCATGTATCCATTAAGTTATTTCTGTCTTCACTTCTTTTACAACCATCCCTTTACTCACATAGACTACCCTAGTTCATATCCTCATTAGTTTTTCCCTATACTCTTGCAATAACTTTAATTGGTTCCTGCATCAAATCTTTCCCTTCTTCAGTCCATCTTCCACAGAGATGCCAAAGCATAGATCTGCCCATGTCATTCTCATATGGAATAAACTTCATTGCCTTTAAGATAACATGTGAATTCTGGTATTTAAATAGCTTGGCCCAACTTACTTTTCCAGCTATTCTTTACATGTGGTATTACATCTTCAGTACTTTTGCATGGGCTGTCCCCATTCCTGAAATGCATCTTCTTCTCTGCTTCTTAAAATCACTCATTTCTTTCAAAGCTCAACTCAGGCACCACCTTCTACATAAAACCTATCCTAATCTTTCCAACTCTGAGTGTTGGCTCCCTTCAGATCTTGCATTTATCTTGGTATGCACTCCTATGTATATATGTTGTATCTCTTGATAGAATGTAAGCTCCTCAAGGACAGATATGGTTTCATTTTTGTCTTTGTATCCCCAATGCCTAGCACAGTGCCTGTCATACGGAAGGGGCTTGATAAATGCTTGTTGACTGATTGATTAGTAGAAGGATTACAATCTGCATTGGTGGAGGCAGTAGCCACACTGACGAAATCACAGATCCTTCAAGTACCGTCTTGTTTAAAATTTTCTTTATATTTGAACATATAAATAATAGCTGGCTACAAATAGTACTTTAGGTTTACAAAGGACTTTTAATGTATTGTCTTGTTTGACAGAACAATCCCGCGAGATGATTCTACAAATATCATTACTATTTTACTAATGAGGAAACTGCTACTCAAAACAGTTTTGACTTAACCCAGGTTTACATAGCCAGTAAGTGCTGGTGGATTTGAAGTGGAGTTGGGATTTGCATTCATGACATTCTTGATTTCAGGTCTACCCTCCACTCCATCATGTTGCCATCTCTATGTAAAAACATAGATAATTGAAAATTATCATAAATTCAAAGTTGATTCTTCTTGTTCTAATGCTTAATTAAATCAAGTTAGTTCCATTTTAAAGGAGAGCTATATCAGATGCATATAAGCTATAATTATTTTCATCATAGTCATTTTGCTTTTGCTTTCACAAGCACACCAAGTGTCCCATGAAATGTTTCTTCTTGTCTTTGAGTATGCAGTGAAGCTATCTCTAGTTCCATTTTTCACCTCTCCAGGGAGAGCTGTGAGCTGCACTTACATTTAGTTTCAACTTATATCTTTTTGGTTTTAATACAGCAAGAATGTCAGTATGAATGTGTTTCATTCCTGCAGTCCTATATCATTTCAGTTGATGGGCAAAGATCTTGTACTTAATGATGTCAGTAGTCAAGTTGATATTTGTAGATGGCATGAAAATAGTGTGATTCTTAGCACTCTGTACTCGCTTTTCTGTTATTTGGCCACCTTACTGTGCACTTGGGAGGAGGCTGCCCAGGACTGAGGACCATTTTGCTTTTTCTTTGTATCATGGCTTGTCATGACCAAAGAATTAATGCCCTCTGGTCAATCACCTGATGGTGAACTTTTTATGTCATTAACTTAGCAGCCCCTTTGACAGTAGGACTGATCTATCATAGGATCATATTTGAAATCTTTCCAGCATGGTAGGTTGTGCCAGAGCATGCACTTCACTGATATACCCTTTGTGAATTCAAGAATACCTTTGCATCTTGGTAAGGCTTTGGAGTAGGAGTTTTCCAGAGGATGAAGAAGTAAAGGACATGGCAAGATCCTTCCAAATTAAGTCAATATAGGTATGTGTATAGACACATACATAGCTAGATATGTGTGTATGTCATGATGCTCAGTGACTTCATTATAAAGATGAGCACAGGGAAAGATTGCAAAATATTTTGCAACATATGATTTGGAATTAAAAGAATCCAGTGTCTTAAAGATAATTCCAAAGTATTTCAATGAATACTTTTATAAGTAAAGATTCAGGAGGTGCATTACACCAAAATACTTCACAGAAAATGAAATTAACCAATATCATATTAAATGACTGTGAGTCATTTCTGAATTAGCTCTCTCTGTAGAGTTGAACCATCGATTAGAACAAAGATCAAAATCAACACCAAGTTGAAAAAAAAAAGAATAAAGTTAAGACAACATTATATATAGTAATAGCAACTCAAACTCAACTTATTTAAACAAGCTGTTGATTCTGAAAAATGGGAAATGACTAAAGGTAAAGATATTGGCTCTGGTTATCCCCATTTCTTAGCACTATAAATAATAGTAAGGTTTTTTTTTAAGCCCTCAAATTGCCTCATCCAATGAATACACTTGATGACCTTATCAAGCAATTATAGCAGCCAAGGGCAACACCAATTTCAAGTACAAGCTCAACTATAGAGCATTATACACAAAGCAATGGGGGAGGTTGCCTATAACATTTCCTTACAAAACAATTAAAAGTAGCAAAAAGAAAAATGAGTCTTCAGAAAACTGGGCATGAAACCTAATTACATCAGTTTGTCCCAATAGCATTTATAGATGAAACTGGAAGGAGGATAAGAAATATACCAAAAAAATGCAACAGATTTGAGATTCAGCCTATAATGATATAGATTCTTCATTGATTACAGTAGAACCCTTTACATTTTAATTCATTGTATCTCAGTAAGTCATAAAGAACAAGAAATGTACTTCAGAAACTAACACTGGGAAGAGTGGCTGGGTCTGCTGAAGCATTTGCAAAAGAAATCTGCTTGAGGCAATGTAGCTTTGGAGGCAACTGAAGGATTTTCGAGATTTATCAAATGGGGAAAAGATAACAGAAAGATGAGGAAAAAATCATAAATGGTACTATTACCAAGAAAAGACAACAGTATCAACAGTTACTAACCCATTTTCCTACTTTATTTGTTTCTATGACACCTTTATGAGAATGAAACTATTAAGGGTGCCCTTGATGCAAGTTTGAGAAGGGGACAGGAAGACTCACAGACCATTTTCTAGGATACCACTTCTTCACTCACACAGCTGATTGAGCAGTAAAGAATACGAGATCCAACTGCATCTTATTACAAATTACGAAAATAATTTGACTTGATTTAAAAATTCTACGCAAAAAATGTTTGTTAAGATCATATGAGATTTCTTGATAGATTTAACCACTGAGGTAATTTTGTTCAATGAAACAATGATTACCAAGTGAAACATAAAATGGGATAATATATTTGCCAAAGGGATTTACTATTATCATTGAGGATGTCCTGAACAAACTCCAAAAGGAAGACTGAATCCCCATGGATGAACTGATTGCACCTACCTCCAGAACATTACAGGCTTTCCAGAATGAGATTCACAGCTGCAAAAGAGATTGGCCTAGAATTCTACATAGGATAAGCCAAGTGGAATAAGACTATACACTACCCAAATTATAACATATAGCTGGATGGTCAACCTATTAAATTAGTCACTACTTACATCTTGGATAAGGCATTACATGGACAGTTTTCTGGGTCCAGAATTGAATAGAAGGAAGACCATGTGCTTAACTGCCTGTGGGAAATTATGCAATGCTTTCCATGATCCCAAGCTGTTCCCTGACACACAAACCCATTTTTTTAATACCAATATTCTCCAGGTGATGCTATGTGACTGTGAATGATGGAATACCTCAATCTCTGAAGAATAATACTTGTGTGTGATCCAAAGGGCATTGGAGAGATTCATGGTGGGTGTGTAAGTAGGCTGTGCATATTACCAATGATGACTTGCCTGCAAGAAGTATAGTAAAATATCAACAACAAAATATATGCTTGGAAAAGGAGGTGGGATTGTTATAGCAAGAGTGAGTTATCCCAGCTAGTTGATTTATTTACAACACTGGTATCCATAAGAGGCTAAGACCTTCAAAGAAGACCTCTAGTGTTTCGTGCAAATCCTCCATGGTAGATTTATTGAAGGCTATATGAACAAGAGTCACCCAAGAAGAGACATCAGTAAGCACTAATGGAGAGAGTACACACATCAATGACATCATGGAGCCATATAGGGCACATACATCACTTCAGTAGACTATAAGTATTTATACATTACAGATGTATCCTTTGAGAGGCAGTGTGTCATAGTGGATAAGAGGGCTGGCCTTGGAGTCAGGAAGACCTGGGTTCAAGTCTTCCCTTTGACCTATACTGCTGGTGTGACATGGGCAAGTCACTTGACCTCTCAATGCCCCAGGCAATTTTATTATGCAATAAGTTGCAGAGAAGTTGTTGACCTTCATCAGTGAAAGGAATTTCCACACTGGGAGTGCCATACGCTGATGAATCATGGGTCCAGACTTCAAAAACAGAAAATTTTTCCTACTTGAGAATCCATTTCAACCTCAATTATGCAGTTGTGCTACTAGCATCTAGTGATTGCTCACTTGCTTTGTGGGTGTGGTTAGCAATATGCAGATTGGCAAATAGGACCATGTTTATACATTTTCACAGTAACAGCATCCTTAAGACTCTGGATACTGATGAACCTAAAATTTGGAAGTTAAAATGAAGTCTAGAGATACAGTGCATTCCTCCCAGACTGTATGTGAAATAACATTTGGAGATAAACTACTATTTCAGGTCTACATTTGGCATACTTGGATTGCTTAGTAGTACCTTAGTACCATTAGATATTACCCATACAACTTAAAAGCATTAATACCTCTAAAAAGTGAACAATTTTGGAAGTATTTTACTAATCCATAAATTCTGACTTCAAATTATATATGTATTGATCTACTTCAGTCCAACAAACATTTATTAAGTGCCTCTTGTGTGCTGAGTGCTGATGAAGTATCATAGTATTCAAATACCAGTCTTTTAGAAATATAGTTTAAAAGTTTAGAATATTTTTTAAAAATGCATCAAATTCTCTATTACCAGAGGAATGCAAATTAATGCATTTTTAAGACACTAACTTAAAACTAGCACTCTGGCAAAAATAATTGAAAACTAAGTAATATTCAGTGTTGATGGGTTACAAGGAAACAGGCACTCTGCTACATTGTTGGTGGGACTGTAGATTGGTATAGATTTTTTGGAGATAGCAATTTGGCAAAATATAATAAGAGTCACAAAAGTGATCTTTGAGATAGCTGGTCCTCAGCATTCTCATTCCTAGGACATCCTAAGGATGCTGTTAAAAGAAAAATAAACTGTACAAAAATATATTTGTAGCTGATTTATTTGTATATATAAGCAACAAATGGAGAATGGCTGAGTAAATCATGCTATGTTAATGCAGCAGAGCATTGTTGTGCCATAAAAATAAGTTTGAAGAATAAAAAGAAAATGGAAAAGATCTATATGAAGTGATACAAAGCAAGGTCAGCACAATGAGAACAACACACATTGATATCATCTAAAAAAACAATAAAGACAACAACTCTAAGTACACAAATAGACTGAGAAGGGGAATAAGAAAAAATACATTATTGTTTTTTTTTAAACTACTATGTTTTTTCAATGAAAAATGTAAATACTTTTGACTTTTAAGGCTTCAAAATGATTTGTATTTGTTGAGAGTGTTAAGTTTATAATAAAAATTTTTTTAAAAGAAACATCATTTTAGATGGCTAGTTTCATTTAGTTTCTTTCATGACTACTTTGGGTTTTGAATGCAGGCGCAGAATTCGGATTTGTTGTGATGAGTTGAATCTTCTAGTTCCATTCTGCAATGCTGAGACTGATAAGGCAACAACTTTACAGTGGACAACAGCATTCCTGAAATATATTCAGGAAAGACATGGAGATTCTCTGAAGAAGGTTAGTAATTAGGCCAAAGTAAATTTTCAGAATTAAAATTTAAAAACCCACAAATAAAAGTGCTTGGCCTTTATTTTGCCTGTTTGTCAGACTTTTGCCAGTTTGTCAGACTTTTTGTTTTTTTGAGATATTGACATCAGAATATTATGTATAACTTCAGGAAACTGATATACATTAATAATGTAATTCAATTGACAGAGAGCCAGGCCTGGAGACTGGGAGGTCTTGGGTTCAAATATAATCTCAGACATTTCCTAGCTATGTGACCTTGGGCAAGTCATTTAACTCCAGTTGCCTAGCCCTTACCATCTTTCTGCCTTGAAACCAATTCTTAGTATTGAACCTAGGACAGAAAGTAAAGATTTTTAAAAAATAAAATGAAAGTTGTAGCTAGAAGATAAATATATATATATATCTCAATCAAGCTGGCATTCCAAATTTACAGTATGTTATCAGAGTTAATTGGGTATTAAAAAACCACAGATATTTGAATGCCTGTTATGTGTAAGCTATTACTAGGTGTTTAGGAGATGATACCAGAAAAGTAAGTTATAGTCATTGCCCTAAGAGAGTTTGCACTCTAAATAGATAAAGACATATATAAATGGAAAAAAAAATTAAGTAACAAAAAAAGGTGGTAATTGTTAAATGCCAAACAAGTGGTACCAACAGTAAATTCTCCCTGGGGGAAGAAATTAGTATAATCTTTTCTAGAGTAATCAAGAAAAGCTTCAGTGAGGTATGAATCACAAACGTACATATTATATGTACTTTAGTTGTAGCATTTATTATGTAAATGGTTTTTCACAGTTACTAAATTTAGATCCTCAAAAGCAATTAAACACTAAAGTGATGTTAGACAGTTTTGTCAACCCCTTAGTGTTTCATAATAAAATTATTTTTTGCTGAAGTGGTTTTATTTTTATTGTGCTATGCCTTGGGATGGTTATCTATGCTATAGATTTTAATTATTTGCTTCTGCTGGTCTGGCAAGATGGTTTTCAGTCATATTAATGAGAGTAATTGGACCTTGGCAGACCACACCTGTAAGACAATGATTTGTAAAATAGAATACAAATTTGTTACTTTACATTGAAGGATATACTTGTTTAATCTACCAATTACTGGACAATGCACCCCATTTTCTATAGGAATCTGATTTGGTAACTAAAATTAGACATGTATTAAGCAAGTGTGAAATTGAAAGGATTAAGATATTTCTAACTGGATCATGGTAAAGCCTGATAGATCCCCCTCTCCCACTACAGGGCCTATACTTGTCCAGGCTACAGAGAAACCATCAACGGATAGGGCATCCCTCTCTTGGACAGTGCTTGCTTGGGGTGATACCAACAGTTTGTCTCTTCTTCACCTTCTTTTTCTGTTGTCCTTATTACTACACAAATCTCATGAATCACAGTTTCATCTATTTCCTCGTTTTCATCTTTATAGTTGGTACACTTAACCATATTATGTATCAGTTATGTTGGATTTATGTCTATATGGAGTGTTTATGCTAATTTATAATGTGGCTTCTCTTATGTTGTAGTATATTCATTTATGTTTGTTTTAATTAAGTGAATTAAGTGATTTTTAATCCTTTTGAAATTTACCTCTTATTTGTTTAATAAACTTTTTGATGTTCAGCTTTGCAAACCTACCAGATGTCCTTAATACCAATGTAAGAGATATGGGATTTTGGGCTGATTTTAATAGAAGTGGAACTTATGTCATTACCAGCATTATAATCTGGTAACATGTATACTACTTCCCAAACATCTGAAACTGGTCACATACATCTAGCTCTTCTAGATTGTTTAGGAGAAACATTTTATTGGTGCCTTTGTTTTTATCAGATTTTCTTTTATTCTCTTTTCATTCAACTTTTTCTTATTTAAAGAAAATAGTTTAACCAAATCAACTAACATGGCAATAGCATTTCACAACACATACTACATTCTGCATCAGTAGTCCTTATCTCTCCACTGAGGAGGAAATAATATTTCCTTGTTAATTTTAATTTTCCTTGTATCAGATTATTCATTACAGTTCCTCATATATTAAGTATCTTTTAGTGTTATTTACATTACTGTAGACATTGTGTGTATTTTTCTTTAGGTTCTTCACTGCATCACTTCATAAAATTCCTACCATATTTCTTTGGTTTCTTTATACTTGTTATTCTTATTCTTTTACACTCACATACTGTAATATATGCATCTGTACCCAATTAATAGGCAGCCATTTTGCTTCCAATTTTTTTGCTACCAAGTTTTGCTATTGAAATATTTTGTTTTGCATTAAGTAGAACCTTTCCATCATCAGCTTCCTTAGGGTATGCTTAGTAGGGAGAACACTTGGTCAAAGATTTGAACAATTTACTGATTTTACTATCATACATTCTAAATTAATATCCAGAATAATTTGACACAATTTTAGCTCCACCAATAGTGTATGAGTGTACCTCTCCAGCAGTGATTATTTCTATTATCATTTTTTGTTTATTTGGTGGGTATGTGCTTTGTTTTTGCATTTTTCTTCTTTTTATTAGTGATTTTTTTGCCATTTGCTTTTCTTCTGGATACTATGCATTTCCCTTGTTTACCTTTCTATGGGAGTCTTCATATTGTTGCTTCAACATAAAGTTACCCTTAAATTTGACCAGCAACAAATAATTAGCCAGTTATTATTGGTTCTTTAGGAATGAGAACATAAATAAAAATATAAGTGTCTTTCATACAATCTATTAAGACTATTTATTTTTCACTATTTCCCCCCATTATATGAAATTCAAAGGGATTTGACCAGTAAATGTCACACGGCCAAAGATCTTATTTGATTTAATCCTCTTAATTATTCAAATCATTACCAACAATTGAGGTTGAAATTATAAATAGCATAGGAAGAAATAGATATCTGAAGAATGATAATAGAATTCTTATAATACTTCAGCCTAACTGTATAATTCTGGAAGGAACACTTAATTTTATAATTTAGTTTCTTTAATCAAATAAAGATAGTTTAGTTTACCTACTCCACCATATGAAATAAGCGATTGTGAAAAGTAGAGATAAATATTCTATATTTCCATTTTCCATTATATGTACATTTCCATTATGTAGATATATATGGGCATGGTGACAGACTCTGTATGTATTGTCTGAGGGCCATACCAGCTAAATTTGTAGAGGTTCATCACCAGAAGGTCGACCCCCAGGTGATGATTTTCCTTGAACACACATAAAATTCTCTATTGAAGCATGGAGAGGTTTCAGTTTGTATCAGAGAAAGTAGTACTTCCCTACCTCAGTGAAATAACATACCATTTGTATTATTAAAGTATAGATATGTATAATCTCTGTTCATATGTGTGAAAAATGATGCATTAATATATCAGACATTAAACATCAAGTTCAGTCTAAATGAAATAAGAAATCCTATCCAGTATGTGAGACATTTAATTGACTGAATTAATAAAGATAATTCTAAAAACAAAGGTATGTTTGTACTTCAAGTGAGTGTTTTATGGTATTTTGGTTTATAGTGAACATTAGCATCCTTTAGGGAAGATATAATTTGTTACTGGGGTTGTGCATGTCAGTTCTATGTATTAGTAAGGAATTCAACCTTAGTTGCTTGCATGGAGTCTCATAATTACAAAATGTGAATATCAGCTTTGGTCACATGACAACATTTTTACAGAATGAAAATAAATTATGGAAAGAATTAATTGTATTTTTTGTTCATATAAGCTTATACTTATTAGTGAAATAGAAAGAAGTGAAGTTAAATAGAGAAGATGTCAGTAATTGTATTTAACAGTAAAAAATACCAACATACCTTGTATTTGGATTATTCAGTTGGTTAGGGTTTATGAGACCTGTTAGCTTTCCTTGGGCCTACCCATATTATAAAAATGCATGCCTTGGGTCAGCTAGATGGCTCAGTTGGAAAGGGAACCAGACCTGGAGACAGGAGGTCCTGGGTTCAAAGGTGGTCTCAGATGCTTCCTAGCTATGTGTCCTTGGGCAAATGACTTGACCCCAATTGCCTAGCCCTTAACAGTCCTCTGCCTTCTAACCAATTCTAGGTATCAGTTCTAAGACAGAAGGTAAGGGTTTAAGTTAAAAAACAAAACAAAGCATGTTTTTCATCATGATGTATTGCAGTCAGTTGGAGTGAATACAATATAAGGATAGATTATCACCTCTAGAAAAAACATTTAGGATGCATGCTCTATTGAGAATGGACCAGCAACTGCTTCTTCATTTTTGAAAAAAAAAAAAAACAACAACAACCAATTTCATTAAAAAGTACTTTTATATATTTAGAAGAAAGTACCATTTTCCTTTATCTAATGTTATCATTTAATTCCAAGCATTGTTCTAAAAGACAGATTCCATATTCCTAGAATATATACATCTGTAGATCAGGTTTAGCGGACCTTTTATGTGTTTTGGCCACCAATTATTTTTTTTAAAGTACTTGTTAAGGAGATCAAAAAAGAAGGTAAAAGTATCTTACTATTTTAAAATTTTAATAGTAAGTGGGACATTTGGGATACCATCTAGCTAATCCAGCTGCCAGTTTATAGATTTATAAACTAAGGCTCAAGAACTCATCCAAGAACCAAATAGCTTTTTTTTCCCCTTCCTTTTTCAGACCAATATCTTCTGTCTTAGAACCAATACTGTATATTGGTTCCAAGGCAGAAGAGTGGTAAGGGCTAGGAAATAGGAGTTAAGTAACTTGTCTAGCTAGGAAGTGTCTAAAGCCAGATTTGGCCAAATAGCTTAGATAGAGACTTGAACCCAAATTTTCTGACTCCCAGTCCAGGATTCTTTCAGGATGTTGTCTTGAAAATCCACCTATCCTCTCCCCAGAAACATTCAGTTTTGTTCATTAGCTACCATTTCAATCTTCAGACACATGCCATTTTACATGGAGGAAGAGTAACTTGTTTTAGGAGATGAACTGTGAAATAATATCTCATCTTATATTGTAACAATCTTCTAAAGTACTTTAACTCCCAAGGAAAAGTATTGAAAGAATTCATACTTGGGAGTATAAGATGTAATGATTGTGTTTAGGGTTGGGTAGGTAACTGGTATCTAGTTTTTTAAAAGAAGATGGATTTTAAAACTGAAAGGTGCCTTCTAAAATATGAAACAGTGGTACATATAATCTACATTAATTGTATTAATTAAGAATTTTGCACAAGTGTTTAGTGCTATAACCCTGCTTGCTAGTGTTAAGTGATTATAGTAATTGCATAATAAAGTAGTAGTCATGTTATAATTTTACTAAAAACCAGTAATTAGTAAATAGAAAAACTCCTAATTATGAAAAATATACATTACTTTTTCAGAATGGATAAGATGTCTTTAATTTTTTATTCATTTTAAGATTTGAACTAAAAACTAACCATAGTTTGAGAATTATGATTTACTTCTCATTTATGTGAATATTTATTTGAATAGCTATTTAATAAGCCCCATTAAGAGAATTTTATTTGTAATTTATATGAATGTTAAAATAACAGTTTAATAAGTGGCCTAAATGTTTATATTGTTATTAATTTGAGGCTTAGTAGTTTTATATCTGAATGCTACTTGCATAAATTCAATATATTAAATTAATTATCATTTCTTGGCTTTAGGAATTTGAAAGTGTATTTTGTGGTAAAACGGGCAGAAGGCTAAAGCTGACCAGACCAGACTCGTTAGTAACATGTCCAGTGCAGGAAAATCTACAGAATAGCCCAGCTATGGAGATCAAGTAGTTTGAACTGAATACTTAGTATTTTTACTAAATATATGGCTGTCCAGGGATGATCCATATCTATTTTCTACAATTCTGGAATTCTGCTCTGATGGTCTATTTTATATTGACAACATTTGTTAATGGGATTCCAGTAGTAGTGACTTACTGGCAAAATACATTTTGTAAAAATACATATCTAGAACATTCAATATTTATTCATCAGTGTCCTCTTAGACCTTTGGGGGACCAGCAGCAACAAGAAAGCATCTTGACAATAATTAGTAAGTAATTCTTCAATTATCAATCAAATCCATCATGTTTTTCTAACATGATATGTTATAAAAATATCAGAACAATCTATATAGATTTGTGTTCAGCCTTATTAAAAGGTACATTGCTTTTATTTTATTTATATTTCAAATATGCCCACTTAGCAATTGGAACAAAGTTAAATTGTTCTTGACTATAAGTAGTTTGGAAATGATACTGTATTTGAGTTAATTTGCCAATTATCTATCCCCCTTGGAATTATATTTTCAGTCATACAGTGCTGTTTATTTGCTTTGTTTGCAAAATACAGTACTGTTTTAGACCATTTTACCACAAGCTTTCCAAAGTTTCTCTTAAAGCTGCTTTTGCCCATAAATGGTATATTGTAAACAATGGATTACTTATATGCACAGAATATTTTCATATTGAGAGTAATTGCTCTATGTGATAATAAACTACAGTGTTTTGAACTAAAATTCTTTCAGATTTGAGTGGCTTTATTTATTACAACAGATGACACCAACAGGCTTTAATGTACATACAAAGTCACCTAAAATAAATACTGTAAAATCACAGATATTCACAAATTTATAGTAATTTTTTTTCAGACAAAAACAAGTGTTAAAGAGGTAAATCTGGCTAGGGCTTTATGTAGATAGGACATCACAAACTTTTTAAAAATTTCATTTTATTTTTAAAAATACGTCACCAGTTTAATATTATTGGACGCAATGAGTTTATTTCTTTTAATGGGATTCCATCATAATCTTTGGCAATATGCACAGTATTTGTGAAAAAGTGAAGTTTGGTATGAACATGTTGCTGAATATCCTTTGTCATCTTATGGAAATATAAAAAAAACTCTCCCTTGAAGATTTTATTTACATACATTAACCTCCCCCCCTTAGAAGTGTTTTAGATTTATTGCTTATGACAAGTTGAGGTATGAAATCAAGTTTAATTCTTGTACACAAATAGACAATTATGTGTAGGGAGAAAAGATACTAAAAAAGAATACAGCCCTTCTGTGAGAAGGAGGAGAGATTTGTTGCCTTTTAAAAATGTTGAAGGAAATAGGTTAAGCTTTTCTTTTTTTTTTTTTTTAAAGAAGGGCATCTGTAAGGAATTAAAAATGTTTTCATCATAGTGCTTCATTGAGCTGAATTACCAAGTACAGTTTTGAGCACATTAAAATTAATAAGGGAATATTGTCTATCTGTGGAACACTTTGTTTTTTCATAATTCAATGCTTCCTCAAATATTCAGTATTCAGTCACTGGTCCATTTCTTTTAAATTACATTTTATGAGCTTCTAGGGCCAGATTTTTCCCCACCTCCTCCAATAACAGCCCCTTGACAGGCTGAGGTATCACAAATCCCTGGAGTTCCCTGAGCACCAATTGCACCAGGAATGCCAGGATCACCTGGAAACCCAGGTTCACCATGGGCACCATCTCGACCATCTTTACTAGTTCCAGGAACACCTTGAGGTCCTTAAGAAAGATTTCAAGGAGAAAAAAGTTAGGTAGAGTTTGGATATGGTTCTTATATTATTAGTTTAGTAGTACTTAACTTTTCATTTTAAAACATAGCACAGTTAAGTAGTTATATTTATTTATATTCCTGCTGTCAAGTTTCTATGTTTACCCTTTGCCTTGCTCATGTCTTATTTAGGACTGGCTATGACCACTCCATGAGTAAGACATGTTTATTCATTCAAATATAAATGCCAACTCTTATGTTTGACAGATTCTAGGGTTAGCGAGAGGTTGCCAAGTATGAAGAAGTTTATACTTAGATACCAGAGGAAGATCTTAGATGAGGTTTTAAAGGATCTATGTATAGTTAGTTATTTCAAAGAATTAAAAATGGTTTTTAAAGTCTTTAATAAAAATTGTTTATTTTTATTAAGTGTTTCATGGTAAAGAGGGAAATCAAGAGAGTTAAGATTTTAATAGGGGAATTATTTTATTTTTCTTTTAAGAATTCTACCTTTGTTGAAGACAATATTTTCCTCATAAAAACTAAACAGTTTCAAACAAATGTTTCATTTAAATATTCTGTCAGGGAACTAAAATGCTGGCAATAAAGCTTTAACCTGCATAAAGATGCTAAGTGTTGTCATACCTTGAGGTCCTTGATCTCCCTCAGGCCCATCAATGCCTACACCAATAGCACCTTTGTCTCCTCTGTCACCTTGATTACCTGTAATGAAGCATTGTGACATAAAAATTATTTAAAATAACTGAACAAGATCCCAATAATTTTGAAATTTTCCTAGTACAGTATTATAATACCAGTTACAGTTAAAACACAAATGTTTAATACTACCTTGGGGTTTTTGTTTTTACAGTGCATCCAATTTTGATAGCATTTTATATTTGCTATTACTCAAAAGTCCTCCTTTGATGCCTCATTGTGGTGTGGAGGTGACCCTGGGTTCTCTGAGACTATGCCAGTGAAGCACAAGCTCTGGCTGGTCCTCCCAAGCTGGAAAGGCATTGAATATGGGACCAGCCTCACTAAGTTCAGAGAGGCTCATCACAAGAAGCTTGGCCACCAGGTGATGATATTTTTCTGACCAAAGCAACTCATGAAGATGTCTACTATGATGTGGAGGAGCTATGGTCTGTGTCAGTGAAGGAAAACCCTCTCTGATGAAATCACAGATCTTTTTAAGTATTTAATATTTAAACAATGTTACAGACAACTTCACTTACAGGAATAATTGTGGCTCCTACAAAATGAGATATCTGTTTAGTGTGGTTTTACAACATTTATTCCTAATCAGTGCTAGGGACTTGTTAATGGCACCTAATTGATTTCAATGAAATGAGGAATACTATGAATTACCCACTGCTGTAAAAAGATAGATTTTTGAATAAAAAGCTCTTTGGTCCTTGTGGTAGTATTTTTGGGTGGATTAATCTCTCTTATATTCTATCTCCAGGGAAGGCAAGATGACAGAATATATAAATAAGGTAAAATCTGAAGCACAGAGAACAAAGAGGCACCAAGACTTCATCAAAGGGTTTTGAGATAGCCCCTTAATTACCTTGGCATTGTGATTCAATTCAAGCATTTATTGTAGTCCCTTGGCACTGTGCTATAATAATAGCCATAATAGCTAACATTTGTAGGGCACTCATCATGTGCCAGGCACTGTGCTAAATGCTTTACAGTTCTCTCATTCGATCCTCACAACAGCCAGGGAGGCAAGAGCTATTAACCCTATTTTACAGAAGAGGAAACTGAGACAAACAGAGCTTAAGTGCCTTGCCCAGGATCATATAGGTAATAGGTGGCTGAGTTCAGATCTGAACTCAGGTCTTCCTGACTCCAGGCCCAGCGCTCCATTCACTGTGGATACAAAGAAATAAAGCAAAAGCAGTTCTTATCCTCAAGGAGCTTACATTTTAGAGAGGCGACAACATAGATATACACATATATGTATACAAACAGTACAGAGTAGATGGAAGGTATCTTGGAGGGGGAAGGCACTAGCATCTGGAGGGACTGAGAAAGACATCTGGGAGGAAGAATCATTTGAGCTGAGTCTTAAAGGGAGCCAGAGATTCCAAAAGTCTGAGGATAGAAGAGAATATTCCCTATGAGGCAGGTAGTACAAAAGCACAGAGGTAGAAAAGGAAACTTTGTGCTAAATGAACCCAGTGTGACTAGGCCGTAGAGTGTGTGGAGAAGTAATATGTTAAAAGACTGGAAAGATAGAGGTCAAGTTGTAAAGGGATTTATATGCAAACCAAAGTTTATACAGCATGTCTCAAAATTCCTAGCCCCAGTTTTAAAGTATTAATAGCTTTAATAAGCCTTAATACCTTAACACTGGACTGAATTTTAGGAGATACACTATATTCTAAAGCCAAGGGGGAAGAGGCGGTAAAGGGGTCAGCATCACTAGAGTTTATTGAGTATGTGTGGGGTGGGCCATATTGGTTAAACCTACACTTTAGAAAACTAATTTTAACAGCTGCATGGAGTATGGAATGGGGAGAGATGGGGCAGGGTGTCCAATTTAGAAGCAATTACAATAGTCTAGGCCAGTGAGGGCAAACTACAACCTGTGGGCCACATGTGGGCCCCCTGAAATGTTCTATCCAGCCGCTTGACATTATTCCTAATCTGACGAATACAATGAGTAGGAGGCAATACAATGAAACTTCAAAAGATTGCCTTAGAAACAGACTGACAGATGAGCATTTCCTTTCCTTTGGCCCCCTCTTTACAAAGTTTGCCTATCACTGCTCTAGGCAAAAGGTAGTAAATGCCTTAACTAGGACAGTGACTATTATGGAGAGAAGGGGACATTTGAAAGAAATGTCATAGAGAAAGAAATCATTAGACTTGGCAGCAGATTGGCTAACATTTTATGAAAGAGAAGTTGAGAATGACACCAAGGTTGTGAGCGTGGATGACTGGAAAGATAGAGCTACCTTTAAGAGTAGTATGGAAGTTTGGAAGATGGTGGGTTTGGATAGTGAGTTCTATTTTGGAAATACTGGCCTTGAGATGCCTATGGGACATCCAAAGGGTTCTTTTTTGTGCTCTCTCCCAAATCAAAAATGGAAAAGTGACTTCTTTGCAATCTGCTCCGGCTACAAACACAAGAGTTTTGCCTATATCTCATAGGACCAGCCCTGTTGGGATGCAGTTTGGTTCCCTTAAAATTTCTCCAACTACTTCTTTGGCTTTTTCCAGGTAGCCAGACACCTGAAATATTTGATTAGATGTAGACAAGTGCATAGAAGTATCTCCACCGTGGCATCTGCCTTATGGTGATACCAATTATTGCCTTGGCTTATTCACTGGAAAACTGAGTAGCAAAGCTTGGAACAAGAATCCTTGAATGAAACAAACCTTTGGATTCATCCTTTCCATTTTAAAATGAGATATTTCTCATGAGGATCTTAAAATACTGAAAAGTATCAAAGCACCTTTTTAGCTTTTACTTAAAATACATATTTAAATAAGTAAAAGCTAAAAAGGTGCTTTTTCTTTTTTGCTGTGGAGGTGGGGGAAAGGAGGTAAACAATTTTTTTCTTCTAAAAATAAAAAAAAAAATTCAGCAGCTGATCTCTAGGCAGGTGATTCTCAGATTTGGCAATTCTTATCATTCTCCAGTCACTAATGATCTTTTCATTGCTACATCTGGCTTTTTCTTAGGACTTGATCTCTCTGCCCTACCTTTCTAGGCATCTTATATCTCACATCCCTCAAATACTCTGATCTAATGGCAGTGGCCTCAAATACAAAATTCCATTTCCTCATCATGCATTTTCACTGGCTGTCCCCTGTGTCTGGAACTGCTTCCATCTTCATCTCCACCTCTTAGCTTCTCTGGCTTCCTTCAAGTCTCAAATTAGAGCTACAAGAAACCTTTCTTGATCCTCCTTAATGTCAATGCCTTTCCTCTGGTGGTTATCCTCAGTGGATGATAAATGTGAGAGTGAATAAATGCTGGGTGAAGCAGTGGGTAGAGTGTCAGAAGCACGCATCTTCCTGAGTTAATATATGGTCCCAGGCACTAGCCTTGTGACTCTGGACAGCCCATTCACCCTGTTTGCCTCAGTTTCCTCATGTATAAAATAAGATGGAGAAGGAAATAGCAAACCACTCCAGTGTCTCTGCCAAAAAAATTCCAAATGGGATTGGACTTGACTGAATGACAACAACGACAAAGGTATGGAAGTCTGTAGTTTGCACATGGTGTTTGTGTCTTGTCTCTCCAGTTAGATTGCAGTTAGATTCTCCTTGGAAGCATGGGTTATCTTGCTTTTGGACCCCAGCTCTTAGCTTAGTGCCTGGTACCTCACAGGCACTTAATAAGTGCTAGTTGACTGCTAGTTCACTATATTGAAATAGTTATCAAAATATTTTTTAAAAGTTCACAAGTCTCTATCAGACTATTTACTGCCTTGGGGTGGAGGGGGGAGGGAATCAGAATCACAAAATGTCAGAAAACAAGTATCAAAAATTGTTTTTTTTAGTTTTTAAAAATAAGTTCACAGGCCCCAAGTTAAGAACATTTGTACCAAGGAGCAGCAGCTAGGTGGCTCAGTGATAGAGTGTCAGGCCTGGAGACAGGAGGTCTTGTGTTCAAATTTGACTGTGTGATCCTGGGCAAGTCACTGAATCCTGATTACCTTGGCCTTCCTTAGCACTCTTCTGCCTTAGAACCGATACTTAATATCTATTCTAAGACAAAGTAAAGGTTTAAAGAAAATTTATACTAGACCTAATAGTTGTAATAATGCATATGATCCAGAAACCTGTTGTCAAAATACTTAATAAAAACAATGAAATTGGACCTAATATGGCTGACCAAATGAATCTCTTAATATTGTTTGCCCCCTATTGTTGACATTCCTAAATCACTGTACATAAAGAAAATAATTGTTAAGTAGACTAAATTCTTAAATTATTTTTAAAATGTTTAATGTGATAAACTGAATAAATGTGAGAGAAAGTTTTTGGAAATTCTGTATTTTCTAATTCTGAAATTTGTGCCTTTGAAAAAATTACATAAATTTATGTTAGTGATAAACCAAGAGTTGTGCTGCTGGGAGCCATGTTTTTAAATGAAACAGTCCTTTAAGTTAACTATGTGGTAAGTACGGATATACAACTGACTTTGCAGTAATAAAGTGAGTAAATATTGAAGACCATTTTTTTAACCCTGACCTTCCATCTTAGAAGCAATACTGTATTGGTTCTAAGGCAGAAGAGCAGTAAAGGCTAGGCAATGGGGGCTAAGTGACTTGCCCAGGGTCACACAGCCAGAAAGTGTCTGAGGCCAGATTTGAAGACCATTTTAAAATGGAGAATTTTGAAATGCACAGTAGTTCAAATTACTTGTAATTTCTTTTTTGTTGTTTGTTTTATTTTTTCCTATGTTAAGGTTTCCTACATTCAGAGTTCTGCTAAGAAAAAGGAGTCTCAAATCCCATTCTATGGGCTATACATCAGCTGCCGTATTCCGTTACTTTTCTTTCCTACACTAGACATAGCTTAAAAAACAACCACCACCACAAAATACCATCCACAAGGAAAAATAAGAAGTCATGTTAGGTAGCGAGGTAGCACAGTAAATTGAGCACGAGGCCTGTAGCTATGGAAGACCTGAGTTCAATTCCTACCTCAGACACTAAGAACCTGAGCAAGCCACTTAACTTTTGTCTGCCTCAGTTTCCTCAACTATAAAGTGGGGATAATCATAGCACCTACCTCCCAAAGTCGGAGTATGGCTCAAATGAGATAACATTTGTGAAGCACTTAGCCCAGTGTTTGGCACCCAGAAGACCCTATATAAATGCTAGCAGTTATTACCATCGTTCTATTATTACATACATTCTTTTTTTCATATTTGGTCTGTTTGAATTACAATTTCCTTAGCCATTCATCACAAACCTTCGTGTTTATCAGGAAATTCAGTATCATCTCTAAATACAGTTTACATGTGCATTTCTTAGCCTTACTTCATCTGATAAGGACCTACATTTATTCAATATTCACATGTTGGTAGAATTGAAATCAAGACATCAGTAATCAATGATTGATCCTCAAAGTAAGGATAGGGTCCAGACCTGATTTCAGCATCTTGGGGATTCCCTCTATAAATGCAGATTGGCACCTTCTCTGCATGCCTTGGCTGTTAAGGGAGAACAGGGGGAAGTTAAGGGATTTGCCCAGAGTCACACAGAGGCAGGACCAAAACTCAGGATTTTCTGGCTTTGAAACTGGCTGTTGAGAGGGCAGCTGGGTGGCTCAGTGATTTGGGAGCCAAACCCAGAAACAAGAGGTCCCAAGTTCAAATTCTTAGCTGTGTGACCCTGGGCAAGTCACTTAGTCCCCATTGCCTAGCCCTTACTGCTCTTCTGCCTTGGAACCAATTCACAGGTTTGATTCTAAGATGGAAGGTAAGAGTTTAAAAAAAAACAAAACAACTGGCCATCTATCCACAGTGCCATATTACTTCCGGTCTCCAAAATAGAACTTCACGTTGGGATTCTTCAAAGAGTATCTTCATTGTTCTTCCCTATTTTGCGGACCTTTGGCCTTGCATGTTTTACATTTTTCCTCAGAATATTTCCCCACAAACTGTCATCCTGATATGGTCTTGCAGTTATTTAATCTTTCTGCTGGGCTTAGGATGATGTAAAATAGACATAGAAAAGAGGAGACAAGATGTTCTCTTCCCTTAAAGAATTATAAACTAGATGCCATTTATCTCTCTTTTTATGTACACGTTAAATCCATTTTATAGCTAAACCTTGAAAGAAAGTGTATAATGTAGGTCAGCAGAGAGGAATGAAGAAGACACTTCAGGCCAGGAGCCTTCTGAGTAAAGATCAGAAATCAAGAACATGATTGTTCAACTTGACTAGAATTGTTCCAGACCTTCGATTTACAAGAAGTCATGATTTCTTCCTCCATATATTTCATCACTTTTTTTTAACCCTTAATTTCCATCTTAGAAACAATACCGTATATTGGTTCCAAGGCAGAAGGACAGTAAGGGCTGGACAGTGGGGGTTAAGTGACTTGCCCAGGGTCACCCAGCTAGGAAGTGTCTGAGGCCAGATTTGTGTTTCATTACTGTTTGTGGGTTATTCAGACCCCTAATCTCCCTTATGTTCCTCTTTTGTTCTTTAGCACCTCTACCTTAGAATATCTATCTGGGGTCAAGGAAGTGAGTGAAATAAAAATATAAAATATAAACAGATAAATAAAAACATAAAGCAATCTGTGGAAGTTTGGTACAATTCTGATTTGAGAGGAGCAGTTAAAATTGAAAGAACCCTTAATGGAATTCACAATATCAACAGAGCTGTACTCACCTCTGGGACCTGGATCTCCTAGCTCTCCCGTTGGACCTCGATACCCAGGTGGCCCTCGAGCACCAGGATGGCCAATAGATCCTACTGGACCTGGAGGGCCTGGGGGACCAGCTGGACCAGGTCGGCCAATTGATCCAGGAGTCAGAGGCTTCCTTAAGTTAGCAGCTAACTGTGCAATTTGTTCTTTTTTTGAAGGGAATGGGGAGATAGAAAAAAGTGTCAACTTTTGTTAAGTACACCAGATGGAAGAGAATTCATTTCTGTATTATCACAGATATTTTTAGAAAAAGCATAGAAACTCCATGCAGTCTTTTAAGAGCCAGACTCAATATTAAATTAAGAATTTCTCCTTTAAAGATGGAAATGTTTTATTGTTCTTGCATTGAATCACAGAGCCAAAACTGGTCTCCCTTTATGAATCATTCACACGAACATCATTCAATAGAAATAGGGGGAGGGCTAAAAAAGACTTTCACCGGTCATGGAATTCATCCCCAGATAAATTATGTCAGCGCCACATAGGATATATTCTTGTCCTAAACAGTCACTCAGATTCAACTAAGACAACTTTTGGGGTCTGGCACAGAGACACACAAGTGAAACTTAATTTCTATTGTTTCTTTTATATCAGGATTTGGAGTATTTTCCGAGGTCTCTCATTGAAACATTTTAACTAGTTACCCTCCCAAAGACTGTATCTCTGTCTCTGGCCCATGATGATGGTGGTGGTGACAGTGGCACATTATTGCCACCACTTTATCTTTGTTTAACAGTTTCCAATTTTCAAAGCACTTGTTATCTCAGTTGATAAATCCAATATCCTGAGGTAAGAAGGAGCAGGACAATGGCCCTTCCCCACTCTGCCTCAAAGCCCTTCTGCCTTCTCCTCTCAATGGCGCAAACTGCGTTCCCTTCTCTCTATTCCTCTCCATTACCAGCTTCCATACAGGCAGAAGCAGGAGGATAGGAATGGAGTTTTCTAGATAACTAACTATTCTGTATTTAGTTAAATAGGTGGAAAGTACAGGTCGAGATTTGTATTTTATATAACTGCCCAAGCCCATACTCACCACTAATCATTCCTCCACACAGTTCCCTTATGTGTTGTTCACTGGCTTCTTTACCCTGAAATCACCAATTTTTTTTAAAGCAAATCAGACCACAGATAACCTTTTTGATACCCAATGTACAATTCAACTGGATCAATAAATGTTCGTCCTTGCAAAGAGACTCTGCCCTGTGTGTGTGTGTGTGTGTGTGTGTGTGTGTTTAATCCTATTCATCACAGGTCCAGCCCTTAACCCCATTCCCCCATCTATAAATTCAGCCACCATTCAGATTCCAGTATGTATCTATTTTCAGAAAGACCAAAAAGAATACTTACAGGAACCCCAGGCTTTCCAGTAATTCCAGGGATACCTTGCAGCCCCTGGAAGCCTGCTGGACCAGGATGGCCTGGAAGCCCTTGGACACCAGCAGTTCCATTAGGACCCTGAATACCTTTAGGGCCCAGCTCGCCTCTACTACCTGACTAAAAGAAAAATAATAATAAAATGAACAAAAATAGCCAAAACCTAAAAATGTGGGAAAAAATTCAGAATTAGAATATACAAACCATTTCTTAGTTTTTGCAGGCCTGTTTGGAAAATAGTCCTTTGAAAGCTTTTCTCAAATACTTTTCTATTAGACAAAAACTTCCTAGAAAATGTCTTTCATATCAGTCACTCATAGGTGCTTTACAGCTAATACCCATAAAATATTGCTTATTAATTACCACAAACACTATTTGCTAAGCATATCACTTGGGCTTTATGTATTCTCAGCTTCAAAATGACAAAATATTTCTTGTTTTTGAATTTTAAAAAATCTGATTTTCAGTTTCAAATTCTCTTCTCCTCTACTCCTTCCATTGAGAAGGCAAGAAATACAACACCAGGGACAGCTGGGTGGCTCAGTGGATTGAGAGCCAGACCTAGAGACAGAAGATCCTGGGTTCAAATCTGGCCTCAGACACTTCCTAACTGTGTGACCCTAGGCAAGTCATTTAACCCCTATTGCCTAGACTTATTGCCCTCCTGCCTTGGAACCAATATACAGTATTGATTCTAAGACAGAAAGTAAAGGTTAAAAAAAAGTGATGAAATACATGGAGGAAGAAATCATAACTATATATACATTATATTGATTCTAAGGCAGAAGATAAGGATTTAAAAATATATAATACCAATTATACATATGAAAATATGACAAAGTTAAGAGTAGTCAAGTGGTCTAACCCTCGTCACTCCTATCTCCCTAAATAATTCCCCATTTTTGCTTTATTTACTACTCTGGATTGGTTTTCATTCAAGCTGTTGCTTATGCATTTGGAAACAAATGAACCATAAATTCCAGTCCAGAGGAGAATTAAGCAAATGGCAGGAAGCTGGTTAAGTGCAATCTCTCCCTGCCCCATAGAGCCACCCTTAAAAAGAAAGAAAAAAGAATCATTGTAAAACTCAGGAAATGTTGGAGTCCTTGGAGAGGGTCCTCATATGATCAGATCCATTTTCCAGAAATATGATAAACATAAGCATTTTGAAACTTTCCAGGGTAAACTCTTCAATAATCACTTACCTCTCCTTTCTGTCCCACAGGACCATTAGGACCCTGGAAAAAGAAAAAAGGGGAGGGAGGGGAGAATGCATGTTTAAAAGATTGCTGCCTTTTTGGGGGGCTTAGCTAAAAGCCACAAATATACCAATTTAAAAGAAGTACATGAACCTAGTTATAGGCATATTGTCTTTTTAAAAGTATATTTGATAGATACTTTGCCTTTCTATTCCAGTCATTTCACAATATGAGCATGTTCTTAAATGCTCACGCTGGTGGAGCAGCTCAGGGGACAACGTGCCAAGCCTGGATTCTGGATGATGTGGACTCAGATCTGGCCTCAGATATTTCCTAGTTTTGTGACACCTAACCCCAAGTGCCTAGCCCTTACTGCTCTTCTGTCTCCGAAGAGATACTAAGCCAAAAGGTAAGGGTTTAAGAAAGTAAAAAAAAAAAAATGTTAACACTAGATTCCTTAGCACTACAAGGCTGCGTAGTTTGGAAGTCTAGTCCCATGTCTGATACAGCACCATAAACCATATGTCTGTCTCATTGGTCATCTGATTTAGAAATCAAACTAGCAGTAGACTTGTTCCCTGTAAGAGGAGGAATTGACATGAGAAGCTTGTTTGAGATAGGCTTATTCTTCCCACGAAACCATCGCCTTCATCATTGATACAATTCAGCCAAGTGGAAGGTTTCCTAACGAACAGTCAGGGATGGTTTTACTCGTCTCCCTTTTCTCCATCCCCAGCAGCCAAGGGGTATTCAAGCTCAAATCCTCATGTCCCAGAAAGAATTCTTGTGTTTGTAGTTCCTTAGCCTCGAAGAAGTGATTGTAATGATAGAGATTAGACCTAAGACCTTGAAAATTCAGTGAGCTGCTGTGGTGAGACTACAGCAAGTGCATGATGAGAAGCATATCCATTTCATCCAAAGACCCAGAGGAAATTGAATGGCCATCTTTGAAAGACCAATTACTTTAAAGCTAGATAGAATTTCTGAAATCCATATTAGGCCCATAGTCGTTAACATTAGGAGACCCAATCTGGATAAGTTACTGGCCTTGGGGCCAGAAATTCAGCAGCTGAATTCCTTTTGGTTCTAAGGTAGCCAGTGGAGGTTGTATACCTTTTTACCTTCAGAACAGTCCATCAAAACAAGTGCAAGAAATACTTCTTTTATTTTATAGGACGTAGCCAAAATTTATGAGGAGAATCATTTCCTACAGCTAAAACTCTACATCAAATAGTTCTATAGTGAAAAGGAATACATAGATGATCTCAGTCATCCCGCTTTGGAAAAGTTTATGCTATCTGTGAATTATTATTTCAGTGTTATTAGCATCCTTCTGTCATACATTTTATCAGGACATGGTTCTCAGGGACAACATATTCTTTAAAAGCACAGGCTACCACAGATCCTGCCAAATGGTAATGGCTTCACATTTAGATTCACCACTCTATGTCTCAGGACTCGCCTTGCCAAGAGGGCCATCATTAGTAGACTGACCACAAGTTGATGGGAGGTTTGGGTTTTTTGGCCACAACTTAAGAAGCCACGTAGTAAGACATGATGAGGCTATTGTATGCTTCAGTGGATGGAGTGCCCCTGCTGATGCATCTCAGGACTTTTGAAGGATTAAAAACATAGTTATTGGGGATAACTTGAAACAGCCTGGATCCTCTTCTTTCCATTCCTAGGACATTGTGCACAGCTGTCCACTAAAAATAAATGGTGTTGCCTATTGTGATTCAGTGTTGTGAATTTCTATATTCTTACACTCAGAGCTCTTTCTTTTGAATTCTTATCTACAAATTCTAAATTTCCCTTTTAGAGTTCCCATTGGACTTGGATTGCTTCCATTGCTAGTGAATTTTAAAGATGAATTCAGTCAAACATTACCAGTTCTCCTTTGTCCCCAGGAAGACCATCAGCTCCAGCAATACCCTGAAAATGACATACCTCAATATTAATAGACCCAACTATATGGAGATGTCACCCTCAGTCCAACTCTGATGTTAAGGAATTGAGTGATTTTAACAGCAAATTTGATATAAGCCAAGGTCAATAACAATTCAATCTCTGTAATACATAAACAGAGTATTTGACAATGAATATTATTGTATGATCCTACTTTATTAGACCATTTTTCTAGCTAAATTAATTAGTACCTAGCTAGTTTAGAGCTATATTGTTTCAGATTTGGGAACATCCGGGTTACATCCAGTGCATCTATCATTACTACTGCCACTTAGTTTTGGTGGGATAGGATTTTAAATTGAACTCTTCTAATCTCTTGCATATACAAAGCAGAAGAACCAGAGCTTCAATCCAGGGGTATGAAAACAGGATTGAAAAATTATACCTGAGGACCTGGAGACATAACCACAAAATTTTCCCTCCAGATGAATGAAGATGTATGCATTCAAAGTAGCTTGGTTCTTCCCTCCTGGCCTCCACTACACTCTCTCAATCTGTCCTTTCTATCTAAGTGGGGATGACCTGAAAATCACTATTACAATGGTGGTGTTAGACTTAAAAACAAAACTGCTTACTTCTACCTCTGCCCCCAAATCAATGACTGCGTGTGTCACTGTGGAAATTTTTTTTCTGGGAATGATTTAGACTAGATGACCACCCAGGCCCGTTCTAACCCTGAAAGTCTGTGAATACTTGATTTACCCAAATGGAGATCAGATCTTAACGTGAGAGATAAGGATCCTTAGGAATCCTGCATCCATCACAATATCTCTCCTCAGCCCTCTCTCCCATATCACTATTTTGGACACTGAACTTTTTATTTGTCAGCAATAGTCTGAGAATTGGACTGGCATGCAACCTAGGTGGTTGTCTTACTAAATCTTGAAATTCGTCATGCTAGAGATAAAGAAGACTCTAGACAGAACCAGGACATGAACCACAGGGAAAGAGGGAAAGAAAAAAGGCAACCAAAAATAAGGGTAGATAAAAATGCCCACAGTCTACTCATTATCTTCCCTTATAGAATGTCTCTCCTATTAAACTAAACTGATTGCCCAAAATTGAATCTGAATCAAGGCATAGGTTTTGCTAAGAAAGAGTCACTGCCTTCTAATTCTCATGAAAACTTGGCTTCATCTGAAGAAACTCACTTACATGAACTACAAAAAAAAATTGTGAGATGTTTGGGAGAGTAGTTGAAAACTGAATAAAGACAAGGAAGTCCAAAATGAAGCCTGGTTTGCAGCAACGATCTCAATTCCGTATAGGACATATTATAGGATCATTGGAATGCTAATAGGATCGCTCGGTACTTAGAATCTGGAAATGAAGACATTAGAGCTGCTAGTTAAATCTAGACAAGGGAAGTCCTGCTCCATCCTGGATACCTTATTGACAATAGGTCCATCCATCATCTTTGTAGCTACAAAGGACAGCTCTCTGATTGGATCCATGCATTTCTGTCTCCTACCATGAGAGGGCGTCTGCCACTAAGTCATCACTGGAGAGACCTGACTAAGGACCTGCTACCTAGCTGGTATCACCATCGTCACTGACTGCTGTGTGATTCCTCATATGACTTGGGATTGCAGCAACTGATGTCGATATGTAGATTTCCACTGGGGGTGAAGCCCGGAAGTCATTTTTTAAATATGATCAGCACAAGATATTTCTGTAAAACGATGAAATGTGTAATGGTCTCCTCTCCTTAGGAGTTTAATGCATCTGTCAATAGGAAAAGAGCCTGCCCTTGTTCTAGAAACCCAACAGAAGCAGCAGTAGCTGAAGCACCCTCATATGGTCAGCAGAGAATGCTTAGCATCATCGTAGGGGGAAGTTAGTCACAACAGCTATTTCTGTGGCATAAAGGACCACACACACTCATAAAGTTGTTCAGCCCAGCTTTCTCCAAGAATCTTCCTTTGTTGCCTGTATTGGCTTTGGACAGGTATGGTGACAAAGCACAGGGTCTAATAGTTGAAAGAATGAAGCTGCAGAATTGTAGGATACGCAGATGTGCTGTTTGAGGCATCTACCTGAGTGCAGAGAAGCTGGTAACCAAAAGGATAACCACCGGGCAATGGACTTTCACGGCTACAATTTATAAAACCACTGACTAAATTGTGGAGGGTTATAATCTGCATCACTGGAGAGCCCTGCGGAAATCACGAGCCTTCTACAGTTTGCTCATTCTAGAGAAAAGACCAGAAATTGAACCACTCCTTTTTTATTTTCACTAAAATAGTAAAGAGAAATATTCTCTTTAAGATCATTTTAAGACTAGGGGTAGCTAGGTAGTTTTGTGGATAGAGCCAGGTCTGGAGATGGGAGATCCTGGATTCACATCTGGCATGAGACCCTTCCCAGCTGTGGGACCCTGAGCAATCACTTAACCATAATTGCTTGGCCCTTATTGCTACTTAGTATCGATTTTAAGATGGAAGATAAGGATTCAAATGAAAGAAATTGTTTTAAGGCTTCTAACGCCACCCCTATGATCCAGGTATCAAACAGAAAGAAAGTGGGAAACTTGTTTTAGAAAAGCCCAAGCCTTGACACGACCATGCTTTTTTGCCCCATGAGGGTTGCTTGCAATGGTTTATGTTCCAGCAACAGAACACTCTTTTCCTAAGTGGTGAGGTCTAGAGGTTTGATATGTCATACAAGTGACATTCTCTGTACTCATCCCAAGAGAGATATCTATGGTAAATCTATCATCAGGGAATGGGGTGCCACTTAAAGAAAAAAGTGTGAATTATAAACCAGTTTGGAGTCAGAGAAGATGAGGAACTCTTCTATTCATAGAAAAGCCTGTGTGGCACAGACTAAAAGAAGGAAAGCCTCTTTCTGTTTTGGGTTTTAGTTTTTTTAGACTATATGTCGATAGGAACTGTATCTAATCTGAAAGAAAAACCAACAAGGAACTTGGCAACTCCACTCACCTGGTTTCCTTTGGGACCCACAGCTCCTCCTGGGCCCTAGAGAGGGGGAGAAAAAGCAGCTGAATGGAGGAATGACACCAGTTCCTAATGTGGTAAGGGCATTGTCACTGAGCCAGCCAGCAGCCAAACTCAGCGACAGAGCTCTGGGACCTTTCAAACTGCAGTTTGTATTCACAGAGAATTACAATAAGATTTAAGAAAGTATTTGACAGTTATTGGGGAAGATTCTTTCCCCTCTTCCTTTTTTAAATATAAAGATGAAACATATTTAAATTTTTCTCCATGAATAAAAAGCAAAGACAAAAATTGTTTTTAATGATCGTTAGCCTGAATGTTTTTTCCTTTAACTGAACCTTACAGGAGAACCTGGCTCATATTGCTGTGCATTCTTGAACAGGAGCAATGAAAGCCTTTATTGATATGTTCCCCAGCTTAGCAACTATCCTACCTCTCTGGGCTTCTATGTCATCTCAGGGGCCCCTAGAGCTTTGGGGTAATTTTTCCCAACCTCTGGAATGTCTAGCTTTTAGGTTAACAAAGGGCCCACTGTCCTAATTCCACTGGGCCCTGACTTATACTGAACTTCCATCTTCAAGGATAAATCTACTTCTGAGGCATTAACTTCCCTCCATTTCCCTAGTTGACTGCCATGGTGCCCTGGAAGGTAGGTGTGTCTATGTTTAGCGTGAGTCTATCCTGTCCCAACAAGACATTCTTTTAAGAGAAAGAGGCATTTTATTGAGTGGAAGAAGGGAAATCAAAATGCCTGGATTATCTTGAGATGTTTGTGAGATAATTCAAATTCATCATGTTTTCTGTTATAAGAATATTCCATCACATTCCAATTTGTTAAGCTATTTTCCAATCAGTGAGAATTCAGTTGGTTTTTAGTTTCCAGTTGCTATGAACACTTTTTGTGAATGCAAAAAGTGGAAACAAAGTAGAAGCCCATTGATTAGGGAATGGCTAAACAAGTTTTTATATACAAATATAATACAATAACATTCCACTAAAAGAAAAATAAAATTAGATGTGCTGAATACAGAGAACCATGGTAAGACATATGAACTGAAGCTAAGTGAAGTAATCAGTGGAAATGGAAAGAAAACATTCCATCAATTGAAACTGAATGCTGTGAAATTAGAATGACAAAGGAAGAAGGTATCTCTTGTCCTCTGTAGAGGTGGAGGACTATAGATAGATATGGACTATTTCACATAATGTCAGTTTTTTAAGATGTTTGGTAAATTTTGCTAAATTCCTTTTCCCATTTTAAATTCTTTGTTATAAGAGGTGGTTTTTCTGGAAGGGAGTTAGGGACATCTTGAGAAATGTAGGTGAAAGAACAAAATATATTAATACAAAGTTTTTCTTAAGGTTATGTTATGGTGATAAACTTAAGAACTCTGATCAACACAATGACTAACCATGATTCTATGGGACTTATGATGAAGCATGCCTCCCATTTATGATGGAAAAGTGAGAAGACTTGTATGTTTTTTGGATATGACCAACAAGATTTTGCTCTTCTTGACTATACTTATTTGTAATGACAGCTTTGTTTTTCTTTTTCAATTAGGCAGGAGGTGGGAAACAGAGAAGGCAAGTTTTCATTTACTGAAAAAAAATTTTAATTTGTTAAAAAGCACTCTTTTATTATTTTGGTATACATATGGTCTTTCCGTCTTTTACTGCTTTGGGGTGTGTGTGTGTGTGTGTGTGTGTGTGTGTGTGTTCTGAAATTGGATCTCCATGTCAAAGGATAAGAAGAGTTTGCCAACTTTTCTCTAATAATTCTACATTGTTTCTGGAATATGAGACACTAGTTTGGTATTTTTTTCTAAGAGTAAATAAATTGATTTGCCACAGTTGTAATTGTTTTTACAGTCAGTGATTGTCATTGAACAGCTTTAGGAACACTGTGGAATAGTAAAAAGTAAATATAGAGGATTATAAGTTAAAAAAAAAAACCTAGGTACAAAATCTAGCAGTGCCACTAAATTCTTGTGTAACTTTGGGCAAGTGATTTCCCCTCAGGTTTTTTTTTTTTACTATAAAAAGAAGTTGTATTAGAATATCTCTAATGTTCTTTCTAACTCTAATATTTCTATAATGTCTCTACCATGTTAAATATGGATGTGAGGCAAAGAATTCACTCTTCAATGCCATAAACTTTTCAAAGAAGGTGGCACAGAAGAACTAATTCATTGATCTCAGAGAAAATCACAACAGCCCATTGCTTCTCTCAGGATAAGACTATTTCACTTACCCTGTCTCCAATACCACCTCTAAGGCCCTGGGGGCCTGGCAAACCAGGATCTCCAATGCTGCCTTTCCGACCCTGTAGACAATACAGCAAAGGGCAAGTTGATTATTGACATTTCTGAAAAATGACTCCAAGATAACAAAAGTTCCTCCCATGATGGAGCTCATTCTCTGTACTCATAACTCAAGAGATAATTAACATTAGGCACAAGGGAATACAAGGAGGGAAGAGTTGAGCAACAATCCCACTTTTTTTTGTGGCAACAAAGGTTGGGTAACAAGGTTATATCCTGCAGGGAAGAAAATTTCATCTCTTAATGTTTCTCAATCTGCTCTTTCTCCCCTCCCACTAGACTGCAAATCTCTGAGGATAGCCACAACATCATTTTTCATCTTTTCATCCCCTATACAGATTGTAAAACAGGGTGTGATCATAGATGCATAATACATTTTTTATTTAAATTGAAAGCTTTTGTCCATTAAACCCACCACAAACCTAGATTCCTTTTCCCTTAACACCTGCCTCAGTTTATCTTGCTACACAGGCAGTTTTTTAATTATACACAGAGATGTTGGGGTGTTAGAGAGGGGAGAGAGAAGGTGACAGATCACCAAGGACAATGTGAAAAACCATTTTTAGATGACAGTGCTCTTGTGGACAGCACATTTAATCCATAACATTAGATAATCCACAATCATGGATAATATGGAAAGGCAAAACAAAAAAAATGACTTCTACTTGGACCCTGGGATGCATTAAGTAATATTTTCTGCATAGTAATATCCTCCGGCTTCCTAATTATGTCTCTCAGTCAGTGGAATCACCCCAGGCTCCGATAAGTAGGTTTTCACCTTATTTTGCTAGGATCCAGATCTTTATCTCACTTCCTGCTCATCTCCAAACCAAGCCACCTCTACTCCAGTCATCCTCCCTATGGGAAACTGGACTCATTCCCTAGAATCACTCTGGGCTTTGAAAGGGAAACACTTGAGTTTCCTGGATTCAGGCTCACCCCTCAGCCATCTCCAAAAAGTGCCACTGTGGACCTACCCATTCCCTGACTCTTACTCTCTTCTTCCCTTTATACATTGCCTTCCCCCTTAGAATATAAGCTCCTTGAGGAGACGGACTAGTTTGCTTACTTATATTTGTATTCCCAAAGCTTAGCACAGCCCTTGGCACATAGTAAATCCTTAATAAATGTTTTACCTATCTAAAATCAGGCTGTATTTCCAGAACACCCAGTGCCAGGTGCCAGGTGACTGATGTAAGCTGACCATGTTTACCCATTCTATGAGTAGCCTGATTCATTGACTTTTACCCTCCCTGACTGCTGTATTAGACTCCAGCCAGAAGCAGCCCAAGATTGCAGCCACTACTCAGTCTTCCAATCACATGCTAGGAAAGAGCCAACAGAAAGGGGACCTCCACACTTTTGTTCTCTTCCCTTGTCACTGGACCCCTTTTCTTCCATATAGAAACAAATAGTTCTTCCCAGATATTATTCCTGGTGATTAGTACCAAATTCCTTACCATATCCCTTGCTAATCTAATGACTTTACTGACCTGGAAGCCTCTGACTCCAGGGGGTCCTGGTGGGCCCTGCAGACCAAGAGCCCCCTGAAAGACACAAGAAATAAACATCATTAAGGAACGCGGTTCGGAGGCAGCTATTGAGAAGCAACAGCACAAATAAAGAATTTTGGTGGAGGGAGATGGGTGACATTAAAGGGACATAACAAAGAAGTATGTAATAAAGAAGGAAGGGGTTGCTTCTTTACCCCTCTACTTCTAATTTGTCTTGAGATTCCTCATGATGGGTCTTTGGGGAAAAGCCCTTAACCCTGAGCCCCCAGAATATCAAGGATCTGGTGAAATAAATGACAGGTTGAAAGATGCAAAGACAAAGGCTGAGAGAAGCTGAGATTTTGATCTATAATCAGAGAGAAAGAATATAGACCTGCTTACCAAATCCAGGTATGGATTTCGCAGAAGTAGTGACCCTTCTTCAAACTTGGGAGTTATTTTAGAATTAATTAAAGGCCATCCTCTACTTGACACAGATAGGAGCAAACTTATAAAACTTTTTTGGCTTCTTCCCCAAGAGTAGGCATAGGCTGTAAATACTGTGAGTTCAGGAAGGACTTATGGGGCTGGGGGATGAGGTGAAAGAAATCTAGAGCTACTGAGGGGAAAGTTGAAGGTAATTCAGACTTTTTTGACTTTTGAAGTTATGAAGGAAAAGTTTAGCCTCTCCAAACCAGACCTGTTGGAATTGGAAAGCTGGGCTCCCTATGGAAGGTTATGGGGTTGACCCGGGAGAAATGGTCACCAGGTAAGATCCTTCTCCTCAGGCGCTTAGCTGAAATAAGCCAATAGCTTCTCCTCTTCCTCTTCCTCCTCCTTCTCACTTACCTTCCATCTTAGAATCAATATTGATTCTAAGGCAGAAGAGTGGTAAGGGCTAGGCAATGGGGGTTAAGGGATGTGCCCAGGGTCACACAGCTGGGAAGTGTCTGAGGCCGGATTTGAACCTAGGACCTCCCATCTCTAGGCCTGACTCTCAATCCACTGAGCCACCTAGCTGCCCCCAAGCTGATAACTTCAAAAATGACACCAGTTCCCTGGGATCAGAATGCAGGATAACGTGGGAATCCTTAACTTTGAGGCAACTATCTCTTTCACCCAACACAAAGGCCATTCCACAGCCACTTAAGGGGAAGGGAAGAGAACAGTCAGTTTTCCTCTATGGTCTTTCCTGGTCTTCTCAGTCTCCATGTTCCTAACACAGAACCTAGGAAAAGCTATCTAGGGCCATGCTAAAAAGCCTAGATGCCTTTGGTGTGTCAGGGAAAGCATCTTTGTTGTGGTCGCATGACTTAGCCATCCCACTCAGTACTACTTGATTTGGGTTATGTTTGTGAAGGTTAAAACTGAGTCACTCATTACTCACCGATGATCCCCTATGTCCAGCCTCTCCTCTCTCCCCAGGAATTCCAGCATCTCCCTATAAATACACAAAAAGATAAAGGTCAAGGAGGGTAGTGAATAACATGAAAATGATATAGCTGCGAGAGTACCAGAATCCCTCACTTCCATCTCCCCCATCCATGTACTTTACCATAATGAAGCAGAGACAGGCCCAATATTTTCATTACCTGCTGTCAATGGGATGATAAACGATTGGCTGAGTCAGCCAGAAAAGTGGATGAAAAGAGATTGGAATAGTAATAAAATAATAGCTAGCATTTATGTAATGCTTTAAGGTTCCCAAAGCATTTTAAAAATATTACCTCCTCCTCACAACAATCTTGGGGAAATGGATACTATTATTGTTCCTATTTTACTGATCTGGAAACTGAGGCTGAGAGGTTAAGTGACTGGTTCAGTTGCCGTGCAGCTAGTCAGCATTTGATGTAGGGTTAGAATTCAAGTCTTTCTGATTCTATGTCCAGTGCTCTATCCACTACACCACCTAGCTGCCTAAAAATAAGAGACCTTGAAAAATTCCAGGAGCAGAAGAAACAGCACTTATACTTACAGGCATACCAGGCTCTCCTGAAGGGCCAGCTTCACCTAGCTCTCCTTGTTTACCCTGCAAAAAAGGAAAGAACTCTCAACAATAGTATACTGCGTCCTTTATCTAGAGAAATGCCCATCCTTCCCCCAAATTTTTGTCTCATAGAGTTATGAATGAAAATCATTAAATAATCTTGAAGCTGGGAGGGACTTTAGCTAATAATAATAACTAGTATTTGTAAAGCCTTTAAGATTTGTAATGCATGTTACAAAGATTATCTCATTTTATCCTAACAACCCTGAGAGGTCCACATTTTACAGATGAGGAAGTTGAGGCAGAGAGAGGTTGTGACTTACCCAGAGTCATATACCTAGTAAAGATCTGAGAGTAGAGGTGCTCTATTCCCTGTGCCACTTAGGGAGTCATCTAGTCCAAACCTCTCATTTTACAAATGAGGAAACTGAGCCTCAGAAAGGGGAAGGAACTTGTCCAAGTTTACATAGCTAGTAGGTGTTGAGGTTGGGACTGCAGACAAAGCTTCTTGATTCTGGAGTGGCTCTTTCTTCTGTACCAGTGGTTCTCGAACTTTTTGGTCCCAAGGCCCCTTTATACTTTAATAATTTTTGAGGATTCCTTCATATTTCTAAAAATTATTGAGGACCCTAGAAAACTTTTGATTATATGGGATATGTTTATTGAGAGTTACTATATTAGAAATTTAAATGGATAATTAAAAAATATGTATTAACTTATTTAAAATAATGATTAATTTATTGCATGTTAACATAATATTTTAAATGAAAAATAACTATATTTTTCAAAACAAAAAATAGTGAGAGGAATAGGGCTGTTTTATGTTTATATATATGTTTGCAATTCTCTTTAGTTTCTGGCTTAAAAGAAGACAAAATGGATTCTCATATCTGCTGAATTCAACCTGTTATGATATTGTTTTGGTCGTATACAAAGAAACATAATCTTACACAAACAACAGTTGGAAAAGGATGGCAAATAACATCTTATAATTGTTATGAAAATAACTTCAACCTCCTGGAGTCCCTGAAAGGGTGTCTGGAACCCTGTGGTCCTCATGGTATAGGGACCCCTGCCCTATACCATGTTACCTTTAGGCAGGAGGAGAGACATCCCAAAAGAGAACCGAGAAGATAACTGTCCTTCATAGAATGACAGCTGGAAGCTTCAGTCATGATGACAAACTTCCTCAGCCCTCCCACTGAAACCATGACCTTGAGAGAAAGAAACCACTTACCAGCTCTCCCTTCTCGCCTTTGGCCCCAGCTCGTCCAGGCAGCCCCTGGCCAGACAGAAAGGCACGCCAACTGGTCAGAGAGTGAGTTGAGCTACCAGTCCTAGTACTGTCATGCATCATTCTGAGTCCACATATATCCCACATGCTTCTGGTTTTCTACTTCATACATACACATTTTGCCTCTTCAACTAAACTATAGGATCCTTGAGGACAAGGGCTCTATTTTCCGGTAAAGAGTAATTGTTCAAATGACTTGTGGAACATTAAAGCAAAAATTCCCAAGTACTTAAACTTCTTCCCTGTGCCTTTTTAGCTTAGCATAGTACCTAGCACATAGTAGGCACTTAATAAATGTTTATTGGATTCTGCCCCAGGAGGGAAAATCCCTCCATGGAGCACACCTCAGAGAAAGACATTAAACAGCTAGCAATTTCTCCTATACAACCTCCCCATATCCCTATTTACACTCCTTCCAGATATGGGGCATTGACCAGGAAGGAAGGCAGGTGTACACAGGGTTCCCCAGGCCCCCATCCCCACCACGTATATGCACGCCTACACAAATATTCCAGCCCTGCCATTAATGACATGACAGTTTTCTGGACATCTTGTCTGCCCTGTTGGCTTCTCACAAAAGAGACCCTGTAAATCTATGGAGCTCTTCTCCATGGCTCCTGCCCATCCCACTTGCTTTGCTTACTGTTCATTCCTTGGATGATCCTTAACATAGACATTCTGAGCCCTTCTTCTAACCCCACTCCCAACATTCCAGTGCCCGAATAGCCATGGAAGACTCTTACGTATACTTACAGGGAGTCCATTGGGACCCTTCTCTCCAGGAGCACCAAATCTAGCTGCTTCACCCTATGGAAACAGAGTGATTAGGAGAGAGAATGAAGGTGGGAGGTGGGGAGAGGAGGGAATTGGCAAAACTCAGACTATGGAAGGGCTCTCACATGTAAGCAGGTAATATCCTGTCCTGTTTTATTCTTTTCATTTCTTTTAAAAGCCTCACTTGGCATCTTAGAATCAATACTGGGTTTTGGTTCTAAGGCAGAAGAGCAGTAAGGGCTAAACAATGGGGATTAAGTGACTTGCCCAGGGTCACACAGTTATGAAGAATCTGAGGCCAGATTTAAAGCCAGAACCTCCCATCTCTGGAACTGGCTCTCAATCCACTGAGCCACCTAGCTGTTCCCATGTCTTATTCTCTTCAAAATGTGAGTCCCAGTTTTGCAAAAGGAGTGTGAATCACCTGGCGACAAGGAGTGTCTTTTCTACTTTTGCCTGTTTCCCCCACAACGAAGATAAGCATACCTCTTTGGTCCTCAGGAAATGCCCTCAATACTAAGCTGAATGTAGAGCCTCAAACTTCTTGATTGCTCAGATTCCTTTTCTGACCATTGCTAGGCTCAGACCCCAACATCTGTCATCACTCACCCACAATTACCTGACCACACCATGTAGCACATGCCACAGACATAGCCTCGGCCTGGCATTTTATGGGGGTGAACATTAAATATCTGGCTATTCATGGATTTTCTCCAGGACTAGTCACATTCCCTAAGGACCAAAGCCAAGGACTAAGCCTTGGAAGCTGTCCCAGAAAAGATATGAATGAAATAGAAATGATTCCACAGGAAGAAGAGATGTTGACTACAGACCTTCTCACCATCATATCCAGGGATCCCATCTCTGCCATCTTTGCCAGGCATACCCTGCAAACAAGAAAAAATAGCAGTCCTTCCTCCTTTCATTGCAGGGGTGGGGTCTTTAGGTGCAGAATGCCCCTTTACTGTCAGCCATAGTTGAAGAGATTACTGAATTGCTTTTTTTTCTCCTTTCTTTTAAAATATTTGTTGTAAGAGATGTCTGACTGGGTAGAGGAGGAAAATACACACACACACACACAAACACACACACACACAAACACACACACACACACACACGGAAAGAAGATACCAGACCTGTAAGTTTATTGGCAGGAGAAATTCTTAGGAAAGAAAATAACCTCTGTAAATGCTGGTCAGCATCCTTCTCTGCAACTTAGAGCCTTAAAAAATTGCTTGCTATATGAATAACATGGAAATGGGTTTTGAACAATGATACAGTGGAATTTCTTGTCAGCTATGGGAGGTGGGAAGGAAGGGTGGAGGGCGGAATCATGAATCATGTAACCATGGAAAAATATTCTAAATTTTAAAAAAAGGAAAAAGATTGCTTGCTTAGAGTACTGAATGTTAAGTGACTTGATCAGGACCACACAAACAGTATATCTCACAGCTGAGACTCCCTATCCACTATGCCAGGGGTCGGCAACCTTTTTGGCCGTGAGAGCCATAAACGCCACATTTTTTAAAATGTAATTTCATGAGAGCCGTACAGTGCTCACAGTGTGTGCTCCTATAACAGCGCCTGAAAAAAAAATTGACTTTATGGCTCCTGCAGAAAAAACCATATCTGGCCCTCATAAGAGCCAGATATGGCTCGAGAGCCATACGTTGCCTACCCCTGCACTATGCCATGTTGCTTCTCATTATTTGGAAAGTGATGTGTTGGGGTTTTTTAAGTATAAAAAGAAGACAAATTTTTGTTAAAGAGCAACAAGAGCAATGGGGGCAGATGGCAGGCAGTGAGCGGTAGTAATAGGAACAAGACCCTCATACTCTAAAATCTTGTGTTTCTCACTAGTTAGTACTAGTTAAGCATCAACTGCAAAATTTGTAGTTTCAGTATTAGTCAAGTACAAATTGCAGATGGATCAGTTACCCATTCTGTATACTGGATCTATGATATTCTGTGCTGGCCATTAGTTTTGTGCCTAATCTCTTTATTAACTGCTCATGTTGTTCTTTATTTGCTTTAGTTCTGAACTTATAGGGGGCCAGCCTCTATATGGTTTTGGGGTCCTGAGTGGCGTTGGTGGCATAGGATTGTTAAGACAGGAGAAAGAAAATGAGAACAACTAGACTAGTGGTTAGCCCATGCTGTTCTGATCTCTGTGGGCTTTGGAGTTTATTATATACTGATTTCAAACAAAGAACACAAAAAAAGAGTCACAGTTGTGAAGGGGTAACAAATCATACATAACCCATTGAAGTCTAAAGAGTAAAGGTATAAAGACAATGGCCAAATTCCAACCATCAATTAGTAGAGGATATTCTGGGAGCGGAAATATTTTATGGAGATGCTCACTAATTGAATCCTGGATTATAGGCACCTGGTCAAATAAAGTTCAGACTAAAGACTCCAGTCTAATCTAAGTATGCAATCTTATCTAAGTAATATTTGTTAGGATTCAGGCTTCTTAATTATCAAGGAGAGGAATCATTAACTCAGTAGATGCTAATTCAAAGCTTTCCAATAAGAATTTTAAGAAAGGTGGGGATCTAAAATTGAGTCAAAAGAGGAGCCTCAGATTTTTACCTTAGATGGCCCATTCTGTCTGTGTCCTGACATGCAGTGCAGAAAAATCATACACACAGTTTTACTTGCTGATGATTTTGTAATGGGATCCAGATAACATATCTATTACAGACTCTGTTTCTCCAAATGACTCCTAATAGCCTTTTGGAGGGATCAAGTTGTTTTTGGATTAACCTACCTGCTGGTACCAGAGCTTTTCAGGGCTCAGGTGACCAGAACCAAACCCAAAGACTGCCTCAGCCTGGATTGGTCACGTAGGGAATCCAGATAACAGGTCCTAAATTTGACCCTATTTCTCCAATGGCTTTCTACATCCAATGGCTCTTGACATGAACTGTTAGACATAATTAGTTATCTATAATAGTCCTCCAATATACCCCAGTATTCTCATTCCAGAAGAGTAGCAAGACCTCTCCCACATTGACAAATGATGACAAGGTGGACAATGGGGAACAAGGGATCTACTCATTGGGGACTCTGGCATTCCAGAAGAATCCTCCAAACATGTGCATCTTCTTATTCCCTATGAAGTACGTGTCAAACCCCCAAACCATACCTCCACCATGCCCATTTTCCAAAGTTTTGGGGAGAGGTGAAGATTTCTCTGGAATGGATGAAGACTAGCTTCCAGACCCTAATAAATATGCCAACCCAGAGTGGGTTGCTGCTATTTCATACTCTGAGCTGCCACTGCAGCTGGAGAGCTGCTATTCCATCAGTTCCAGAGAGGCTACTTTCCTAGCCTCTAGGCTTATCCATCAGTCCTAAGGCTACCTGATTAGCCCCCAGACTATTCCACCAGCTCTTAGGCTATTACACCACCATAAACCTCTTCAAATAAAATTCTTTTCTTACTTCTGGATTGAACAGAGTTTGAGTCTCCCTTTCTTGGGGTGAGACCTTGCTACATACTTGGATGTGTTCCTCCCACAACAAAAGAATCTTTCAGGTTCCAGACTTTGAAGCACACGTACTTCTCCCCTACGTCTTTGCTTATCAAAATCTTACCCATCCTTCAAAGTCCAGCTCAAGGTCTACCTCCCACTTCCATGTTGAAGCCTTTCCTGACTACCCCTGCTTTTGCTGAGCTCCTTTTCCTCCAAATTCCTATTGTACTTTATCTGTACACTACATGCTTTTGACCTTAATCATATCCTATCCTTTGGTGTTCTACATGTATCTTAGTTACTGAGGTAGACTGTAAAATTCCTGCAGGCAAAGACTACTTCTTTTTTCATTTCCTCTATGGTTGTATATGTATAAGCAGCCCCTTCCCCACCCCACTCCCAATGAACAACTCCCTGCATTGAATGAAATGGCTATGAAGACTACTTATTCACAATCAGACTGAAAAGTCCTGAAATCGGAGGCTATGTAGCTCCTTAAGGGAGAATTAGAAGTACATTCAAGCATCTTTAGCAACAGATGGGAGCATGATGAGAGCAAAGCTTCTATTCCCATCCAGGAATTCTCAGTCTTCCTCATGACTGCTACATCCCATAATGGAAGGAAGACACAGTCAAGAGTGCCTTCAGAGGTTTAGAGTCAAGTAAAAGTTTGGAGTAGCATCACTGGAGGAAGGTGGTAAGAGAAGAGGAGGGGAAGAACAGGAGGGAGAGCAAAGAGAAAGAATGGAAGAAATCCAGGGAGGAGTTGGTGGTAATGAGCTGCACCTAGCTCCATGGTTCTATCCTCCTCTGAATTCCTCTGCCAAGCATACCCACTGTAAGCAAGAAATGCTTCTCAGAAAGTCTCCAGAACATCATTTCCGGATCCTGGAGTCTTTCGTTGTGACATCTGAGCTCAAAATTCATAAAACAATTAAGTTCAACATGGACCTAATATATATATATTTGTGTTTTAAAGACTTTTTGAAAGGGAGAAAAAAATATGCAGACACCAAAACCTGAGCCAAAAGAACAAGATAAGAAAATAACTGTTGTCTCTTTCTACATGTGCTGCCATTGCTACCAGAATGTACAGCAAGACTGAGACTTGTTCATTGAGATAAAAGGCACTTACAGGCTCTCCAATAGGTCCAGCCATTCCAGGTAATCCTTTGGGACCCGGCCTGCCCTAGAAAAGCACACAACAAATTACTTAGTCACTTAGTACCAGATGAATAGTCAAACAAGTAAAAATGGGAATCACTGCCTTTGCAAACATGACCAATGTTAATGAAGCCCCATGTTAGCTCAGGACTTAGAGCACAAACCTAATGAGGCTAAGGTCATAAAATGGGTCCCTTCCAAGGGAAACTGGTCCTATTCTATCCCATGGCTACCATGCACCTCCTTACTAAGGTGTAAGCCAAGAAAATAAGCCAAGACTTGCTGAGCCTTACTGTCTTCTAAGGGTTTAACAGAGTGTGAACAATATTCAGTGCAATCCAATCCCAACTACTAGTGGAGGAGGTAGAGAGGGAAAACTCTATCACTCAGAGCGAATGTTATACTGGTGGGTGAGAAGCATCATCTTTAGGCCCTAAGCACAGTATTATTGCAATACCCAATAGATAGAGTTTTGACATCTTTATTTTTTTAAGAACCTGAAAAAAACCCAATAGAATTGCTTTTCAACTCTGGGAGCGGGGAGGGAAGAGGGAAGGGAGACAACATAAATCATGTCACCATGGAAAAATATTTTAAAAATAAAATTTAATTAAAAAAATTTAAAGAACCTGTAAAGAATTGATTGGTTTTAAGGAGTTTGTGGCAAAATCTAGCTGGTAAGAAATCACTCATCCTGAAGCCCATCATGACACTGGGAAAATGGATGTCTCATTTAACTTACAAGGTCACCCTTGGGTCCACGGAATCCCTCTGGTCCTCTCTCTCCTCGATCTCCCTGAAAGCCGAGACACAGACCAAGATTGTTTTCTTGACCACAGAAAAGACTGTCAAAACACACTGAGAATGGCATGATTTGGGGGGCTTCTTGGTATTTGCAACTGAGGTTTTTATGAGTCCCTTACAATATTTAGTCTACAGCTGGCAATCAACACATTGTTATCAGCAGTGATAATAGCATTGTTACCATGAGTTCCAATGGGAGTAGATAGGAACAGTAACACTATTACTGTAAGCATAAATAATATCCTGATAAGAACCCTACCCACATTCAGAGGAAGATCTACAGGAAGGGAAACGCAGAAGAAAAGCAACTGCTTGAACACATGGGTTGAGGCAGACATGATTGGGGATGTAGACTCAAATCTACCACACCAATGCAACTATCAACAATTTGGAAATAGGTCTTGATTGATGACACATGTTAAACCAGTGGAAATGCACATTGGCTTTGTGGGAGGGGAAGGTGGGGGGTGAAGGGGAAAGTAAGAACATGAATCATGTAACCATGATCACTTTTCTAAAAAATAAAAATTATTTAAAAAAAATAACATCCTGATAGTTCAAGGACCATTGTTTTCATTAGCTTGGAAATTGGTCCTCTCCAACAACTCAGATCTCCCAAGCTTTTGTGAATGGTTTTGAATCTCTGTGCTGAAAAATTCATCACCTTAAACCCAACCAAGTGCATTTAGCTAGATTGGCCCTCATACGAAAGACATACAATCTGTCACTGGCTCCAGATTTGAAGTTTTTCTATCCCAATAAGAGCCCTTAGAATGTATGATTCCCTGACATGGTCTTAGAGAACCTAAAATCAGCACCAGACCATGATTGAAAAGCAGAGAGGGGAGAAAGGAAAGGGGAAGAGGAAGGAGAAGGGGAAGGGAAAGGGAAAGAATTTTTTTTAAATGGAAGAAATGGTAGTGATATTAACATGCCCAGGCTCTGGAATTCTAGGTAGGATTTATACATAATAATTATATTACTTACTTTTAATAACATACTTATTACATTGATTTGTTATGATGATAATATTAATCACATTAACAGCAATGACTACCAGTTAAACATTTTTACAAAATTTGCAGAATCATTACACACCATTATCAGGTGAGAAGGTGTCCCTTATCTCTCTGCTTAGATCCCCAGAAGATTTAAAGAGATGATTGTGGTGTGTTGGAAAATAGTTACGTATTTTTTAAAAGGATTCAGGCCAGATTAAACTGAACGATAGTCTACAACTACATCATCTAGATACCTGCCATTTAAGCAGGAGATTCTTTAATTCAATGTAATCTACTTGGCTACTGTCAAACTTTGTGAAAGTCAGAATGAGTATGAGTAAAAATGACTACCACAACATTAATCTGTCTCATTGGAAGAGCCATTTGGGGGCTTGCTCGTGCATGGGGATGGGGAAGGGAAGAAAGAACAGGAGAGAGAAGAGGGATGAGAAATGACTTTACTCTGATGAACTCTTAGTCAGCCCAGGGGCCATTTCCATCAAAATCTACAGGTCTGGAATCAATCCCCAGACAGAGAGAGAGCTCTGATGATCTTCAATTTCAACTCTGTCCCCAAGACGAGCCATTGATGCTAATCTTCACATCCATGATACCCATTCTGGGCCAAATTTTGTGTAGAAGTTTCCAGGACACACTGATGATTCTAACCTTACTTTTGATGGGGGGAAGGAAGGGATTATTAAAGAACTGGAAGCAGATCCTAGAGTATGGGAATCTGGAATGAAAGAAACAGAGTGAAATAGCCTTGTCATATGCAGGAAGATACGTACAACTTTCCCAGGCGGTCCTGGAACTCCTGGGGGTCCTCGGAAGCCAATTGGTCCCTGAAAAGAAGATTCATACATTAGAGGAATACTGAGGCTGACCAGGGCAACATTGGGGGGACCTTCACTCACATTGAGTCTCCCCAGTAAGGGACCCAGTCCAGGTCCATATTCCCACTGTAAATCTCCCAAGGATAGGGAAGACATTCCTGGTATATTCTGTACTACAATTGACTCTAAATAGTTCTTCCCCTCCTGATAATAAATAATGAGTAGTTTAATAGAGTTTTATGGTTTTAAGGTGTTCCTTAATGAGTGCCAGGCCTGGAGTCAGGAAGACCTCAGACATCTACTAGCTGTATGACCCTGGGCAAGTTACTTAAACTTTGATTTGCCTCAGTTTCCTCATCTGTAAAATGGGAATAATAATAGCACCTACCTTCCAGGGTTGTAGTAGGGATGAAATGACATAAATTTTGTAAAGCACTTAGCACAGTGTCTGGCACATAATAAGTGATTTATAAATATTAACTATTACTACTATTATCCTTAATCCATATTCAAGGATCAAACCAATAGAACAAACACTGGTTCTGGAATCAGAGGACCTGTGTTCAAACCCCAACCTTGATACTTACTCCTGTGGTGACATTGGGTAAGTCACTTAACTTCCCTAGATTTCAGTCTCTTCTCTAAAATGAGGGGGCTGGAATAGAAGGTCTCTGGGATCTCTATCTGCTCTTCTTAATCTGTGATCCTTTAAGTTCTATGTCCTCTGCAAAGCTAAGATTTGTCCAACCCTCTCTTAATCAGCACGTATTTATCTTGTATATACCTTATTTGCACATACTTGTTTCCCTGTTGTCTCACCCATTCTATTGTAAGCTGCTTGAGGACTTTTTTTTAAACTTCTTTTTGTATTTCCAGTACTTAGCACTGTGCCTGACACATAGTAGGTGCTTAAAAAATGTTTACTGACAGACTAATTCATCCTACATTGATAATATCTTTAAGCATATTACCCTCCTTCTCAAAAACCTTCATTGGCTCCCTGTTATTGCCCAATAAATATTGCATCTAGTTTTGCGGGCTGAATTTTAGGAAAAACATTGACCAGTTGAAATGTTTCTAGAGGTGAGGACCAGAATGCTGAAAAGTCAGGAAAGCATGCCCCACGAAGATACCTTGCAAGAACTGGGGATTTTTAGCCTAGAGGAGAGATGTTTAGGCTTAAGAAAGTTGGGCAAACACAATCATTTTCTTCAAGTATTTGCAGGACGTGGGAAAAGAATTCACTGTGTTCTCCTTGGCTTCAGAGGCCAGAAACGGGAATAATGGGCAGAAGTGTAGAGAAATGGATGTAGGCTCAATACATGGAAAAATTTACTGACTGGAGCTGTCCAAACGTAGAATGGCTTATCTCAAGAGGCAGAAGTTTCCTCATCCCTGAATGTCTTTAAGTAGATTCTGGATGATCCCTGTTGAGGAGTTGGCTGTTTAGATACACTTTTATCTAGTGACTTCTGAGTTCTTCTCCAACTTTGGGATTCGGTGATGATTCTGTAAAGTTGTACCTGGCGCCCAAGGTCTACCATAAGATGGCCTCAACTTGTCTTTCTAATTATATTTCCTTCCAGTCTTTTCATGAACCCATTATTCCAGATAGACTAAACAACTTTCTATTCCCCATCATATCTAATCGTATCAAAAAGAAGAATCTTATATTAAGTGGGTGGAAAGCTGGACTTCCTTCATATTTTCAGACCATTTTTGAAATCACACCTATGGAAAGAAAGGCCACAATCCGGGGCAGTATATCATCAGTCCAGCACTAATGAAAGGAAAGCAGGAAATGGGCAGTACTTACACGATCTCCAGGTGGCCCTAGTGCACCAGTCAGTCCCCTTAAGCCCCTAGGGCCCTGTAGAGAAAAGGCGATAGATGAGGCTGAGGGAATAAGTTAAATGGAGAGGACATAGGGGCAAAGGCAGGAAGAAACAGTTGCAATTGGTTTGTGACTTTTGTGGATTTTGAAACGAAGAGACTTGGGGGGCAAGAGAATCTAAGTAACTGAGAGATCTAGCTTGGAACCATATTGAATAACTTGCTTTTGCAGTTCTAAGACTGAAAATTATACAAAGGCCTTTTGGCTCAAGGCCATAGGAAGAGTTTTGCAAGCATGGAATTCTTGGGCTGCGAATATAGTGCTGAGGGGAAGGGTTTTCTAATTCAGAAAAAAAGCCAAGTGATTGAGAGAACTCTTTTGGCTAGGGATGGTCCAATGAAGCATATATTTCCTAATAATGTCTGGTGTTCATGGTGGATCAAGAAGGTCATTTTGAATCATGGTTCATTTTGGTCTGAAATTCCCGAGACTACTTATTTAAGTGAAAACTTTTGCCTTGATTACGCCAACTAGCAAATGAAAGTATCTTTGAATTTCCAAAAGTCTTATATTTTATACCAGGGGACCAGAACACAGGAAATATATTTTCATGTGCCAATAGCTCTAACTAGCAGAGAAACATTTTTCATGCAAACAGTTCTTGAAATAAAAAGTTAAATAATAACACAACTCACGAATAGGTCTCTTATTCTTTTTTTTTTTGATGCAGCATTTGATAAATTTTACAAATTAGTGTAATTGGCTTAAATGGTGGTCTAGGCTAGAGAAAGTGCGTGAAAGGTAGAGAGAGAATAGAGGGATTTGAGGAATCTGATTTTGGACCCAGCTTAAACTACAGTTTGAATGAGGTATTACATCCCACTCTTCAGATCATTGCACTCAAACCTTTCCCAAGTCTTACCTGTAGACCAACAGTTCCAGGGATACCAGCAGGCCCTGGAGGACCAGGATCACCCTGCAACGGAGACAACAACTAGCTTAGCAAGGTCAAAGTCATATGCCTATCTGACTCTTCTCCTTCCCTAGCTTCAGTATCTTCTGTGGATGTTCTGCCTTATCCCACTCAGACACACATCTCAACCATACCAAAATGTACCTATCCTCACCTAGATGTCCATGAATTTGTTTAGTTTCTATTCTGCAATCTCTTTCTCTCCTGATTGTCTGTTTGCTTGAGATCTAAGTATTTTGTAGCTATCTCAATGCTCCCCACCAAAAAGTTCTTAAAGATCATGGATAATGAAATCACGTTGTCACCGTAACCCTCCCAGAAAACCCTTAGTGCTGTCAGCCACATTTTGTCCTCTATGGCAAAGAGACAAACCCAGCTCAGTACTGTTTACCTTCTCTCCATCTTTCCCCACTTCTCCTTGCTCCCCTTTGTAACCAGTGGGTCCCTGAAAGCAAAAGGAATAAAGAACATGTTAGACTTCCCAAGATCCTAGGAAGGACCTAAGCACATCCTGAAACCACATGTCAATTTTCAACTGAGCCTGAGCAGAAGGGCCAGGTTAACCAAGGCTTCTCTATCGGAAGCCAAGCCCGAGAATATATTGGAAAGTTAAAGAAAATCAACTGCAATAACAATAGCCAGAGTGGACCTCTAATTTAAAGATGGGTAAACTGAGGACCATAGATATTATGTAGCTGGTACAAGGTTGCCCAGTTAGTTTTGGTGCTAAAACTCTGTTTTTCAAACTCCTGACCCATTGTTCTCTTCCCCTATGACACACCAGCTCTTCTTTTTTTTCTTTTTTTTTTTTAACCCTTACCTTCCATTTTGGAGTCAATACTGTGTGTTGGCTCCAAGGCAAAAGAGTGGTAAAGGCTAGGCACTGGGGGTCAAGTGACTTGCCCAGGGTCACACAGCTAGGAAGTATCTGAGGCCAGATTTGAATCTAGGACCTCCTGTCTCTAGGTCTGACTCTCAATCAACTGAGCCATCCAGCTGTCCCCCCCATCAAGGTGACTGGTCTTGACTAATTGGACTTCAGCTCATCTATGCCTTGCTACTGAATAGAGATCCTTTTGGTAATAAAACTATTTTGAAAATAGTTGTTGCATGTAAAAAGGGAAAAGGAAGGGGAGCTGTACTTGGCCCCAAAACAAGTTTCATTCCAACCTTGAAAGCTCCTTACACCTTGTTCTGGCCAAATGGCAAAGTAAACCAGAGGCTTGCCTTATCAGATTCAACAGTCCAGTCCAATGGACACTTCTATGGCACCTACTGTGTGCAAGGGAATAAGATTGTGTTGGGTATCTTTTGAGGGGAAGCTGGTGTTGATGGAGTCAGAACCTGAGCTTTTAATAGTGTTTGGGGATTCCTAATATGGTGACTCTTTCCTCCAACGCAAGTCAACACTTGATCTGTAACAGAGAGTTACCTCGGGGCACTGAGAGATTAAGTGTCTTATGACCTTAGGATCACATAATTTGTCTATATCCAGTATTCCATACAAACTAAAAACAACATTCCAGACAAACAGGACTTGAACTCTGGTCTTCCTGATTCCAACACTAGCTCTCTATTGATTGTGACTTCAAAAGAAAAGAAAAGAATGGAAAAGAACATAACAGAAAAAGGGAAAGAAAAGAAAAGACAAAAAAAATGAAAAATCCCTCCTCTCTAAGAGCTGACATTAGCTTGGATGACTCCACCCCAGCGTTACAAACACCAGAAGTCCCAGTGGGACAGCTTTACTAGGTTACAATGGCTCCCTACAGACTCCTTAAGGCTCCATCCTGCTTCAGGTCTGGAATACCCAGTAATTGTATTTCTTGTTTTTATCCGTGGGCTTACCTTGAATCCTGGCATTCCTGGGGGCCCAGGTGGGCCAGGTGGACAGATAGATGGACACTGCAAGAGAATAAGAGATCTAAGGTCAGAAATTTTTCTTCTTAATTCACTCCTCTAAAGAGCCTGCCCTAACCCTGACTGCAAGTAGACATAAAGAGCAGGGGCAACTAGGTGGCCAAATGGATTAAGAGCCAGACCTAGAGATGGAAGGTTCTGGGTTCCAAAATGCCCTCAGATACTTTCTAGCTGTGTGATCTTGAGCAAGTCACTTAAACCCCAACTGCCTACCCCTTACCTCTCTTCTACCTTGGAACCAATACACAGTATTGATTCTAAGACAGAAGGGAAGAGTTTTTTTTTAAAGACATGAAGAGCAAATTGATTCAAAGATCCGGGAGCTTATCAGATACCTTGGGTGATATTTGCCATCATATTTGGGAATATCTCTGTCTTAGGACAGAGAAATAAAAGATCAGTTGCTTGAAAGGAAGTCAGTACACAAAGACTGCTTCTAAGATGATTGAATGGATGGATGTATGGATGGATGGAAGAAAAACATTTGTTAAATGATTACTATATGGGGACAGGTAGGTAGCATAGTGGATAGAGTACCAGGCTCAGAGTCAAAAGGATCTGGGCTTAGATCTGACCTCAGATTCTTCCTCACTGTATGACCCTGGGCAAGTCATTTAACTCTAATCACCTAGTCTTTACTGTTCTTCTGTCTTAGAATAAGTTCTAAGACAATAGGTAAAGTTTAAAAAATCTTTTTAAAGATTACTATATGTCAAGCATTGAGTAAACATGAAGGAAACCAATTAAAAAGTTAGTGCCCCTGCCTTCCAAGAGCTTATATTCTAATGGAGTGAAGCAATACTTGCAGAGAGCCTGGTGGCAACATTTGTAAAGAAATGGTAAGAGTCACTGAGTTGTGAATGCAGCAATAGAAGAATTCATTGACATATTCTGTCCAGAGGTAACTATAGTATTGATTTCGATGCAGAAGCCTGACTTTTCACCAAGGAGGGAGGGAACACACACTTATGTAGCACCTACTATATGCCAGGACCCCACAGCAACCCCAGGAAGTACTATTATTACTTCCTTTTTACAGTTGAGGAAACTGAGGCAGACAGAGCCTGTGACTTCCCCAGGGTAAGTTACACACTTAGTAAGTGTCTGAAGCAGGTTTTGAACTCACATCTTCTTGACTACAAGCTCTGTGCTCTATGCCCTGTGCCACCTAGCCACCTTGATAAGATTCGGACTCAGAAATGACAAAGAATGGGAGCAAATCCAGAATATCCACTGGGCTGAGATCAGTGACCCTTAATTGAAGCCATAGAAGGTTGATTAGATGGGTAGGGTGATTGATTTTCATATCCCTTCCTTCATTTTCCCCCCTGACTATGCTACATAGTGTATACAGACAGAACCTATTCAAGAAAACCCATTATTTTAACATCTAAATTCTCAAGCTAGATTGAGAGGATAGCTAATAACTCTTTGCTTTACAAAAAGATCTGTCCACTCACCAAGGGACTCCTGGTTCTTGAAAATAGCAAGCTCTCTTCTCATTTAAAACAACAACATGCTTTACATAATGCCCATTCCCCAAAAACTTTTCAATTATAGTTACACAACAACTTCTGTCAAGCGGATTCTGACTTATCTCCATTTTTCAGAGGAGTAAACTGAGGCTCCAAGAGGATAAGAGGATATTCCAAAAACATACAGAGCATATTAGTATGAAAATGGGGATAAAATTTCCAATACTCAATCTCAGAGCTTTCTGACAATGATAGCTCATATTTCTATCATACTTTAAATTTTGTAAAAGTCCTTCCCTAACAACAATGACATGAGGGAGATATTGCAAGTATTATGCTAAATAAATAAGTATCATAAGACAGGTTCTTGTTTTACAGATTAGGGAACTGAGGCAGTTTGGTGGCACAATAGATAGAGCACTGGGTCTGGAGTGAGGAAGATTGGAGTTCAAATCCAGACTCATATATTTACTGGGTATGTGACTCAAGTCACTTGACTTCTGTTCACCTCAGTTTTCTTAACTGTAAAACGGGAATAATAGTAGCACCTTCTTCTAAGGGTTATTGTACATATCCAATGAAATAATATTTATAAAGTACTTTGTACAGTTCCTAGCACATAGTAGGTACTTAACAAATATTTGTTTCTTCTTCTCCTTCTAAATAGATGCCAGTAAGCATCAGGACAGAACTGAAGCCTTCTGATTCCACATCTAATACTGGTTGCCTTTCCCACTACAGGTGATTACTGTGAAAACCATCAGGCTCTCTTGCCTTTGTCTTTAGTCCCAAGCAGGCAGATTAATTAGGAGTCCAAAATGGAAGCCCAGGGAGAAAAGCTATGAAGTTCTCAAATAAGAAAAACTCAGCCCTGCTACCAAAAGACTGCCTGCATTTCTTTGAAAAAGTGAAATTGACATAGTTTATTTTTGTCTTAAAAAGGAGAAAAAAAATACCCTCCCCAATTTTTTTTATACATGGAAGTGAGGTGTTAGCAGATGTTATCACAAATAACAGTGCCACCAATTGAGTCTTTTTAAAGAGAAGCTGGAAATAGTTTGCAGCAGGGTGGGGATAAATTAAGCCCTATTTCTTTCACTGGCACAAGCTGAGAAACCAATCCTAGAATCATAGTTTTAGAGCTGAAAAGGACCTCTGAGGCCATTAATTGAAGTGTCCCAAACTAGATTAAAATGACATCGAGGAATATTTAACAAAATAAATTAAAATGCATCAGAAACTAGATAATGCTAATATGTAAGTTTTCTAAGTCGATATGTGACCTACAGGGAAGATTACGTATGGTTTAGTGGCTATTTCTATTAGAATGACTTTGACACCACTGATTTAGTCCCAACTCTCATTTTACAGATGAGGAAGCTGAGGTTCTGAAAGTTAAGAGGCAGGTTTATGCATAGGCATGAAAGAGCTAAGATCCTAAATGAGCCCTTCCTTACTCTGGTCCAGTGCTCCGTGTACCATTTCCCCTAGCTTCCTTGTGGTAAGAATGAGCCCCAAGGCCCATACTGGTGGGTGGTGATCCTCAAGGCTTGTATAAGATTACCCAAAGATTGATTCCATGTTTAATCTGACCTTGTAAATTAAATTTCAATCTATCTTCTTCCCAGTGGAAGCAAGACAATGTTTAAATGCAACATTATATGCTCTTTTCTTGATGTATTGGTACGCCAGGTGAGGAACTTTCTGTAAGAAGAATTCAACATGGCCCTACAAATATGGCAGGCCATATTCTGCAAGCACATCATCTTTCATCTCCCTCCTTTTTCCAGGAGTCTCAAAACATTTTATAAACATTCCTCAAGTTCCTCAGCTTTATTGATCCTATTTGAGAAAAGGCAGATAACATCCTCGACATTCTCCAGAGGAGTTCAAACAAACAAACAAACCCAACAAATTAGCGATATCCAACACTTATTCACAATTTCATTGCAAAACTAGGGCTGGATTCAAGAATAAAATTGAGAGCTCCTTGCCTGGCCCTTTCCATTCACCTCTCTTTCTCTAGGTTACCATATACGCAAGTGCATGGGAATCCCTCTAGAAAACAAACAGAAATTCCTACCTGAAGATCACCAGCACCATCTGGAAGAACCCCTGGGTGTCCCTGAAATTAAAAAAAATGTTTGGGGAATAAACTATAGTATTTAGATCCTTCCCTTTTTATCTAATTCCCCATTTCCACCAGAGAATGACTTGAGGACTTTGGAATTATCATCATCAAAATAGTCTCATTTATCCATATTCAGACTTCCCAGTTTTATTATGAACTCTGAATTAAAAGGTACTGATCTCTTCTACTCACTGATCTGCACCCACAGTGCCTACTACAGAGTTCTTAATGAGAGCAGTGATTGCCAGTAAGTTCTTATTCATTGATCAGTGGGTTGAGTGATGAAGCCTCCCCAGGATTCTCTGATTAGAGAGAAAATAGGAACAAGAACAAACAGGGGCTCTCTGAATGGAGTACCATCCATTCCTACAAGTCTAGTCTCTGGGTACCCAGGGTTAATTGTGGTATAAGAAAACAAACACAGGCTCATCAGCCCAGGTTTGTAAAGATGTCTTCCTAAGAGGGATAGCAGTATAATAACTCAGTTCTCTGCAAGAAGATTCTTATAGAGCACAAGGTCTTACTCTAGTGTCTAGTAAATTGTTTATATATATACATAAGCATATGTATATATGTTGATAACTGAATTTAAATTTAATCTGTTTTCTTTGGAATCATATGAATTTTATTTTATACATTTAAAAATACTCTTCTGAGAAGAGGTCTGAAGTCTTCACCAGATTGCTAAAGGCGTTGATATCACAAAAAAAGTTCAGAACTTCTTTCCTAGTGAATGAGGATGAAGTGAAAAACCTTCTAATCATATCCCATAGTCATCACCATGGAGCGATACGAGGGGCTAACATGCCATTCCCATTCTGCAAATGAAATAAACAAGGTCCAGCTTGTGCTTTGCATCAGAAACAGACTCAGAGACAGAAGATGAAGGATTTTCCTGTGGTCATTCTGAAAAATGGCCTCAGGATTCTGCTCTGTAAATCAGAATACAGTTGGCCTAAACTCCTGGACACAGCTCGAGATGTTGGCTTATAGCAAGTATTCAACAAATATTATATGAATGCAAGGCAAATGAAGGACAGATCTGGCTAGATTAGGAGAGGTCTCCCCTCTGGCGCTCCTGGCAATCCCTTTGCTTCTGGTCCTAACCTCTCCTGGGTCTTAATGTTTTGTTTTATTTTGTTTTTTTCTTTCTGGGAGTCTGAGGAACTTAATACACTGCTTTGGCTAGGAGTTTCAGCTTAGCAGAAGGAAGAGATCCTGGGCCCATCCCAGGATTAACCTTTTCTTCTGTCCATGTTTACTCAAAACCTGCACCCCTGACCATGAAATCCCTGGCCTTTCTTTGCTCTCAGCAAGTCTGTGGTAGTACTTACGGGAGGTCCTGGGGGACCTGGGGGACCAGGCAGCCCTGGGAGTCCAGATGGTCCCTAGGAAAGGGAAGAATCATGGCTCAGAAAAGGGTACAACTCTCGCTCCGAGGTTGAGAAAGACAAGCAATAATGAAAGTTTCCTCTATTTCAGCTTGTCCCCTGTCCCAACGGCAGACTGACAAGCCTCCCTTCCAGCTTGAAGATTGGTCTCCCCGTCAATCCAGGGTCTGGGATGGCATTTCTGCTCTTCTGGTCTTTTCCTGAAGTTGAGTATCATTAGCATATCTCTAAAACTATGAGCCACACAAAGGCAAGGTGCCAGCTGGGCTTATGCCACCTTCTCTGTACTGTGTCCAGCTGGGCACCTTGAACAATGAGGAGCTACAGGTTTTTCGATAACATGGGTGGGTTGATAGCACGGTGTCCAATCTCCTAATATTGTGTGTACATGCAAGTGTGTATGTGTGCCTATATATGTGTATGTATGAAATGGCTAGTCTATCAACATCTGTCATTATGTACAGAAATACCAGTTTAACCCAGAACTATCAACATGGTTTTAGCACAACGAATAGTCACTTACAGGAGGACCACGAACTCCATTTCCTCCTGGGAGGCCACTCACTCCAGCCTCACCCTAGAGAAAGAGAAAAGCAAACACATCAGGACTTACTTCTTTCAGCTCTAGTCTTCTGTTTGTGAGTGGGGTTAAAGAGGGGCTGTGTGGTTAGGGACCTTGCTCTGGAGCTGGAGAACTAGGAATGACCAAAAAAACTCAGAAGTGTTTACTATGTGCCAAGCAATGTGTTAAGCACTGGAGAGACAGAAAAATTGAAAGAGCTCCTGTTCTCCGGGAACTCACACTATAATTAAGGGAGACAGCACGTAAAAGAAAGTTCAGCTATAGTCAGGCAGATGGAAAAGGCTGGAGTCCCAAGGTGCCTAGGGATTTCTAGGTTATATCAGCAGATAAGATGATTGCAAGGAATAGAGGCAGGTCAGAGAAGCTCTGGTAGAACATCAGAAGGAATGAAGTTGTTGACTCCCATCTCATTCAAGTCCTAGAAGCAGTGAAGCCATCCTAGACAAAGGGTTAAGGGAAGGAGGAGGATACCTCTAATAAATCTTCCCTCAGAGGTTTTGGAAGGGTTCTGGGACAGCCAGACTTGAGGAAGGGGGGAGGAAGGGAAGATAAAGATAAAGATAGATAAAGATAAAGGCTCCCTGAGTGGTGATATTCTGATCTGGATAACATCAGAGGCATAAGGATAGATGGAAGCCCTGGCTTTGAACTCTTTAAGAGTGGTATCAACCTGGTCTCCTCTATGGCTCCATTTGAAGTAGAAATTAAATAGGATGGGCAGTGATATCTGATTCTGGGGCTCTCATCACTGAGAGGTTCAACTAGTTACTCCAAGGTAAGGAGTTGGGGACTTTGGTTGGTTTTCACTGGATATCTGGAGATAGTGGTGGAATTTGTGGGGAGAAAAGGGGTTGCCAAGAGTATAAACAAATTCTCAGAGTTATTTCTACTTACTGGAGGTCCAGGAAGTCCTTTGCCCTACAAATAGGAAAGAAAAAGTGAAGATTATTCAGAAAGTAGATGCCAAAAGCTTACATGACTGCCCAACCAACTCTGATGAAATTAGGATTTAGAAAATGGTTCTAGTGGACTGAAAGGAAAGATTGGGTGGAATTCAGGATGGGTTTTCTCCAGGGGCAGGGTTATGCTCTAGCGGAATTTCTCAGGGGTACAGAACAATAATGGATCAAGCCCTTGGGCATTTAGTCCTGAAGTCCAGTCTGTTAGGAAACTCTAGTAGGTCCAAAGTGGCAGTCTCAACCAGGAACACAATGGTTTCTAGGTTTTTGGCTTAGTTCCCTTAACATGGTCTCACTGCCAAGACACTGCTGACAGTGCTCAAGATTCCCAATGATCTTCCACCAGCAATTCCCCCAAGTCCTACAGATAAGAAAGAAGTACTTACCCCTAACCCAGGAGGACCTGGAGGTCCAAGGCTGCCCTGTGGAATGAAAACATGTGTTGTTGTTGTTCAGTTTTATTAGATGTTGTGACCCTATTTGGGGTTTTCTTGGCAAAAATACTGGAGTAGTTTGCTATTCCTTTTCCAACTCATTTTCTAGATAAGGAAACTGAGGCAAACAGGGTTAAGTGACTTACCCAGGGTCACACAGCTAGGAAGTATCTGAGACCAGATTTGAATTCAGGTCTTCCTGACTCTAGACCCTTACACTCTATCCACTGTACCAGCTAGCTACCCTCATCAAAGCATCAGTTGGTGAGAGAGCTTTCTCTGAGAAACTTTAAGAAAAAAAAAGTTGGATGTGTCCATCTCCACCTTATCTATCCAGAGCCCTGGACTTGGAGTCAGGAAGATTTGAGTTCAAATATGACCTCAAATACTTACTAGTTTTGGCATTAGGTAAATAATACAGTTTGCCTCAGTTTCCTCAACTATAAAATGAGTATAATAATAGCATTTACCTTCTTAGGTTGTTGTGAGGATCAAATGAAAGAATATTTGTCAAGAACTTAGCATAGTTCCTGGCATATAATAGGCACTATATAAATGTTTATTCTTTTCCCTATACTGGGATATCTAGTCATTCCTTTTTTTTAAACCCTTACTTTCCATCTTAGAATGAATAATGATTAGAAAGTAGAAGAGCAGTAAGGGCTAGGCAGTGGAAGTTAATTGACCTGCCCAGGGTCTATCTGAGACCAGATTTGAACCCAGGATCTCAAGGCCTGGCTCTCTATCCACTGAGCCACCTCGCTGCCCACCTAGGCATTACTTTTTGCTTTCTAAAGGACTCTCACATACATTATTCACTTGGTTTTCACAGCTACCCTGATTCTCCATTTGACAAATGAGAAAACTATAGCCTAGAAAGATTAATTGACTTGCTTGGGGTGGCACAGCTAGTTAGTGACAAACCTAGAGCCTAGAGCCCTTGAATTCCAGGCTTTCTCTTATATTGCAATTTCTGCACTATCCAATAAAATTTGGAGTCTAGCCCTCCAGACGAGGTGTCCTGAGTCTAGTTTTCCCCTGTCTCCTTGTTAAATCTGGAAGGCCAAATTATAGTTTGGTGAGCAATTTGATCTTGTAATTCCTGTCCTGAAATGGAAGATCATTGTCAAAGTCATCGAATGTTTAGTGGTGAACTCTAAGCACAAAGTTAAACTGGAAGGTAGCTTCAACTCTTCTGTTTCTCATGGTTGATAACTTGGGGAAATATTTTGTCAAAAGCTAACTTCTAAGATGCTGAAAATGGGAGCTAGAAGGATGCACAGAATGGGCAAGATGATCTCCAATGCCCCTTCCATCTTAGAGAAAGCACAAAGCAGGCAGCTGCTCAGAAATCATATCTTGAATGAATGAATGAATGAACGATGCAGTGGAACGTAGAGATTGTTCTCTTTTATCTGCTTGACTCTAGCTATATGGGGGCAAGAGCTGTGTCTTATCTAACTTTGTGTCTCCCCCTGGCACATAGCAGTGTTCAGCCCATGGTAGGCACTTCAGAAATGTCTGCTAAATGACTGAGTAAAATTTTAAATCCATTCACATTTTTAGCAACCTGAGATACTTCTCCAATGTCTGCCCAGACAGTCTCCTACACAGATGCCCTCCTCTCCTCCGACTCCAGCCATCCGAAAAAGTCCCAACTTCCCTCACCCTGAATTTACCTTGAGAATTCTACCATTAAATCAATGAAGTTAATCTCACTGAACATTATTCATGATTCCTGTTTGTGGTTCCAATCAGGGGCTACCTGGTGCCACTCTGCCCAAGTGGTGGTGGCAGGGCAGGACGTAGAGAGGGACAATTGGGAAGGCTAGGAAGGTAGCCTCTGAACCAGATAGGATGAGAAATTATTTTCATCTTGACACATTAATTGCAAGTTTGAGCCTGATTGAGAACTCCTGCTGTAAGCAAGGGGGGGGGGTGGAAATCCCTTAGAGAGCCCTTCTAGGGACATTAGATGGAATTAGATTTATTTCTAAAGAAAATGAGTCCAATTAATGCTTCCTGACAGCCCAGACTGGAAGGGAGGAAGCAGGACTTCTCAGTGGGTAATTAGAATAGGGTTTGCTTTCTCCCCTTCATGAGTGAGCCAAAGTGCAAAGGAGAAGGCATGTAGGTGAGCCCTCTGAAAGAAGGCAAAGTGGGAAGCTTGAGGGCATGGAGTATGAGCTTGGGACTATGAAAAAGGGGGCCAGAAGATGAATTTAGATGAGTGTCTTTCCTGCCAAAAGGAAATGAGGGTTTGTAGCCCCACAGAGAGGCAGTGTGTGTAAATGGTAAGTGGTTGGGCTGCAGAGAAGCCCATCAGCCCTCTGGCCATGCAGAAGCTGTCACATCATGATCAGTACACAGCGGAGATGGAGTCCCCAACAAGTCCCTGATTCTTTTCTTAGAAACTTCCTCCAAAGCTTCTGCCTCCTCATAGGCCAGGAAAGGGAGACAGGACTTGCTGTTCCTTCTGTGTTCCCATTTCTAAATGGGGCTCTATTTGCTCCACCTTGACTCCAGAGCTCCCACCCCTAACCATGCCCTGTTGACAACCTCCCTTCCTACTCCAACAACAGGAGAAGAAAGTGATTGTCTCCAGTGACTCTCCAATTAACCTTCCAAGACCTCCTCTCCAGCCTCCATCTCCAAATCTTACCCCCTTATTTAGAATTAATCCCCACTCACAATCCCAGGCCATTTATTCCCACTTAGATCAAAGATGGGAGTATCTCTCATCCAACCCCTTCTAACTGGAAACTAAGATCCAGGGTCACACAAGAAGTAAGCACAGAAAATGGGATTTGAACCCAGGTCCTGTGACTCCAGAGTCAGGGCTCTGGCTACTGTACCATGCTGCAATCTTGTTGAATTCTTTATGGCTTGAGATCTCGCTCACTAGGTACTTTTTAGCTTTGTTCCTCCAGCAACTGGCCCAGAGATTACAGCTTGTCCTGAAGGGAACTATTTCATTCTTTGCATGCCATTGTCCTCCCCACATTTTGACTTAAATCCAAGGAGGCAAGTCCCCAGCCAGTGAATTAAGATGAGTAACATCCTAAACAAACTCAAATTTACAGAGCAGATAATTAGGGATCCTCCTAGAAGGGCTCCTTAAAAAGCAATCTCAGGGAAGCTTGGTAGCACGGTGGCTAAAGCTCCATCCCAAATACGGGGACCTGTGTTCAAGTCTAACCTCAGATACTTCCTAGCTGTGTGACCCTGAGCAAGTCACTTAACCCTAATTATCTTTTTTGTCTTGGAATTGATACTAAGACAGACAGTAAAGGTTTTAGAGAGAAAAAAGAAACAAGGAGCAATCTCCCCAGGGCACTTAATTTTTTGTTTATGGGACGTTATCTTTGTCTAAAATATAGTAGGCTTAGGGAGAAGGACTGGCTTTATGATTTCACTGGCATATGGGACTTCCAGGTGAGGAAATTCCCTTTTTCAATGCAGGTGAACATCTTCTCTGTAATTCATTTTCTTAGAGATTTGACTAGAGCCCTGAGGTGAAGTGACTCACCCAGGGTCACACAGCACAGGGCACCTTTTTGGATAGATAAATTGCTGGATAGAATGGCTAAAGGGAAAAGATCCTTACAGTTAGAGCTAGAAGCTTTAGCTAGAAAATAAAATGTTTAAAAAATAAAATAAGTCATTGAGGAAATAAGGTTTAACTTATACACACAATTTAAAAAAATAATTATATATATATATATATATTTTTTTTAACCCTTACCTTCTATCTTAAAATCAACACTGTGTGTTGGTTTCAAGGTGGAAGAATGGTAAGAAATAGGTAATAGGAGTTAAGTGACTTGCCCAGAGTCATACAACTAGAAAGTATCCGAGGACACATTTGAACCTAGGACTTTCTGTCTCCCAAAGGGGTCATGAGTGAAATGACTCAACAATAACTAGTAGAGAAAAATTTCCTCCCGAGAGATTCCCCCAAAACATTAAAATCACAGGTCCAGAACTAATCTCTAAAAGTATGGAATTAAAAAAAAAAGTCTTGCTGGTTGGCACGGTCTAATGTTTCCCACATTGCCTGTCACTAGACCTTATTCTTTTTAGGTACATATTCCTTACGTGAGGTGAGGTACAATTGCAGTCCCTGAAGAAAGAAACAAGGATAGAAAGGCTGTGACCTCCTAACTGTCTTGCAAGCTGGCCGCTGGTGCCGGGCTTTGGGAAGCCGGGAAGCCTGCAAGCCAGGTCTTCCCCACTCCCATTCTCTAACCATATATGCTACTTATTCCTGGGGAGCTAGAGGAGCAAAGCAGAACTCAGTCCTGCTGTCCACAGATCCTGCCCACCTCATCAGCAAATAGAGGGGCAGCTAAGTAGTAAAGTGGATACAGAGCCAGGCCTGGAGTCAGGAGGTTCTGAGATGAAATCTGGCCTCAGATGCTTCCTAGCTGTATGACCCTGGGTAAGTCACTTAACCCCAATTGCCTCATCCTTACTTCTCTTCTCTCTTAGAATTGATACAAAGCAGAAGGTAAGGGCTTAAAAATAAAAACTTGAGACAGAATTGAAGTCAATAAAAATGAGGCTTTGGTCCAAGGTAGTCAGAACCAAGGATGTGATTTTTATACATAATGGTCATGAAGAAATGAACAGATTTGAATGAATGAACAACAGAAATGAACAGTAAGTGGGCACAGAGGGAGGATTCTAGATGGAAATATTCTGGAAAGGATAAGCCCTATCCTAAGGACCCACACCAAGTCTCTGTGGCTGGTGGCTCTGCAAGACTATGGGGGCAAACTGTTCTTTATTTTCTGCTTTCTGCTCAGCTGCCTGTCCCCTTTCTTGTTCTCTTTCTTCTCGGCCTTAGGCTCCTCTGAGCTGGAGACCCTGGAAGTCACAGAGAAGGCAACCTCATCTCTCCCTTCTTGCCTGCCTCCTGGGGTCATTGTCAGGAAAGTGTTTTGTAAATCTTCAAAGTGCCATAGAAATATGTGTTGTTCATTTTATTCCCAAACTCTGCAGCAAAATAACCAGAGGCCTGGCCTGGCCCTGCATAGATATTTTGGGATCCACAGGGGCAAAGCTTTCATAGATGATCAGGAATGAGGTTTCCTCATCTGTGCCTTCTTACCACCCCCTCCCACCAAACAAGCAAATACTTACATAAAATAGGAGGGCTAACTAGATGTTTCGGGGACTTACCCTTTCTCCAGGTGAGCCTTTGGGACCAGGGGGCCCATCCTGACCCGTCAGACCCTGACGAAGAAGCAGAAAAGAGAGGAATCAGCCAGGGAATACTCTGGTACAGAGCAACGAGCAAGGACTATCTGCCATGTTTTCATTTAAAAAGGAAACACCAAAGAAGCCCCCAGAGAACAGCAGGAAACACAAGGGTCTCCTCCTCAATATTCTGGGCTTTGCTGCAATTCAAGCAAACAAATACAGAGCCCACGTTAACGTGTTTCTGGCCAGGCCCATCGTGACCTGACTCCACAAGTGGTACTGGAGGGGAAAAGAGAGGGGAGGGGGATTTCTGCCCCTATGAAAACATGTGAAATACCACACACACAAATAAGCTTTTCTTAATTTTCCATTGGCAGGCACTATGGGAACAGGGAGAGGTGCAGGAACAAGCACTGCTTATGGACTTTTTGCATCTACAAACCAAAGTTATGGAGGCATCAGTGAAAAGGCATTTCTTAAGATTCTTTACTTATATGTCAGAGGTGAAATGGTACAAGAGTAGAGAGCAAAAGGGAGAAAGAAGAAGAGGAACAAAGAAGCCTGGATTTTGCACTCATCTAAGCCCAGGCTTTAGAGCTAGAATGGACCTTTAAGACCTTGGTCCCTGGATAATTAAGAGTTGGCTCAACTTTAAACTTTCTAAGGAGAGGAAAATCATAGTTCTTCTTACGTCTGCCAACAATCTGCCTAGCATTCACAAAATCAGTGGCTATTTGGATTAGAGCCCAAACAACTCCCAAATCTGGAGACTTCCTATAATTTATCCCCAGTTTTCCTGCATGAATGGGCAATGGGAAAAGAGAATTTCTAGCTCACTCCTGGAAGCTGTTTGGAGCCCCTTCAAAAGAACTGGGTTCCATGCAGGGCAAGGCAGCGTGCTGCCTTACCTGGGATAGGATAGGAATGTGGGGAGGGGTAGCAAGCCCCCATAGGGATAGCAAAAGAAGATATGATACTTACATCTACACCTGGCAGCCCAGGCAGCCCAGCTTCTCCAGGTTTCCCTGGCTTCCCTGGGGATCCTTTGGGGCCCTGAGCAAGAGAAAAAAGTAGGAATGAAGAAGTCAATCTAGTTCCATGTGATGGGACATAGTGCTTGGCTCATGGTAGGCACTTAAAAGTTTATTGATTTGTGTCCTCTTGGGAACTTGTGGCCTTATCCCATGTCTTCTGCAGAGGCTGTTGGGCAAACACCTACTATCTTCCTAGACATAGACTATCTCTTCTAGCAAGGGAGACTGGTAAGCTTTCACCCTTGTCTATACAACCAAGCCTGACCTAGATGCATCATCTGTCGAAGATTAATGTGCTTCTCCCTCCTTTCTCCTTCAGTTCTATGTTCCAAACTCTCCTCTGGAACAGCTTCCTAGAATTCAGCAGGGTCAAGGAACCAAGGAACTCCACCTTACTCTAGTCATGTTGTATCTCAGTGTTTTCATATCCTAGATTTTTCCCTCTCCTTTGTCACATTCTTCAGTCTCTTTCATGCATACAGGCTGTGGCTTTATACACTATAACATCCATAAGGGTGGGAACCAAGTCCCCTTTAATTCCTTTTAGATTTACCCATTCCTATCCCTTTTCCCTAGGCTGCAGTGCCTAAAACTGAGCTGAGTTCTGAAGCAAGTGATTTAATGACTTTTAGACCTCAAAAGCCAGTGAAAACTGGAAGTCCCAACCTGCTAGAATTCAAGCAGTGTACTTCCTGCCTATAAAAAGGACTCCTTTAGCTGAAAAGATTGAAGTAACTCATTGTCCCAATGAAAAATTTCCCAGTGCCTTTTCACTGAGAATCTGAGGTCCTTCTCCTTGGACCACATTGTTCCAGGCAATGGATCAAATGGGTACTACAATGGGATAACAGAATCAAATTAGATAATATTTGTAAAAGTACAGTACCTAACTTTTTTTTATCCTGGGACTCCATTCTAGGAGCATAGGGCCACAACCAGTAGGCAATGGGACACACAATTGCTCAGGGTCACCCAGCTGGGAAGTGTCTGAGCCCGGACTTGAACCTAGGACCTTTCGTCTCTAGGCCTGGCTCTCAATCCACTGAGCTAGCCCAGCTGCCCCTACTTTAGGTTGCAGTTTCTTTAGCAGATGTAGTTTTTACAGGGTGGGGTTGCTAGCCCCACGCCCAACCCTCCTCCTTTTTTCATCCGGGCTAGGGACCATCCTTGGCCCAGGAGTGGTAAGGGTGGGCAGTAGGGGTCAAGTGACTTGCCCAAGGTCACACAGCTGGAAATGTCTGAGGCCGGACTTGAACCTAGGACCTCCAGTCTCTAGGCCTGGCTCTCAATCCATTGAGCCACTCAGCTGCCCCTGACCTACATAGGGTACCTAACATAGACTAGTTCTATTCTATATAAATGCTTATTCCCTTTCCTAGGAAGTCGCTAGACCAAAGAAAATAACCGACTCCCATCCATGAAGTCTTTTGTTCCTTAAGCCTTCACTTCCTGCCCTCTCATCTTGTCCCATACCTATTTCCCCTTTTCTGTCTCTGTTCTATTTCAAGGGTTCTTTCTCAAGACATCCAATACCCATTACTCCTGACTTCCCTAACCTGGGAGAGGAACAGAAATAACCAGGTTAAGGATTAAACTGTCCTGCCACACTTAGTTCTACACCAAGTAAGATGTCCTGGATAACAGATTAACAGATCAACAGCACAGTCCCCCCAGCTGAGATAGCTTGTTCCCCTCACACCCCTAAATGTTTGTTCCTCTGTTCCATATGTCTCCACTACCAATGCCTGGAGGATCCTGGCAGTTACTTAATTAGGAAGACACTTACCGGGGGGCCAGGAAGACCTGGAGGACCAGCTTCACCCTATGACAGAGAAAAAAGCAACACATAATCCAAAATGTTAAAGACAGATCTAGCCCAGCTTCCCTCCTGCCTCTCTCTAGATGTGGAATGGAGGTGTTTTGGGATGCCCAACGCCATCCTGGGAATCTCATCCAACCAGCTTCATTGATGGAACACTCTAAATTTAACTTCTGTGCATTTTAACCCTCAGAATAGGGAAAGCAGGATCCTGAAAAATTTCTAAGATGGAATCTTCCCTGGTCAATTCAGAAATAAGAGGCTGGGAGTGTAGTGTCACTGGTACAGTGGAGATTTGGGGAGTCTAGCTGTGGATGGTTGTTGGCACAGGTGTCTCTCAGGCTCCAGGGTCTTCCCATTGATTGTTCCACCTCTGAGAGAGGATTATGAATTGACTGATGTAGGGAAGTTTAGGATATGCAGCTATAAGAAAGATCATGTTACTAGAAACAGAACAGCATGAAAAATGGCCAGAAACAGAGACCTGTTGGTCTAGTTATTAATTTATTCAATTGATTTTGCAAAGCAATTTGGGAGTAAATCCCCAAAGTTATTAAACTATGTATACTCTTTGAACTAGTAGGCATATACCATAAGGAATGAAAGCAGAGGTAAATATAGGTATCCTATGTACCCCAAAATATTTATAACAGTACTTTTTGTAGCAAATAACTAGAAATAAAGTTAGTGCCCATCATTTGTGGAATAGCTGAACAAATTATGGTATATGAGTATCATGAAATGTAACTGTGCCATAAGATGCAACAAATATGATGGATTCAGAAAAACCTGGAGAGAATTGAATGAACTAGAGAAAAATGAAATGAGCATAACCAGGAGAATGATTTACATAATGATTACAATACTGTAAAGCAAAACAACTTTGAAAGATTTCGGAATTCTGATTAATGCAGTGGCTACACATGCCTTTAGAGGACTGAGGGTGAAGTATGCTTCCCATCTTTTGACATTGAAGTTATAGTCAAGAGCGGTAGAATGACATATATGTGATGAACAACTGTGAATGACTTAGCTATTATCAGCAATATGGTGCTTCAAGACCAATCCCAAAGGACTCATGATGAAAAATGTTAGTCCACCTCCAGAGCAAGAACTGATAGAATCTGAATGCAGATTGAAGTAGACTATTCCTCATTTTATTTTCTTCGTGGGTTTTCTTTATGTGTCTTCTTCCACAAAATGACAAATATGGAAATATGTTTTGTATGATAGCATATATACGACCAATATCAAGTTGCTTACTGCCTCGGTGGTGGAGGGAGGTAGCAAAGGAAGAAGAGAATGTGGAATTCAAAATGTTAGAAAACAAACACCAAAAATTGTTTTTAATGAAGTGGGAAAAATAAAATATTACTGAAGGGAAAAAAAGAATGACACATACATTATCAGATATAGCCAATATGTTGGTTTTGCTTGACTTTACTTTTTGTTTTAAGAGAGGTCTTTTATCTGGGCAAGAGGAGCTGGTGGGTAGTGTTAGTAATATTTTTTTAAAAAGGGAAAAAGGCAAAGAGCATCGATTAAACATTTGAAAAATATACATGTGAGAGTAGAAGGAAGTTCTTTTTATAAAAAACTGTCTATAATAGAACTCCTTTGTTTCATATACAATTCTCTTTTCTATTCTTTGTACATTAAAATGTTCATCTTTGCTGACATTTTTAAGATTCACAATAAAAAATAAAATTGACATTTTTAAATATGGTCCAGAAAAACCACAAACTATACTTCTTTTCCCAGCATTGTCACTCCAAGTGCCCAAACTCTTCCCTATCTCCTAAGGATTGGAAAAGTTATAGATGTGAAAGGTTCTATCTGCTAAAGAATAATATCTGGGTATTCCTGAATGTCTCTCACTGTCTCCCTTTCAGCTCTGTCGGGGAGTGGTAATTCACTCCTTTCTGGAAAAAATACTAGCCTCATGTAGAGTGAGAATAGACAATTATCTACGTTATGTGACTTTGGGGATTCAGAAAAGCCCGTATATCAAGATTATTTTCCTCACTTATCTCTATGTTTAAAATGCCACCCACCATTAGAACCATTGCCCAAAATGAAGACATTGAAGTAGGATATTATACCACAAATGTTTATTTTGGGGAGTGGTGACAGAATAATGTTACGAAAGTTATTATCAGCCATAGACATCTCAGTTCACCTTTGCTTATTGGATTAGCACTAATGGAAGACTGAGGAAAGAAAGAAAAGAAAGGAAGAAGATATGAGTATGCTAGCCTAGAGGACTAATTAAATTGGAGGTCTGGAGCAATGAGGCCACTGGAGGCCCCTAAGGGACTAAGAAGATTAAAACTAAGACTAAGAGACACTAAGTAGGAGACATGAGGGGGGGGGCATAAAATGGAGCACAGAGGGAAGTCAAGGTATCGCTTTGTTTCACAGTTTTGCCAAGAACCATCAAGGATTCAAGATGGCAGACCTAAATCTAGTATTCCCAGAAGACTGAGACCCTACTTTGCCAAAGGGACCTTTCTTTCATTCCTATTGAATAAGAGTATTTTAGAATGAGCCCCACCTCCCACCCTCCATTTCCTGATTCCATTCCATACTGAAATTAGCAGTGTCTGTCACAGCCTGAACGCTCAAGAGACACAGTCCTTTCTCTATTAGACTTACCTGCTGCACATATAGGATAGGGGCTAGATACAATTAAGCCTCTATTCCTTTATAAAACCACAGGAGTTACTGTGGTAGGAAAAATTGCCACCTAGAAACCTCCTCTGTGCTTCGTTTTCGGGAGCTTGTTTTGCGGCTTACTAAACTTGGTGGTTGTACTAAAATGGGAAAAACCAAATTCCTCAGTGCCAGATCCAATGTCTGATCTGCAAAGATTTGGTGATTGGGTGGGGGTAGGGGGCAGAGATACAGAGAGAAAGGAGATACAAATGACATTTTCCCAGAAATGAGTGATAATATTTCAAGGTGGTAAAGTCTAGTAATCGCATCTATCCTTAAGCATTTGGGACCTAAAAAATAGGCAGCAATTCTCTCCTAAATTCATCAATAAGAGGTGTATTTCATAGCCTTCTCCTGAAACCTGCTGGTAGCAAACACTTGCAGGCCTTATAAAGAGAATACAGTGTAGTACCGTTGCCCCTAACCCCCCCCCCCCAAGGGAAATAATTTCAGTCTGAAAACCAGAAAAAAGATCTAGCTCTTCTCTTTGTGGTTATCCTCTCGAGACATGTGGTACCTAAAGCAAAGCCTCACCCTCTTCGACACTCTTTCCTACCTGAACCCCAAATCCCTAATTCTTCCTCAGGTCAGAGATCAATTCCTCAGACAAATGCTCCGTGACAACAAATTTTCCCATCTTAGAAACTCATGTGGCAGGTTTGTCAATGTTTGGGAAAATACTTTCTTTTGACTCTTTCATTTTCTACTTGTAAATTCTATTTATTGAAAATGGTTAATTTCCCAATAAGCACCCTGGATGCCTATATTAACTCTCCTACATTCTTTCCCCTTTGACTTCCCACTGACATTTTTCACTCTACTCTAAGAATACTCACATCGATGCCGTCTTTTCCAGGAGGTCCAGGAGGTCCTTGAGGTCCAGCGGGGCCCCGGGGTCCCACTTTCTGATATGGGAAACAGAAAGATGGCATCAGATAAAGGCCCCCCAAAAGACAGGTCATTCCTTGTCCCTGTCCCCCACACTCCAGCACAGCAATCAGCCAACTAGCACTTATTAAACTCCTACTGTGTGTCAGGCACTGTGCAAAGCGTTGGGGATACAAAAACAGAGAACAGTCCCTGCTCTTAAAGAGCTCACAGTCTAATAACAACATGCAAGAAATTAAGTACAAAGAACATATATACTACAGGATAAACTGAGGGTAGGCTCAGAAGGAAGGCACTAAGGTTAAGCAGAACTGGGAAAAGATCTTATAGAAGGTGAAACTTTAGTTAAGACTTAAAGAAAACCAGCAAAGCAGGAAAGTTTTAAGGATTGAGAGAATTCTCCGTCTCATGATGGGAAATCTGATGAGACTTGAAGCTGAGATAATTTCCCCCTTCGGAGCTGGCTCCTTACCAGACCTTCCAGGTAAAGAAAGTCATCTAAAAGGATGATGGTTCAGCCCCAGCCTCTAGCTGGCTCCCAGACCAGGGCAGATAAAACACTAACATGTGCTGAGACCACCTAAACTCGGAGCAGAAGTAGGCCTGGCAGGTGGGGGATGTCTAGAGGGCTGCACAATGCTGTCTGTGTGCCCTGAAAGAGGCCTCTCTGTCAAAGTGGCTGAGGTGTGGAATATTTTATTTTTATGCTTTTGGTAAGAGAGAGTCTGTACTGCGGCCTGGGCTCCATGGGGAACCTGGTCCAGCAGAGCAGTTCTGGGAACAAAGATCTCATTGTAAGCCATGCCTGGAGAGCTGGGGCTCGACTCTTGGGGGTTTCTCCAGAAGAACCGGAGACAGAGAGACGCCTGGCAGAGGGACTCTGTCAGACACCAGGGTCCCCCAGGTGACATATGAATTAGAGCCCTCCCTGGATGAGGTGGGCACTCATTGGGGGGAAGGGTCCCGGTGGAGAGGGGGAGATCCTTCTATGATAACTAGGCTCTCCACTGAAGGCAGAAAAAAATGGTTTCTGCATTTTCTCTAAACTCTTTGTTAAGATTTTTAGGATGAAGAAAGTATGTGCTTAAGCTCTATTTGGGCAAAACAGGAAGAAAAGATTGTTTAATTCTCCTCCTTTTGTTTTTGCAAGTGGATATGTTGACTCTAATAGTATCACCCACTCCCTCTTCCTAGGAGACAGTAAGTAGTGGTCTCTGGTCTGCAGAATGAAGCCATTCATTCATCCATCCTTCCCTCCCTACCCCAGAGAAGGTCTCCAATTCTCTCTCCAATTCTTGTTGCTTCATCATGAAAAAAATGAAAACTGGGAACACCTACTTGTTAACCCCTCCATCTATGACTAGGAGGTGAAGCAATCTCTGCCCAGGTTAGTTCTTTCTTTGCTTTTACCCCAGAGTAGACAAAAGAATGCTTACCTGAGCTAAGGAGGTAGCTACAAGTTGACTGAGAAAAAACAGCACCAGGACAGAGGTTCTAGCCATGACTCCTGAAGAGCTGAGCGGCTGCTGGCTGCCTCCTTTCGTGGGTTCCAGAAGTCTTCTCTCCCTCACCTTCCAGTGCCTGCCTGCCTGAGCCAGCCAGCCTTCTTTCTCAGCGTCTACCCGATCTTCTCCAACTAGGGGCTCACGGCCAAGGACAGCCTTGCTGGGGACGGGAGGCCAGGTTACTGAGGAGGCGGGCTGGGGAGAGCAGGGGGCTGGCCAACGCAAGTGAGTGACACTGGGCTTTGAAAGGACACCCATTCACACCCTTTCACACAAGCCCCACATTCAAAGCCCCAATAGAGCCTTCCAGATCCAAGGGTGGGTCTTCTCCACCTTGAGATCGAAAATCAGGAGTGTAAAAAATAACCAAATAGAACAACTACTGAAAAAATACCCAGAGGGCCCTGAACAGAGGTTGGGACATTTTTCATCAAGATGATGGTTTGTTTTGTTTTTTTCTTTTTGCCAGTCTCAGAGAATGTACTCTTCAGTTTACATATTCAGCCAACACTCTTAGTCAGACCGCCTTAAATGGAGACTCCCTCCATCAGAGCACTACTGCAAGGGCCCATCACTGCTGAAATACTAGGAAAAGTCCTGCAAGACAGCCCAGTAATCCCCTTGATATGACCCAAACCAGCAGGATGACCTTGGACTCCACCAAATCTCTGGATCTTTGGTGGTGGTGGAGGAGGGGTGGCGATCCAGATGTAGGAATATAAAGGTTCCTGATCTGTGTTTTTTATTCTGAATTTGACTCACATCCACAAAAAAAGAGGATATTTTCAGGTACAAAGTAGAATAGAAAAGAGGATTATTTGTAAAATTATGATTTTCTATTATGTACAACTTGCTTTCAACATATAACTATATCTGTATAAATTCAACATGTTACTGTAAAAACTGTCTAGTTTACCTGTGCTCTCCTATGAATCTCCTTCTACACCTTTCTATTCACTTTTTTTTTTAAACCCTTACCTTCCATCTTGGAATCAATACTGTGTATTGACTCCAAGGCAGAAGAGTGGTAAGGGTTAGGCAATGGGGGTTAAGTGACTTGCCTAGGGTCACACAGAAGAGAGAGAGGAGAGAGAGGGGCAGAGGAGAGAGACAGAGAGAAGAGTACAAGAAGAAGTAGAGAAACACATAGAGACAGAAACAGAGAAGTGGGGGTGGGAAGAGAGAGAGAGAGAGAAAGAGAGAGAGAGAGAGAGAGAGAGAGAGAGAGAGAGAGAGAGAGAGAGAGAGAGAGAGAGAGAGAGAGAACACATGATTCTTCCAGGCTTCCCTAGTTTGAATTCCAAGAGACGTAATTCCAAGAGACTTAAGCGGCTGGAGACAGTGCCTGTTATGTGTTAAATGCTCCAGAGAAGGGAGAAAGAGCAAGTTGAGTTTAGAGAGAGAGAACACCACCTGCACTTCCTCTACATTTGCTTATATAAGGTTTTCATCACTCCCCCTGAGACCATCTGATTGAACAGGCTAAAATCTCAGTCCAGGTTATGAGTCCTGACTTCTGGATACACCATCCATCTCATGGGGACTTCTGCCAGTGCCCGCCAGGATGCCACTAGCCACAGGTTCCCAACCAGTCAAAGAATGAGGCTGATATCAAGAATCAGTTTTCAAATGGAATAAGTGAGTGCCACTTTTATTTAATTCACACAGCCATCTAGCTGCATTTATTGTTGCTTTTTTAAAAACTGGAACTTCTAGGTCTGAGGATGAGACTGAAACCATACATTGTAACTTATTTCCCCAGAAATCTTTGGTTCAGAAAGATTTACTATATGTATGTATTCACACATATATTTCCAATATATTATATACTATGTATATATGTATATTACATTATATTATATACTATATACCCATGTATATTTATAATACATACTATGCATGTGTGCACATACACGTATTCATATGTATTTATATTATATGCACATATGTGTTCATATAGGTGTTTAATATATTCTATACTATGCATCAGTTTCTAATATATGCTATACTATGCAATACATATATGTCCATACATTTATATCATATAGTATATATACATATGTGTATTCATATAGTTGCAATATATTCTATATTATGTATATGTACCCATATACATGTATTCATGTCTATAATGCATAATATACGATGTAGTTATTTATAATACATGACATACTATGTATATATTTATATTATATACTATGTATATATACATGTTTGTAATATATACTATGTATGTCTATTGTATACTATGTATATGCATATTCATATGCATATATGTATTAATATTTTATTATATACTATATGCACGCACACATATACTAATGTTTGTGTCATGTTATATACATATACATGTATTCATATACATTGTAATATATACCATGCATATGTGTGCATATACATAGTATAAAATATATTGGAAATATATATGTGAATACACCTCTCTTTCTCTCTCTATCTCCCTCTCTTTTCCTCTCTCTCCCTCTCTCTCTCCTTCTCTCTCTCTCTGTCTCTCTCTCTTTCTCTCTCTCTCTCTCTCCCTCTCTCTCTCCTTCTCTCTCTCTCTGTCTCTCTCTCTTTCTCTCTCTCTCTCTTTCTCTTCAGATCCCAGCCCAGCCCACCAATCAGAAGAGACAGCTGAGAATTGAGAAGGAGCATCAACAACAAACAAGGGGTCCAGGAACTAAAGGATAGTATAAAGCTAGGTTAGCTAATTTTGTGATCAAGTCTTTGAAGGGGAGAAAATAAGACCAGAGCAGGACATGACTTGGGAACTCATGGAAAGGTGGAGTTTGGGGAGGTTGTGACAAGAGCTAAGGATATGTTTAAGAGGGTTCAGGCAAATGGAGAAATTGAAGGGATTTTGATCAGATATAGGTATTTCAAATTATGGGTAGCAGGGGCAGGACTTCTGTGAATAAAACATAAAATTTTGAGGGTAGATTGTTTTGTTTTTGTCCTTGTATCCACAAAACCTAGCATGGTGCCTTCCATTTAGCAGGCATGGAATATTTTTAACTTGAATTGTGCCAAATTAGGCAGAATAATAAGAATGACTAGCATTTATGTAGTACTTTGTGAGGAAGGTGTTATTATTTCCATTTTACAGATAAGGAAACTGAGGCAAGTGGCAGTTAAAGGACTTGACAGAGGTCACACAGCTAATGTCTTAGACGAGAGTCACACTGAATTTTTTCCTGATTCCTTTTCCAGCACTCTTTATCTATCGAACTATCTAGAATCCCTTTCCTTCCCAATAGACAACATCACTCCACACTCATGCCTACTGGCAAGGTCTCATGCTTAGCTCTCAAAATTAATCACGAATGAAATATTCACCATTCGTGAAAAGGCTCCCTTCAAACATTGAAACTACAGATCTGAAGGATAGGAGAATGAGGTGTATCTACTGCTCTGACCTCATATACCTTAGGATATCTTTACTTGTTTTCCAAAGTCAAATATACCAGAACCAATTTTGATGATCAGCTATTATTAAACTATTTTTATCTCTACTACCCAGCCACTCCTTCCTGCAGACTGTATTCAGATCCTGGGTCCTCTACAGCAGCTCCTTAAAGCAATTCTTGTTGAGGTCATATGGTGTAGAGTTGAATAAAATATTGGACTTGTCTGGAAGGCCTGGGTTTAAATTCTACCTTTGGCACTGATAACAGTGTAGCCATCACAGATCACTTAACTTTCCCATCCATAAAATGGGGATAATACTGGTAAAATAAACCTCAAGGAGTTGTCCTGAGGTTCAAATATATTCTTCGTGATGGGGTCAGACATATATTCCAAGCCTCTACCAAATACACCTTGCCAAACCCCCCAATTTTACTTTCCAGATAATAAAACTGCTACCATTTACATTCTATAGGGAGTTAGAAAGAATTTTACAAATATCTCCATTTTTAAAAACCCTCACAACAACTCTGGGAGGGAGATGTTATTATTATCCTCATTTTGTGGATGCTGGACAAAGGCTAAATGATTTATCTATAGTCACACAGAACAGATATAGTGCTGGGCCTGCAGTTGGGAAGGCTAAAGTTCAAATCTGGCCTCAGACACTTACTAGTTGTGTGATCCTGGGCAAATCACTTTACCCTTTTTGCCTCAGTTTCCTCATCTGTAAAATGAGCCGGAGAAGGAAATAGCAAACCACTCCAGTATCTTTGCAAGAAAACCCCAAATAGGACTTTAGTTTTATATTCGTACTCTCTTACAACAATGACCAGTATGGAAGTATGTTTTGCATGACAAGAACCTAGATCAAATTGCTTACTATTTCTGAGAAGGGGGAGGAAGGTGAGGGAGAGAGACAGTGTGGGTCTTATCACTTCAGAAAATGTACGTTGAAAATTGTTATTACACATAATTGGGAAAATAAAATATCTTTAAAGAAAGAAAATTCCAGATGGAATCATGAAGAGTCAGACATAACTAAAAGGACTGAACAACTGAATAGTCACACAGCCAACATCAAAGGACAACTTTGAACTTAGGTCTTCCTGACTCCAGGTCCAACTCTTGATTTAGTGAGTGACCTAACTGGCTAAAATGAACTAATTTCTTCATTGAGGAGCTGCCTATGCCCAAATTGATGACAAGCTACGTGACTCTGGAAAAGTCATTTTTTTCTGGGTCTCTATTCCTTATCTTTGGAAAATAAAGGGGTTTCAGACTAGATGACTGATATAAAGCTCCTTTCACCTATGAATCTTTTTTTTTTAGGCTGAGGTTTTTTTGTCTTATCTATTTATTTTTCTCATTCATCCTCCTCATTTTATTTTTTCAAGATCCTTTACCAATTACATGTAATAACAAATTTCCAAATAAGTTTTCCAAAATTATATGTCCCAAATTGTCTTCCCTCTCTTCCCCCCACCCCCTGAGCTGGCAAGGAATTTGATCTGGGTTATACATGTATTATAATGCAAAACACATTTCCATATTGTTCATTTTTGTAAGAGAATAACTGGATAAAACCAAAACCATAAAAGTTCTTTCTCTGGAGGTGGATGGCATTCTTTGTCATAAATCCTTCAGAATTTTCCTGAATTGTATTATTGAGAGTAGCTAAGTCTATCACATTTGATCATTCCACAATATTGTTACTGTGTACAATGTTTTCCTGGTTCTGCTTATTTCACTCTACATCAGTTCTTTCTGAAATTATCCTGTTCATCATTTCTTATAGCACAATAGTATTCCATCACAATTATAGACCACAATGTGTTCAGGCATTCCCCAACTGAGGGACACCCTTTCAATTTCCAATTTTTTCCCTCCACAAAAAGAGCAGCTATAAATATTTTTGTACATGTAGGTCTTTTGACTTTTTTAAAAATCTCTTTGGGATACAGACCTAGTAATGGAATTACTGTATCAAAAGTTATGCATTATTTTATATAGCCCTTCAGTCATAGTTCCAAACTGCTCTCCAGCATGGTTGGATCAGTATACAACTCCACTAGCAGTGCATTAATGTCCCAATTTTGCCACATTCCCTGCAACATTTATCACTTTCCCTTCCTGTCATATTGCTCAATCTGATAGGTGTGAGGTGATACCTCAGAGTTGTTTTAATTTTTCTAATCAAGAGGGATTTAGAACCTTTTTTCATATAATTATTATTTTTTCATACAATTATTGATAGCTTTGATTTCTTCATTTGAAAACTGTCTTTTCATATCCTTTGACATTTATTAATTGGGGAATGACTTGTATTCTTACAAATTTGATTTAGTTCTTTATATATTTGAGAAATGAGACCTTTATCAAAGAAATTTGTTATAGCAAATTTTTCCCCAGTTTGTTTTTTTCCTTCTGATCTTGGTTATATTGGCTCTGTTACAAATCCTTTTAAATTTAATGTCAAAATTATTTATTTTACATCTTTTAATAGTCTATGTCTCTTATTTAGTCATAAATCCTTCCCTTTTCCACAGATATGACAGGTAAACGATGTTTCCCTAACTTACCTATAGTCTCATCTTTTATGTCTAAATCATATATCCACTTTAACCTTATCTTGGTATGGGGTATGAGATACTGGTCTATATTTCTTGCCATAGTGTTTTCCAATTTTCCAAGTAGTTTTGGTCAAATAGTGAGTTCTTATACAAAAATCTGGGATCTTTGGGTTTATCAAATACTAAATTGCCAAGTTCATTGACCCCTAATCTATTTTATCGAACCACTATTTTATTTCTTAGTCAGTACTATGTATTTTGATGATTACTGCTTTATAGTACAATTTGAGATCTTGTGCTGTTAGGCCACAGTCTTTAACATTATTTTTATTAACTCCATTTATGTTCTTGATCTTTTGTTCTTCCAGGTGAATTTTATTATTTTTTTTCCTGAAAAATAGTTTTTCAATAGCTATATCGGTAAGGCATTAAATAAATTAGTTTAGGTAAAATTATCATTTTTATTATATTAGCTTGGCCTACCCATGCACAATTAATGTTTTCCAGTTGTTTAGATCAGTCTTTTATAACTGTATCCATATAATTCTTGTCTAGTGTGATTTTAAATGGAATTTTTTCTTTCTATCTTTTCCTGCTGGACTTTGATGATAACATATAGAAATGCTGATGATCTATGTGGGTTTATTTTGTATCCTGCAACTTTGCTAAAGTTATTATTTCAACTAGTTTTTAGTTGATTTTCTAAGATTCCCTAAGTTTACATCATGTCGTCCATAGAAAGTGATAGTTTAGTTTCTTCATTAACTTTAACTTCCTCAATTCCTTTTTCTTTTCTTATTGCTAAAACTAGTGTTTCCAGTACAATGTTAAATAATAGAGGTAATAATGGACATCCTTGCTTCACTCTTGATCTTATTGGGAAGATTTCTAACTTATCCCCACTGCAGATGATACTTGCTGATGGTTTGAGATAGACACTATTTATTATTTTAAGGAAAGGCTCATTTGTTTCTATGCTTTCTAATAGAAATGGTGTTATATTTTGTCAGAATTTTTCTGCATCTATTGAGATAATCATGTGATTTCTGTTAGTTTGGTTATTAATATAGTCAATGATGGTGATAGTTTTCCTAATATTAAACCAGCCTTGCATTCCTGACATAACTCCTACTTAGTCAATGAATAATCCTTGTGATATATTGCGATGGTTTCTTTGCTACTATTTTATTCAAGATTTTTGCATAGATATTCATTAAGGAAATTAGTCTGTTATTTTCTTCCTGTATTTGGTCTTCCTGGCTTAAGTATCAGCACCATATTTATGTAATGAAAAGAATTTAGTAGAACTCCTTCTTTGCCCACTTTATCAAATAGTTTACATAGTATTGGGATTAATTGTTCTTTTAAATGTTTGATAGAATTCACTTATGGATCCATCTGGCCCTGGGGACTTTTTCTAAGGGAGTTCATTGATGACTTGTTCAATTTCTTTTTCTGAGATACAATTATTTAAGTATTCTCTATTTCCTCTTGTTAATCTGGGAAATTTATACTTTTGTAAATATTCATCCATTTTATCTAGATTGTCAGATTTATTGTCATGTAATTGGGCAAAATAGCTCCTAATAATTACTTTAATTTCCTCTTCATTGGTGGTGAATTCATTCTTTTCATTCTGGATACTGGTAATTTAATTTTCTTTCTTTTTTTAAATCAAATTAACCAGTGCTCTATGTATTTTTTTCATAGAACAACTTTGCAAGGTCCTGAGTGATCCTGAGTGTAGCTCCATGGTATTTGAATAGTTCCTTTCTGGCTGTTTGAAGTATTTTTTCCTTGGCTTGGTGGCTCTTGACTATTACACTCCTGGAAGTTGTCAGTTGAGGATTTCTTTCTGGAGGCGATCTATGAATTCTTTCAATTTTAACTTTATTTTCTTGCTCAAGGATCTCTGGTCACTTATTTTTGGCAATTTCTTGTAATATGATATCCAAGGTTTTTTCATCTTCATGGCTTTCAGATAGTCCAATAATTCTCAAATTGTCTCTCCTATATCTATTTTCTAGGTCAATTGTTTTTTTTTTAATAAGATATTTCATGTTTTCCTGTTTTTTCATTCCTTTGATTCTGCTTTATTGTTTCTTGATTTCTCATGAAATCAATAGTTTCTAGATGGTCAATTCTGACTTTTAAGGCCTGGTTTTCCTCTGTCAGTTTTTGGTTTTTCTTCTTCAATTGGCCCATTTCTTCTTGCATCACTTTCATTTCTCTTCCCCACTTTTCCTCTACCTCTCTTCATTGGTTTTTGAAGTCTTTTTTGAGCTCTTCCAGACTGTGTCTATTCCATATTTTTCTTTTGGACTTTGCTTTCACTTTCCCCTTCTGTGTCTGCACCTTTGCTCTTTGACTCCATAAAAACTCTTAGAGTTAGGTGCTTTTTTGGTTGTTTGCTCATTTTTCCTATCATAGGAAGGTTCTGTTTTCTAGGAAGTTGGGATACCCTCTTAAACTTCAGACCTTCCTTGATTCTATTTTCAGATTATTTTCTGGGTTGTTACTAGTTTACCAGATAGTCTGAGGGCTGAAAACTCTGATAGTGCCCTCCCTGTGCTGATTCAACTGACCCTTGAGATGTTGCCAGTTTAAAGACTTTCCTCAGGCTTGGGCTTAAACTTTTAATCTCAGTCTGAACTTGATCAGCTCAGGTGCTGATCAAATTCTAACCCCAGGTTTAGGCTCAAGTTTCTTTGTCTCAAGGTATTCTTGATTCAATCAGGCACACCCTTGATTGCCCTGCCCTAGAATTCCACCCTTAGTTTTGGGCAAAAAGATCCTGGGGAGGGCCCCCCTGAGAACTGTCCTCACCCCAAATGGTGGATTATGTCTTCATCCTAAACCCAGACTGGGATTTCTGGCTTCACTCTGGGCCCATGTGGATTGGTCCCTTCACCCCAGATTGCCCTGGGCTGGGACTCGACTTCTCCACAGATTTGAAATTTCAAAGGGTGTGAGTTGGCCTGGATCACTACTTGCCCTGGCAGGATCTCAGGGTCTGCCCAATAGACAAGGCTTAAGCTTAGAACCTGTGAGAGCAGATAGGGTGGGGGTGGTAGGGTGTTGTGGTTTGCTCTTCACTCACTTGCTATGCCTCCTGCTAGCTCTGCTTCCCTCTCACCTCAGTTCCCTAGTTGGTCTCTGCCTATCTTTTGGGTTTTTCTTTATTTGAGGGTTGTTTCACTCTGTCTCCTTGTTTGTTCTTTCACTCCTTTATTTTATGATGATATTTTACTCTTGGTCAGAACCTCAGAGATAATTGAATCCAGTCTTTTTACAAATAAGGAAACCGAGGCTTAGAGGTTAAGTGATTTGCCAGGATTACAATTACTAAACATCTGAGGCTGTTTCAACCTTTTCCCCTGATTGCACACTAGACCATGTCAGATGAATTTTATTATCTCAAATATGAAAATAAATGTAAATGATGACAGCATGTTTATTAAATGTATTAACCAATAAGAATTTATCAAGTTTTAATTAATTCATATTTATCAATACTATATTGGATGTTTCAAGAGATATGACAATTTCTGCCCTATAGGACTCAGATTCTTTCTATAAAAAATTATTATCTTCATTGACCCATCTCTTATGTCTGTCATCTAATGTCTAGATCTATTGTAACAAATAAATAAAATTTTTAAAGTTTGCAAAGCACTTTCCAAAGATTGTTGAATTTTAGAGCCAAGAGACATGGGTTCAAATCCCAGCTCTGCTACTGACTACCTCTATGACCAGGGTTAAGTCACTTGAATTTCTCTGTATCTCAGATCCAACTGTAAAATTAGTTCTAAATCTGTGATCTTATGATTCATATGCTATTATATGCCAACATGGAAGTAGATTTCAAGGTTAATCACCTACAAATGGCCTTCTAAAATACCTCCCCCAACCCCCTGCCACCAACCAACAGGACTTCATTCACTGATAAGGGTAGAGATCTCAGGAAACATTGGCTGGCAGTCAACACACTTTTATTAGAATACAGTTCATTTTCACAGCCATTAACTTTGAGGAAGAAAAAAATCATGAACCAGTTCCAAATATCTGCCATGGGAAAATAATCTCAATTCTACTTTGATAGTCTCCTTTCAAAAAAAAAAAAAAAAACAAAAAAAAACTCACAACACCCCATTTCTGATTCTCTGAGATTTTTTTTTGCTCAACCAGTCACCGATTTAGGTGAGCAAGTATCCCCTGGAGATACTCATCATAGCATCCCAGGTAACCACTGGGACAGAAGCAAGGGTCAGGGGCTTCTCCTTCCAGCTGTTATGAGAAATACCCATTCTTGTTTCTACAGGTGAGAGATAGTAAAGGAGAGGCCAAAAATTGAAATGAGAGAGCGGGGAGAAATATCAAGAAGGAAAGAATAGTTCTAGTCAGTTTGGGAAGCCCAAATCCAGTATATTATCAGCTCCCCAATACTGAAAGCTTCATTGCACCAAACAATTAGCAAGAAAGAGAAAATGTAAGTTACATCACAGGCTCTAAAGTCCCTATCCCAACAGCATGATGATGGCACTCTTATAACTGCTGTTAGAGGCAAAGAACTCATTGTACCAATGAGCCACGGGCTTGCATGGCTGAGTCGATGAAGGCTCCCAAAGGACCGTTCTTTCTTTCTCTTTTCTTCATGACAACCTTGTGAGGTAGGTGAAAAATTACATATAATTGTGGAGCTTGGTGAGTACAGACCTGAGCAGAGACTCTAGCCCTTCATATGAAATTGGAAGCAAAATCAAGCCAGGTCTCTCGAAATCCCAGATTGGGAAGTGGCCACTTCACTCCTTTCTCTTCCCCATCCCGTCAAGGAGAGAGGTCTTATTCTTTAAAGTACTAGAAGAGAGTGGGGAAGAGGTATATGTATCATAAAGGCTCTCTTAACTACAATAAACCAGGAGAAAGAAAACCCCCTTGCTCTCTCCACTTTATTGGCTGAATCCATACTGGTGAGAAGGCTCTACATAATTTACTGGAGGTTGGAGCAGAAGGCAAAGCAATGGATGATGGCACTGATGTAAATATTTCCATCTACAAATGGCAAAGGTGGATCTGTAAATATATATACATGGACAGCTAATAGGCATCAAAAAAACAACATGCAGAGTGGTTCAAGTTGTGACAGAAAGTCAAGGGGGTATCCCAGAGTTCCTTAGTGATTTGTCTAACTAAGAAACATAAGTACAAAAACTAGACAAGGAACTCATCTTTACCATGAAGAATTGCAAGGTATAGATGACTCACTCAATCTCTTAAGAATAAAATGAAACAAAATAACCCAAGAATGAATCCTGAGCCAGAGTGCATAAATGGAAAAGAGGATGTCTCATAAAATTCTGAGGCCAATAGGGAAGAAACAAATCAAAACATCAAGTGTCTGCATAGGATATAGCTATAGCTGAAGTTTCCTGACCGGTTCTTCTTCCCTTCTCCTCAGATTAAACAGAGTAAAGATTAGAATTCCACTTTGAGAAAGACAAGCCACTGTGATGGGATGAGGTTACTTTTAGCAGATGAGGGGGGAAAAAAGTCCAATGAAAATCCTTTCATAAGGAGAGAGGTGCCAGCTATTTATCTAGCTAGGCTTTTTATTCTCAACAAAAGCTCAAAGCAAAGGTTACACTTTTTCTCTTATCAAAATGATCACTTGAATTTCAAAGTCTTAAAGTAAATCTGTCTTAGTATTCTTTCCTGACTGGTTCCCATTTTATTTTTTCTCTCAGTTTCTCCAGAGCTTATCACAAATGTAATCAATCAGGCAAAGGGAAGCAGCCAGTCTTGCTCAGGGAAAGCTCAGATGGTAGAATGAACAAAGGAGTTCCATGACATCTGTCTTCCTTCTACCTTGAAATTTAGACATCATTAAAGCTTAAAAACTTACAAACTAAAGAGTCTCAACCAATTTGTTTCAAATATATATGAAAAGGTGCTGAGAACCCCAGAATCTTACAGAATCCTGTCCTATAGGGTCAGGGACCTAAATTCCTTCCTTGCCTATCTGTGGTTTGGTGGCTTATTGTTTTTACTCTGAACGAGGTCTTTCCACTGTGGTTTCATCTTCTGCCTTCTGTGGGACTTCTTTATCTGAACATTCAGCACCCGCTGACTCTAGAGGACAAGGTCTCTTGAGTTCAGGATTTATATCAACACTTCCTTTTTCAATGTGCACATATTCTTGCAGGTCTGATTGGTCAGGAGACATGCTGACACTGGAGAGGTTGCCCGAGGAATTTCCAGATGAAGTTACAGCTATATCATCTTGTTTTACAATCCGTGCTTGTAGGCTTTTGGCTTCCCAGCCAATGCTGCTCTTGTCTTCTGTTTCCTTCGCTTTGTGGGAAATACCATTGGGTATTGGGAGGCACGTTGTGGTTTGTTCCCCATTCTCTGTTGTCTCTATATTGTTTCCTTGTGCATTATTTTCAAGCTTCCTCCTCTTTATCTCATCAGACATTTTAGTGTCCATGGACTCAGGACTAGATGGCCCCTTTTCCTTTGACAGGTCTAGGCTCCCCATTTCCTCAGATCCACTAGAGGAGCCCATACTGCTCTGGTTAAGGGCACATTCTTCCAGGTTAAGGGCAATCTTCTCTACATCAGAGGTGCCCTGGCTTTGTTCCTCTTCTTGGCTAGACTCAAGTCTTTTTACCTCATATTTCCTTTTTTTACTTTCCTTTGGACTCTGAGGCCTTGGCTCCTGGTCTCCAGCACTCTTGGTTGCAACTTTCTCTTCCTGCTCATCAGATGAATTTGACCTTTCTCCCTGTCCCATCTCACACATCTGCAGCATGGCAATGGGGTCTTTCTTGTCCATCTGATTGACTTCAGAAACCATACCATCCCCAACAATCTCTTCCCTCACCTGAGTCCTAATTTGGTCTTTCTCTATTCCAACCTCATTTTGGGATCCAACTGAACCCTCTTCTTCAAGACAGTCCTCCTGCTGTAGAGAAGGTGGAATCCCATGTTCATATTTCTGAAGTTTCTCTTGTGGCCCCCAGACAAATTTATATTGGGGACTAAAGTTCTTCCAGGCATAATAGACAAGTTTTCTGCGCTCCTTCTTGTTTCGGACTGTGAACATAAAGTAATCCAAGGCACTCTGCTTGACGCTTGGCAAGTACTGATGAATAAGGGTCTCCTCCAGGAAGAAATGGACCAGGGGCACCTGGTAATGTTCATAGCCCATCTCGCCCAGACACTTCAGGATGCGAGTGATTCGGAGGTTGTTGTGACTGTGCCTGGAAGAGAGGATAAAATTTCCAAGGATGAACAGAAAGGGACAATAGGAATTCTTCCCAAAGCACCAACCACAGCTGCAGAAACTGATAGCAAGGTCTGTACCCAAGATGAGGCATGATTTAGAGGACTTGGAATACTCTACATATAATAAATGTTAGCTGAATATTTCGGTTTAAAGTGCTACTACTGCTATGTGACATCCTGTCCCTGCTGTGTGGCAAGTGTATGATGCTAACCACAAACAAGTCTCTATCCTATTGTTTACTTCTCCACTGTGAGGTCCCAGTCACAAACAGGGACAGTTGAATTGACACACAGAAAGACAAAGGTGGAATGTCTCTCTGTTTTAAGCCAGTGTCATAGGACCAAAGGATTTAGGGCTAAAAGGTATATGAGAGATACAGTCTAAACCAGTGATGGGCAAACTTTTTAAAGAGGGGGCCAAAGGAAAGGAAATGCTCATCTGTCAGTCTGTTTCTAAGGCAACTCTTTCAAAGTTTCACTGTATTGTATCCTATTTATTGTATTCGTCAGATTAGGAATAATGTCACTCTGCCAGACAGAACCCTTCTGGGGGCCACATCTGGCTCTCGGGGCTGTAGTTTGCCCATCACTGGTCTAAACCCTTCATCTTGCAGGATACAGAGAAGTGAGTTCCCCAAATTTACACATCCTTAGTGATGAGATTTGAACCCAAAATCTCTAAGTCCAAATTTGGTGCTCCTCCTATATACCCTCCATGGGTATATGGACCCAAATCTATAAACCCAGATATAGTATATAGGAAAGAACTCTGGACCATGGAAGTAAGAATTTGTTCAAGTCCTGGCTTCACTACTTGGCTAGGGAATCTTGGGTAAAACTCTTCCTCATATGTAAACTAGGATAAAAATAACTGTAGTACTCATGTCATAAAGTTGTCATTCCACATCAGAATATTAGAAAATGTATGTAAGGAATTTATGAACTGCATTGCATTTAATGGCAAGGACAACTTAATTATAAGTAGGGCACACCATACTGGGTAATTAGAGATTCTGCAGTATGAGAGCCCCATCTTGAGACTAAAAGGAGAGAGGGATGAGGGACAAGATCTAAATTCCATTAGATCCAAACACTTACAAGTCAAGGTTCCGAAATCTCTCCTGATAGTTGTCAGCCTTTCTTACTTTCCCCGTTTCTCGATTCTCCAGCTCAATTCCATAGAAATCTAGCATGAGTTCATATGCTTGAACAAATCTTTTCATGACATCTGCAGATTTTTTAAATTCCTGCAACATATAAAATTCCTGTCTCTATCAAGATGAATGGCAATAGCTCCCAGGGATGAACATCCCCATTTTCTTTCCTAGAATCAAACATTCCCCATTTTCCTTCTATCTTACATCAAGAAAACATTAACACATTCATAGATCTAGCTTGAGTTATTACAAAGGACACAAGCCATTCTCCCATACATAGACTTCCCTTCATCGCTACCTCTTTGGACCCTAGTTTCTTCAAAGTTCAGCTCTAACACTGCTTTATACATGAGTCTTTTCTAGATCTCCCTAGCTGCTGGTGCCTCCCTACCAATTAATTACCTTGTATTTATTTTGTTTATACTTAAATGTTTTCCACTGTAAGATTTAAATCAATATCCAATAACTCCAAGTATTATACTTTATAAGATTTATTAAAATCACTTGAAATAAAAGAACAAAAGTAAAAGCTTGAGTAAAAGAAAGCTTTCCCAGCCACATTCATGGGGAAAAAAGCAAGAGAGGAGGGGATCCATCAAAATATATCCTCCCTACATTAGTATGTAACGTGAGAAGGAACATGGGAAGCTGAGATTTAGAGTCCTGGGGAGCAAATCCTAATTACACACCATCCTCTAACCCATAGAATAGAAACTCCTGAAGGGAAGAGACAGTTTCATTTTTGACACTATTCCTAATGCTTGGCATATAGTAAGCACATAATAACTCCTCCTTGGTTGATTTGCTCAATTACTTATTTTAAATAGGAGGAATTGAGATCCAGAAAGAAGAGTGGTGATGGGCCCCAAATTATACAGGTAGTAGTAAATGACAAAACCGGGATTTAAACCCAGACACTCAGATTCTAATCCCAGGACTCTTTGCAATAAAGATCAGGAAACATTGCCAAATACAAATTCTGAAGACATTTGTTTTGGAATTTTGATCCCTGAGGGCAGCTCAGTTTATGACAAATGCAGTCAAATTTCTTACATTGGATGAACTTCCTTACTGGTATGAAACAGCCTGGATTATGGAAAAGATGGGGTTGTTATACTACTGTTAAATGCATTTTTAAAATTCTATTCAATAACTCAGCTCTGACAAAGTGGATCTATTACAGTCTTTCTTTAAAGTAAATTTACTTGTAATTCATCTCCTGGCTGTGAGACTAAATAAATGGCATCATTATCAATAATAACAATGGCTAACATTTCTATAGTGGTCTAACATTTACAAAGCACATTACATGCATTATCTCACTCAATCTTCTTGACAATCTGGGGACACAGGGAACTCAAGCACTGCCACCCCAGCCAGGAAAAATACATTGCGCCCTTCACACAGCTAGTGAGTGGGAGCATCAGGCTCTCATCTTTTCTGGTGCTCTTATTCTGGTGAATAAGGATCATTTATATACTGTTTAGACTGCCCAGGAGTGGAAGCTTCTAAAATGCTTAAAAAAACAACAACAACAACAAAAAAACATCCAACCCATACGTTCTTATTTAGAATCAATACAAGTATTGGTTCCAAGGTAGAAAAACAGTAATGGCTAGGCAATGGGGGGTTAAGTGACTTGCCCAGGGTCACACAGCTAGGAAAGGTCTGAGCCTAGATCTGAATTGAGGTCCTCCCAACTCCAGGCTTGGTGCTCTATCTGCTGTGTTACTTAGCTGCCCCCTAAAGTATTTTAAAAGAATTTCTTCCTCCCCAAAATCCTTAGCAAACCCTCTCCTCCCAGGAAGTACATTCATGGGTAGGATTTCAATCTAACCCACCTGAATACAATTTAGAACCCACAGTGTTTCACAATATGCTATAAATCTTTCCTTCTTAGGGCCACAGGACAAGTTCCTACATCCCATGTTTGCTTTTCAGTCTAAGAACAATCTCTGAGAAAGGTTGATTTCCATCATATCCCCCTGGCTCCAAAATGGGCCTTTTGGATCTAACTATGCCCAGGGAACTTTCCATATCTCTTTTGGGCAGAGAACACTGAATGCTCTAAAAATTGTCAAATAAGATTATGTTGAATATCAACAGTGCCTTCTTGTCCAACACCTCTCTTACATGAAGCCAGCAAGAGACACTTATACTGACCAGGAAGTTCTATAGCTTACACAGACACACAGAGCTTCTCCCCCAACCTCTTCCAGAACTATAGAGACATGAATCATCTGCAGAGATGCCCTACCTCGATTTCTCTGAGGGTCAGGGGCTTCGCGTGCCAATTCACTCCTCTCTCCCGCAAAGGGAACAACCTGAAGGGGAAACAGAACTGCAAAGTCATTCAAAGTCACAGGAGAAGGGGTTGGGCCAGGGAAGGGAAAATCCAAGAGGAGGAATCCCTGAATAACTCATCATAGACCATTGGTGAGGAGTCCACAAGAGAGACCAAGTGGTGGCACAATGCATCTGCAACCAGACGGGCACTGGCTTCCACAACTAGGTTCACACACGCTCTCTGTCCTATATAGACACACAAACACACACACACTCACAAAACCCACACACAAATGCACATACACATTTGACCCTCACAACAATCCTGGGAGGTGTGTCATTATCTCTATTTTACAGTTGAGGAAACTGGAAGCAAATAAATGTTAAGTGAATTGCCCAAGGTCATATAGCTAGGAAGTGTCAGATTTGAACTTAGGTGTTTGGCCTTGAAGCCCAGTTTGCCACCTAATTGCCTACTATCATGCCCTGCTCGTAAGTGGGTACTTAATAACTTTTTTTTTAAACCCTTAACTTCTGTGTATTGGCTCATAGATGGAAGAGTGGTAAGGGTGGGCAATGGGCAAGTCAAGTGACTTGCCCAGGGTCACACAGCTGGGAAGTGTCTGAGGCCGGATTTGAACCTAGGACCTCCCGTCTCTAGGCCTGGCTCTCAATCCACTGAGCTACCCAGCTGCCCCCCCTTAATAACTTTTTAATGGATTGCACAGATTCCTTACAACAAACTGGCAAGGTTGTTGTCCAGTTGGGTCCAATTCTTTGTGATCCCCCGCCATGGACCATAGCTACCTAGGGAATTTTCTTGGCAAGGATACCAAAGTGGTTTACCATTGTCTTCTCTGGTAGATCTTTTGTTAGGCAATCAGAGGTTAAATGACTTGCCCAATGGTCATAGCTAGGAAGCATCTGAAGCTGGATTTGAATGTAGGTCTTTCCGACTCTAGGCTCAGTGCTCTTAACCACTGAGCCACAGCTGTCCCTACAGTCCAAATGTTATAGTCCAGTCACCTGGACATCACATGGCATTTTTTTACACTATGCTCTTTAATATATTCATGTTCTATTTTGAATTATTTTCTGTACCTATTTTATCTCCCCAATTAGACTGAGTATGGCATGAGGACAGATACTTTTATCACTAGTCCTGCTCTGTAACTCAAAATTGTTTGACATTTCCCCCAATATAGTTTTCTTCCTTTTCTCCAGTCTCTGCTAAATGCTTTTCATTGCCAAGGCCAACTCTTCTAATTGTACCCTTGATCATCTATCTCCCATCCCATCTCTTCTGGCAATCACCCTGGCAATTGCTCCCTCTTCCTTCTCACCTCCTCCTCACTGCCTATAAACACACCCAGCTTTCCCAGACATTTCAGAAATCCCCATAGATCCTCTTATTCCCTTAAGAGATCATCTAAAATCTTCCCCCTTTCATAGCTTAGCCAGAAAAAGCTGTCTACACACATATCACCTCCACTTGCTCTTTGCTAACTCCTCAACCTTTTATCTAGCTTTATCTGAAGCTGTTCTTTCCAAATAATCCCTTTCTTGTCAAAATGGCTTTTCTTTCCCAATCCTAATCCTCCTTGACCTTTTTGTAGCATTTGACACTATTGACTACTTCTTCCTCCTCCCAAATATTTTTTTCTCTGGATTTTCATGCTGTTGCTTTCTCTCTTGGTTCTGTCTGACTACTTTTCCTCAATCTCCCTCTCTGGGTCATCAGGTGTATCACTCCCCCAAACCAGAGGTTTTTTTTTTACCCCAAGGCTTTGTCCTGGGTCTCCTCTCTATCTTTTCTCTTCTGACTTCCATAAGATCCCATGGGTTCTATACACCAATGCTCACCATATGTAGAAATCTCTCCTAAATACATGCCACTGGACAAGAAGAAGGTAACTCATGGGTTCTATACACCAGAACTAAAAAGCAATCTTGGTCTCTCCTGAGCACTGTTCCTACATAACCAGTTGGCTAATGGATTTCAAATTGGATATCCCACAGACATGTCAAAAGCAACATGTCCTAACCCAATCACCGGTACCTTCTTCTCAACCCTCTTTATTAGCACCTCCCTATTTCTCTACCATCCCTCTTGTTACCCAGGTTTGCTGCTCTTCCCCCTCCCACAGCCAAAGAATGGCTATGCCTTGCTGTTTCTACCTCTGTAATGCCTCTTACCTTTGTCCCTTTCCTCTTTAACTTCCACCCTAGTTCTGGTCCTCCTCACCTTGTCAGGACAACTGCAATTACTTCTTAACTGATCTCCCTTACTTTGAGTCTCCCACCTTTTTAGTCAGTTCTCACAGCTGCCAAAGGGATCCTTACCATTGATATCTAATCCTATTATTGCCCTGCTCAATGAGAGCCTCTTGGCTATAAGACCAAATACAAATGCCTATTTGGCACTTAGCATGTTCTAGCCTGCCTTTACTGACTTCTTATTTCCAGTCATATACTCTATGGTTCAGTCAAATCGGGCTTCTTGCTACTCCTCACCCAAGATACTTGATCTCCCATCTCTGGGCCACTGTGTTATGCTGTCCCATACTATGCTCACAGAGCTCTGCCTTGTAGATTCCCTCGCCTACCTGAAGCTTAGCTCCATGGACACTACTTGAGGTCTTTTCTGAGCCTCCTCCCTAGATGCCAGTCTCTCTCCCTGTGCCCAAATTAGCTGGCATTTGCTTTGTATATATGTTGCATTTACTAATATGTGTCCATTTTATCTTCTAGGCCAAATGTAAATTCCTAGAGGGCAGGGAGAGTTTTATTTTTTGTCTTTTGATTTAGCATGGTACATAATAGGCACTTAATAAATACTTGTGGATTATACATTTTTGAGTCATCCCCAATGCCTAGGAAAGATCTCTACATATAGTGGGCACTTAGTCACTATTTAATGAATTAAGAGGGCAGAGCAGAGGGAACACTGGTCTTAGAATAAGAAGATCTGGATTCTAGGTCTAATTTTAGTATTAACTAGGTGTATGACAATAGGAGAAATCTTTATACTCTTTCTGAACCTGTTTTTTCTTATCTGTAAAATGGAGCTAGTAATACTCATTACTTATCTCACAGAATTCACACGTGGAATATAATGGGAAAACTAGAAAATATTCTAGAAATGTGAGATACTATTACTATTAAATAAATTAAAATAGCTATCTTCTCCAAATCATTAGGGAAGTATCTGACTGGATGAAAGAAGTGAATAGGTCAGGTAAAAAAGATTTAATCGAGGGCCTTCACTGCATTGGACTGGTACCCAGATAATATCAAAAGACCTTCAGTCAGGTATGGTGGTAATCTTTGCTACCAGAGGACTGAGGTTATGGATTTCTTGAGATAATGAACTGAGCTGCAGTAAATTAAGCCAGCCAAGCGCATGAACTAAGGTTGGCATTACTATGAGGAGCTCCCAAGGGGTAGAGTGGGATGGTTACTAGATTGTCTAATGAGGGATTAACTATCAAAACCAGAAACAGAGCAGGTAAAGTTCCCCTGCCAGAGGGGGATTGGCCCACGAGTAGCCCCTTCACTTATAGCCTAGATGAGATGGGGAGACCCAATCTTAACAAAACCAAACCACCTCCCTCTTCTATTACATGCATAGGGTTACCTCACTCACCACTGTATGTAAGAGTGGTTGTCCTCTAGTCTGTCATAGTCCTTTCTCCAGTTCTTCAGGATGTCCTCAATATAATGGCCTACAATATACAAATAAATACCAGAAGTTACATGGCAGAATCTACACCAGCTAGACCTCTAGTACCTTACCATGTTGATACCTGAAGCTATTATACTAGCTGAAGAGTCAGAAAACAGGTATAATGGCTGGGCTTTTTTGAGTGCTTGTGAAAAAAATTTAAAAATTGGGAAAATAATTTTTCTGCTAAATTTTTCCAGGCTGTCATGGTTCTTGGTATGTCCAGTTGAGAATTATGCCAGTTTAGTGACTCTGAGGGTAAAGTTCTAAATTACAGTGGTTCCATCAAAAAGTCTGTTTTCCCTTTTTATTCATCTTTTCCAAACTGATTGGTGAGGTAAAGCCTCAGTTGTTTTCATTTGCATTTCTCTCATCATTTTGTTATACCCTTGATAAATATAATAGATACTGCAAAAACAAAACATATATATACAACAATATTCTTTATCTATTGGAATATTTTTATTTGATGATTAAGTACATAACTAAAAAAAAAGTTACATCATACTTTTCTCCCAAAGTATAGAAAAATTTAACAGTAATGTTAAATCTATAGTGGGGCAACTAACACAGGTTACTTAAAAAAAAAAAAAGGTAACCTAAACTTCTGTTGACCTAGGCCAAGAAGTAAAGAAATGTCAACTAGAATAGGAATAGTGAATAAATAATGAACAGGCAAACAAATGTATTAATCTTATTTTTCAATTAATTTTTAGAACCCTTGCAACTGGGTAGCTCAGTGGATTGAGAGCCAGACCTAGAGTCGGGAGGTCCTGGGTTCAAATCTGGCCTCAGATACTTCCTAGCTGTGTGACACTGGGCAAGTCACTTAACCCCCATTACCCAGCTGTTACCACTCTTCTGCCTTGGAGCCAATACACAGTATTGACTCCAAAACAGAAGATATGGGTTTAATTATAAAAAAAAAAAAAGAAAGAAATTTTTTTTTTTAGAACCCTTACCTTCCATTTTAGAATCAATGCTGTGTATTGGTTCTAATTGGTTAGAAAAGTGGTAAGAGCTAGGCAATGAAGGTTAAGTGACTTGCCCAGGGTTACACAGCTAGGAAGTGTTTGAATCCAGATTTGAACCCAGGACTTATAGTCTCTGAGCCTGGCTCTCAATCCACTGGGCCACCTACCTGCCCCCAAACTTACTACTTTTAAAAATGCACAGTATAGGGCAGTTGGGTAGCTCAGTGGATTGAGAGTCAGGCCCAGAGATGGGAGGTCCTGGTTGTTCAAATCTGGCCACAGATACTTCCTAGCTGTGTGACCCTGGGCAAGTCACTTAACCCCCATTCATTGCCTAGCCCTTACCACTCTTGGAATCAATATACAGTATTGATTCTAAGATGGAAGGTAAGGGTTAAAAAAAAAAAAACGAAAACACAGTAGATATGTCAACAAAACCATAGCTGGTTGATCCAATGAAACACAATGTCAAGAAAGGGACTCATGTCAATGTAGGGTCATAGGTAGTTAGGAGCTGAGTTAGATACATACCATTGGGTGAGAAGGTAATTTCATTTTTATAAAACTGCAAATTCAACATTTCATCATTGGACTCTTCATCTGTCAAACCCTAGAGAAACAAAAAGGTGTCAAGAGGCGGACAAATCACCATACGCTATCCGCTACTCAAACGAAAGGGATCCATTAACAAGCATTGACTATGCCCCTGGGTCTATTTTGTTTTACTGAAGGGAACAGAACCTGTGTACTGAAACAGAACACTAGAACATTTGAGGAAGGAGGAAGTTCTAGCAATGACTTCATGGGCAACCTGAGAAGGGGAGTCAGGTGGGAGACTCGGCGGGAGCGGATAAGTCACTGGGACGCTTGGCTCCTTCTGGGGGCAATTCCTCACGCTAGGCAGCTTTGCTTGTTTTAACCTGCCTCTGCTTCCTACAATCTTGACAATCCACCCCAGCCATCAAGTGAGCCTGTTATTTTGCTTGTGTGGGAATTCTTGGTATGGGATCACTCTCTGGGACGCGGATTATCGCCACTTTACTGGTTACTTAAAGTCTTAGGAAGTTGGTTGGAGGATGGGGAGGCTGAAACATCCAAATGTTAATAATAATTGCTAGCGTTTATGTAGTGCCTTAAATTTTACCAAGTGCTTTATGTGATTATTCCATTGTTACAGTATCTCATCTAGTCCTCACAGCTGTAAGGATGGGATTTTGTGCAAAGGAGATGAAACCAAAGGAGGAGAGGACAGCTGCTGGCAGTTTCTGACAGTTGCTGACAGTTGAGACCAGTAGAAGATTCTGGGGAATTTCTCCCAGGAGAAAGGAGAAGAGAGTCTTCCGGCTGAGGGCTGGGAGGAGTAAGGAGGGAGAAAACCCAGCTCTGATTGGTCCAGAGGCCTTGCTGAGGATCTTTCTCTTGGAAATTGAAACTCTGATTCCCTGATCACAGCCATTTCATCACAACTCATCCTTCAAGACCACAACCATTGAGTCAGCTCAGATTTTGGACTCCATTGGAAGCAATCTCTTAGTCTCCTTCACCCGTTACCCATCCTTGCTGAGAGACCCTTTTCAAAGCTTACAATTATAGGAAAGGATAGAAATAGAAATAGAAGGGAAAGGGGGGGGGGGAGCTTAGGAGTTAGAACCATTAGGGTTCCAACCTAAGTGATGGACCCCTTAGGAATAGCTAAGAGAGCACCCCAAAATCCCTCTGCCCTTCACCCCTTTCCTCAATTCCTGATTTGAGGATAATAAAAGCCATTTAACAGTCATATTGTGTTCCAGTGTGCCTGAGAGACAATAAGGGAAAGAGGAATCACAGTTTGGTCTGGCTGCCTTCATCCTTGAGCCAGACCACCCACTGTGAAAATAACCGACCTTTGGGGAGGTTTGAGTGAACCCTGTCCTTATTCAGGATCGGATTGGGCTACCACATACCTCCTCTTGAAGGGAAGTATTGCCCCCAACTCTTGAGTGGTGGCATGACCATCTAGGTTACCCAGTTTTGGGGTGACACCCCCTTAAAATCTCCCAGTGTGTATTCGGCCTCGGGAATGCTGGAGGAGAGTGCCACCACAGAGACTCTGACTGACACTCACACACTCACACATTCTCTCCCCCCGCCCCAGCCCTTTTATTATTACACAGCTACCCTGAGAAGTAGGGGTGCTTTTTATCATCTCCATTTTATAGATGAGGAAACTAAAGCTTACAGATATTAAGTGACTTCATAGGACATACATAAGGCAGGTTTTCCTGACTCCAACTACAGCACTTGGGGCACTTGGTCTCATGCCTTGAAAGCACTCAGTGTTAAGTGATAGTGCCCAAGAAACAAAAAGACAAAAATGAAATGGGAAATTTACATTATCTCAAGGGAAATAGCAAGTACCTAAATATGTGTGTGTGTGTGTGTGTGTGTGTGTGTGTGTGTGTGTCTGTACACACACACACACAAATATCTATCTATCAATGATGGGCAACCTTTTGAGCTTGGTGTGTCAAAACTCGCCAAAAAACTGAGCATAATTCAGGTGGTGTGTCGCTTCGGGAAAAAAAATCATAATTTCATGATATTTATAGTTTAAATAACAAAAATATATAATTGTAATATATAACTGTATTTAAGAAACCAAAATAGGTAAATTAATATAGGTAGAATTGTCATCTATAGTGCCCAGAGTATCTACACTTCACTACAGCCAATGTTTCATCCTCGGCATGTGGCCCCATACTTCTCTGTATGTGGCTGCATGTGGCTGTGTGCCATTGAAAATGGCTACGTGTGTCAGTGCTGACATGTGTGTCATAGGTTTGCCATCACCAACACACACACACACACACACACACACACACACACACACACACACAAAATAAATAGAAAGCACTTCGTGGCAAGATGTTATAAGCATCAGGGTGGATCAAGGGAGGCTTTAGGCAGAATGTGTCCCCTTGAGCAGAATTTTGAAGGAAACAAGGTATTCTATGACCCAGAGAGGAGATGGGGACTGCATTCCAGGCACGAGTTGTTTTAGTTGTGTCTAATTCTTATGTCCCCATTTGGGGTTTTCTTGGCAAAGATACTGGAGTGGTTTGCCATTTCCTTCTCTGGCTCATTTTACAGATAAGGAAACTGAGGCAAACAGAGTTAAATGACTTGCCCAAGGTAACACAGCTAGTGTCTGAGACCAGACTTGAATTTACATCTTTCTGGCACTAGCTAGATGCGCAGATATGGTGGACACACAGGTAAAAGGCACACAGATAGGAGATGGAGTGTCATGTGTAAGGAAGAGCAAGAAGAGTAGTCTATGGAAAAAAGAGTAATGTGTGTTTAGAGCTCATAAAGGAGATTAGAGCTGGATACATAGGTGTTAAAGGGTTATCTTCGGAGGGAGGAAGGAAGGCTTCCAAGACTTACTGGGTATTGACGTCTGTATCTCTGCATGTCCTGTACTGCTCTCCAGTTTCGGCATCCTATCATCCGATTCTATAAAGTGAAAAGAGAAAATGAAATCCAATAGGAGGAAATTCAGGCCTGGTTATTATAACCAATATTTTGCCATCTAATGAGTGTTACTACCAAGCAAGAGCCCTCAGAATAGTTTACCTTTTGGTTTAGGGTAAAAATCTATGGAGTGAAGACAGTCCAGTTGAAAGCAAATCCTAACTCTCTGTGTAACTAGGCAAGTCACATAACTGCTAAGTTTCCTCATCTGTAAAATGGTCAGAATAGCACTTAGCTCCCAAAGTTGTTTTAAGAATAAAATGAGATAATATCTGCAAACTTGCTTTCCAAACCCAAAGTATGATATAAAATACTAGCTATTATTATATGACCATAGATTTACAATGATTATTTCTGATTTCTCCTTATGTTTATATAACATTTAATACTTCTACTACTACTAGCTAGCTAATATTTATATAGTGCTTTTAAAGATAAAAGGCACTTTACATATATTAATTCCTTTAATCATCAAAGCAACTCTGTGAGGTTTACAGGTGAAGAAAATGCAGCTAAGAGGTAAGGTGACTTGTTCAATGTCACAAAGCTAGTGAGAAAGTTTCTAGTATTAAGTATTTTTCAAGGTAGTAAGTACTTTGAAAAAGCCACCTACTAATAGGTGTCTCTACTTTTTCTTCTCATTCTCCTCTTACCCCTTTCAATTTGGCTTCTGTCCTTATTATTCAACTAAATCTGCTCTCTCCAAAGTGACAATGACCCTGTAGTTGTCAAAAACAATGGCTTTTTCTCAAACCTTATTTTTCTCTGACGTCTCCATGGATACCTTTAATCACCTTCTCTGAAATACTCTCTTCTCTCTAGATTTTCGGGACACCACTCTCTTGGTTCTCTTCCTATATCTGACCACTCTTTCTCAGTCTTCTTTGCTGGATATTTTTTTTTAAACCCTTGTACTTCGGTGTATTGTCTCATAGGTGGAAGATTGGTAAGGGTGGGCAATGGGGGTCAAGTGACCTGCCCAGGGTCACACAGCTGGGAAGTGGCTGAGGCCGGGTTTGAACCTAGGACCTCCTGTCTCTAGGTCTGACTCTCACTCCACTGAGCTACCCAGCTGCCCCCTGCTGGATATTTTTTCCAGACTATCCCCTCTAACTGTTTCAGTGTCCCTCAGGATTCTCTGCTGAGTTCTCTTCTCTTCTTTCTCTATAATACTTCACAGGGTGATCTTAATACCTTCCATGGATTTAATTATCATCTCTAGGCTGATGATTTTCAAATCTACCTACTCTGCCCCAGACTCTCTTCGGATCTGCAATCTCTTATCTTCAATTGCCTTTCAGGTGTCTTGAACTGAGTATCCAGTAAACATATTAAACTAATGGAACAAATGAAACTCTATCTTTCTCCCTAAACTCTCTCTTATTTCTACCTTCCATTACACTATTGAGGGCAACACCACCCTCTCTTTCCCTTGTACCCACCATGGTTCAAAACTTAAAGTCATCCTGGACGCCTTACTACCTCCCCATCCCCACCCCGGCCCCCCAATATCAAACTGATGGTCAAGGTCTGTTGACTTCAGATCTTTGCAATATCTCTTGAATATGCCCCACTTTCTCCTCTGACTCTCACATCTTAAAATTCAGGTCTAAAGTACTAAAATAGCCTGCTAGGGAGTTTGCTGGCCTCAACTCTTTCCCCATTCCAATTCATTCTCCATTCACCTACCTGCCAAATGATAGGTCTGACTATGTCATCTCTCTATTCAATAAACTACAGTGGCTCCCTACCATTCCCAAAACAAATACAAAATCATGTTTGACATTCAAAGTGTTTCATAAACGCAACTGCCCAATTATCTTTCCAGGCTTCTTACACCTTGTTTTGTATTATATACAATCCAAGGAACACTGGCCTCCTTGTTTTCTCAGTGTCAAGCATTTTCTCTAGCTGTCCCCTATACCTGCAATACTGCCCTTCTTCACCTGGCTTCCTTTAAGTATTCACTAAAATGCCATCTTTTACAGGAAATCTTTCCCAAACCGTATTAATGTAGTGCCTTCTGCCTGTTAATTATTTTCTATTTATCTTGTATGTAGTTTGTTTGTATATATTTATCCACATGTTGTCTTCACTATTAGACTGTGAGCTCCCTGAGGGCAGGGGCCATCTTTTATCTCTTTTTGTATCCCCAATGCTTAGCAAGGTGTCTGACACAACAAAGTAGGTGCTTAAACAATGCTTACTGATTGATTACATGCAGAATCTGAACTCAAGTCTTCCTGACTCCCAAGTCCAGCATTTTATCCATGATACCACAGTAACAACACATCCCAACTTCTATTTAATTCTTGTTCTTGTTCAGTCATGCCAAGACTGTTTGTGACACCGTGGACCACAGCACACCAAGAGTATCCATGGGGTTTCCTTAGCAAAGATATGGGAGTAGTTTGCCATTTGTTTTATAAGTGGATTAAGGCAAACAGAGGTTAAGTGACTTTCTCAGGGTCACACAGCTAATGTCTGAAATCAGATTTGAATTCTGGTCTTCCCGATTCCAGACTCAGTGCTCTATCCACTGAGCTACCTAGGTGCCCATGGTTATTATGTGCAAAGCATTGTGCCAAGCACTTGGCAATTATTATCTCATTTTGATCCTAAAAATAACTTTAAAAATCCTTTACCCTTCTGTCTTTTTATCAATACTAAGTATCTGTTCCAAGGTGGAAGAGAGGTAAAGGCTAGGCAATTGGGGTTAAGTGACTTGTCCAGGGTCAGTCACACAGCTAGGAAGTGTCCGAGGCCAGATTTGAACCAAGAACCTCTCATTTCTAGGCCTGACTCTATCCACCTCACTGCCCCTAAAACAACTCTTGAGAAAACTGAAGCAAATAGAAGTCAAGTGACTTGTCCAGAATCACAAAGCTAAGGCTTTGTTTGAGTGTTTGAGGCTGCATTTGAACTCAGGTCTTTCTTTCTTTCCTTAAAAAAAAAAAAAAAAAAAAAAAATACCCTTACCTTCTAGCTTAGAATCAATACTGTTCTAAGGCAGAACAGCAATAAGGGCTAGGCAATGAGGGTTAGGTGACTTGCCCAGAGTCACCCAGATAGGAAGTGTCTGAGGAACTCGAGTCCTCCTCACTCCAAGTCCGGGGCTCTATCCACAGTGCCACCCAGCTGCCTAAACATTCCAGCACAGTACAGTGTGAAGAGGGCATGATTTGGCATCAGCGCTCTTAAGGTAAAATCCTGGCTCTGTTACTCTGGACCTCAATTTCTTCATCTGCTAAAAAAATTTTAAAAATTAAGAAAAAAATATAGGGGTTGAACTCGATTGGATGGATGCCCTAGAGCTGATTATGGTTCTAAATATAGGATCCTATGAATCCTGTGAGGTAATCAAAGCAGGGATTCATAACCCAGTTGAAGACACAGTAAACAGTCACAGAGAACCATCTAGTGACTCGTCCAATGTCACAACATATTAGTGCCTGAGTTAAGGATTCACATCTCTTTATTGAAGGGTCCCGCTGACTTTTCCAGAGCTCCCTGCAATGGTCTTTGAGGGTGCTAGAATTACCGTTCACTCCCCATCCTGCAGAAGGAATCATCCCTCCGAGGCCCCCCTGTGCAGAGGTGGTGCTAAGGATGAAATGCGTTCTGTCAGTGCGCCCTCCCCCATCTCTGAGCCCCCTGGCTCAGCAGGCTGCCTGAGAGAGTGGGCGAAAGCCAAGAATAGAGCCGAAAGCTGGGAGCAGCTGAAATGAACAAGCCATCAGGATAATGGCAACGCCTCAGACTTCTCCAACAAGAAATGATGCCTCATTTCTAGCCGCTGAGAGCAGAACGAGACTCCCTTAAGGTTTCGAGCCCCTCAACCCAGTGTCTCAGTTCTTCCTGGCATCAAGGAGATGGCAAATTGAAAAGGCAGATCAAACAGCATTGCTACAAATCCCAGCACGTCTGGTGATGTCATCAAAGCCAGACTCCTCTAATTCTTGATCTGGAAAGCCCCAGAGATTAGCTAGTCCCAGTCATTTTACAGATGAAGAAACTGAGGTCACAGGATGGAAAGTGACTTGCATGTAAGGTACAGAGTCAAAATTTGAACCCAGGTCCTCTGACTCCAAATTCAGTCCTCTTTCTCTTGTACCACACCATCCCCTGAAAGAGCAAAGATAGAACATAGGGACTCCTACAAGTAAAGTATGTGTTCTACAACTGAGCTACATCCTGAAACCTCAGTCAATGCCCTGGTCATTTCGATCAACTGTTACAAAAGTGCCTATCTAATCTAAAACTTGAGTCCCTCTGTACCTTGCTCTGAGGGGATGTGACCTGCGAGTTTGATTGGCCCTAAATGGTTTTCAGCATGTGAAAAGAAAAAATTGGAAGATGACCAACCTTTAGTTGATTAAAAGTCATTTGCAACTGTTGATTGAGATAACCCCAACTCAAGGACAAACTGAACCAAGAAGTCCAAAAGCTGCAGAATTGCCACACATATTGGCAGAATCTGAAAAGAAGAGAGCCCCATCTGGGCTGGAGACAGAGGATAACAGGTTCAGGTTTATGAACAACAGAATTTGGCATGAGGAGATAAAAATGATGAAATAATGACAGGAGCAGAGGGACTAGGAAGTATGGATGAGATCCAGAATGAGGATACCATGGTGTTAGAGAACCATTTCAATTTCGATTCTTAGACCCTTAGAACAGATTAGAGTTTTACAACCTTAGAATCAGACTCATGGAACCTTAGAATCATAAGAGCATTTCAGTTGGAAGACTCGCAGCTAAAGCTGAGGTCTCACCTTCTGCAAGAAGCCTTACTGGTCCCTCCTCAATCCTACTGCCTTCCCTCTGTGGATTGTGTTCTTTCTGCATGTTGTCTAGATCCCTATTAAAGAGATAAGACTGTGAAAGCAGGGGTTCTTTTACTTTCTTTGTTCACTAAATGCTGGACTGTATTGGAAGGAATTTTGGAGATCATGGAGTTCAATCAATCCCCTCATTTGATGCTTTTGAGGGAATGATGCCCATGGAGGGGAAGTAATCAAAAGTGGTACAACCAGAAAGCGGCTGAACTGAAACTTGCATCTCTATTTCCTGATTCCTTTTGTTGTCCGGTGACTTTTAGGGGGAGAGTGATTTCCCTACCAATAAGAGGGCCTGAATTATACTAGTATAGTCCAGTTGGAAAAAGCATTCAAAAAGAGAGCAACTCGTTATGAATCTGGACTAATATCCAGGTGATTTTTAGCAAGCCAGTCTCTCCAGAATTCGGTTCTGCAGCTTTAAAAGGATGAGGTTGGCTGAGATGATCTCTAAGGTCATTTCACTTCTAAGAGATTGTGAGTCCATGTCTCCTGAAAACTAAGTTTTCTTGTCCTTAAGGAGCTAATGCTTTTTTCAAAAGACTCTGTCACTTTGGAATGAAGGTCCTCGAGAGTAGAGTTATAGAATCATAAAGTTAGAGCTGGAATGTACCTTAGAAACCATTGAACCCAAGCCCTTCATTTTATAGAGGTAGAAACTGAGTTTGAGTAAATTCAAATGACTAGCTTAGGGGCATACAGCTAGTGCCTGAAGCAGGATTTAAACACAGGTCTTCCTGACTTAGTCTACTGCCCTTTACATCACATCATGCTCCCTCTAAAAAAGGCATGTGCAAGGGACACTTGTGACAGAAGTGGTTGTAGCGGTAGAATGTAGAGTTGGTTGGCAGGTACTCTTTCTGTTCCATCCTTTCTGTAGGGGGGACAGAGCTGAATCCTTTCCAAACTTTCTTATCACCTTTGGCGTAGGGCAGTCAGTTACCACCCTCTCCTTCCTGTACCCTTTACTCCTTTAAATAAGGCACACATATGTGTACAATTATGTGTAAATTGAGTTTTATTGAATACCTACTATATGTATGTATTCTATACATGCCTACGGTTTTTAATTTTCTTTATCACCAAGTGTGTGTGCATACACACATATATGTCACAGTAAATGTTTCCTAAATAAATGAATGAATGAATGAATGAGCCACCTTGATATAAGAGAAAGTTTACTAACAAAGGTCCTAGTCTCTGCTTCAGTACTACAGCAAATTGGGGGATCTAGGGTAATCTTTGGACCTTGGTACCCAGATCCATCAAACGAGGGGAGTTCAGGTGATATAGAAGATTCTTTCAGTTCTTTCTTTAAGTGCTTATTATTTTCCTGCCCTCACGGAGAAAATTGTAACACTGTCTTATGGGAGAATGGCAGAAGTGAGGAACATTTATGAAGTGAATGAATGAAAAAAAAAAGCGTTCATTAAACACTTAATATCTTTTTTTTTAAATGCTCTCATTCACTCTTTTTTTTTTTAATTTTTAAACCCTAATATCTTTTATATATATCATTCTATATTAATTTTATTTGTTACAGGGCTAGGCGATGGGGGTTAAGTGACTTGCCCAGGGTCACACAGCTAGGAAGTGTCTGAGGCCAGATCTGAACCTAGGACCTTCTGGTTTTAGGCCTGGTTCTCAATCCACTGAGCCATCCAGCTGCCCCCACTTAATATCTGTTAAGTCCTATGTAATGGGCTAGAGATATAAATACAAAAGAAAATACAGTCCCTGATCTCAAGGAGCTTATATTTTAATGGGAGAAATAAGAATACATATCAGGAGGGTCAGCCAGAAAAGAACATTTTGGACAGTAGGATCCAAGGGTGGGGAATGGAGCCCAGGAAGGGTATACTAACATATCTTATCCTGAGGCAATAACAGAATGATTTAAACATGTCATTGTTTCAAATCTGAAGAAAGTGCGTAGGGAAAGAAGCTGGGGAAAATGGACAAAAAGGAACAAGCTTATTAAAGTATGGCTAGTGTTTTCCTGAACTAATAAGTAAGTACTTTAAAGGCAGAACCTAAATCTAGGTATTCCCTTGAATAAGGACAGGCTTCTGGACAAAAATAATTATTTAACAAAGATTTGAAGGTCTGAGGTATTTAACTCTTCCAGCTCTGACATTCTGTGACTAGAGTTGTATTTTCTTGTCTTCTAAAAACCAAGTTAATTTTGCTAACTAAAAACAGTGGCTATTTTTGGAAATAACTTTTCTAATTCAACTTCTAGAACTGGACAACTGATAGTCAGAGGGTGAGTCAAAGGGAAACTGGAGAAACCAAAAGGAAAGCTGGCTACTCCCTCCCCACTAAGTTTCCATTTCTTTTTCCTTTAGGCCTACAGATTTCTTTTCTTCAAAGTCCACGGAAATAGAATAGAAAACAAGTCCTTTTATTGTGACAGGAGAATGAGATACAAAAGAGCATGTGACAGAATGAATGATATAACAAAATAACCACTGACTTGATTTGTGCCTCAGTTTCTTAATTTGTAAAATGTGGATAATAACTACTTACCAACCAACTTTAAAGACTGCTGTGAAGAAAGCACATAATTCAAGGTGCTTCAATTTCCAGGATAAATCCTGGGGTCAATACAGATTCTTCCCAATGCCCTCCCCAGCCTTCTGGAGCGATCACTGCTATTTAAAAAGATGACCCTGGCGTCTAGAAATCATAAACACAGATTGTAAAAGAACCTTGGAGAAGATTCAGTCCAAACTAATTTTAAATGGGAGGAGACTAAGATGCAAAGAGGTACAACATGGTAGAGTGGGTATAGGGTCCAAAGCCCTGGATTTAGATCTCAGAATGACTTAACTCTACAATATCAGGCAAGTCATATTATCCTTTCAGACTGTAGTTTATCTTTTAAAATGATGTTGGACTAGATGGTCTCTCAGGTCCTTTGCAGCTTAAAATCTATTAAAAACAAGTATGTAAGGGCCTACAGTGTGCAGAGCACTGCGCTAAACTCTGTAGGAGACAAAATTTATATAAGACATTGTCCCCATCCTCATAAATTTTTTAGGAGAATCAAATACCAATAAAGACAATTATAACACATAGTAGTATGTATTAAGTATGCTGGAAGGGTAAAAATTATTAGTGAGGCCCAGGAAGATGAGGGAAGATTTTTATGGAATGAATGATAAATAATTTGTACTTCTAAGAATCAGTAGGAATTCAAAAAGCAGGGAAGGGATGTTTTAGGCACAGGTATGCCAGCACAAGCTAAAACACAGAAAAGGTAAAGTGCATTTTGCATTTAAAGGAGAAAGGAGTTCAGCAGTCCAACTAGGGTGACCAATGAGTGGAGGGCAATAATATGAAAAAGGGCAGCAAAGGTTAAGATGGCATCAGGCTGTGAAGGGCTTTGAATGACAGGCAAAGGTTTCTGAACTTTACTTGATGGTCAAAAGTGAAATAGCAACTACTTTTTAGTGGGAAAGACACAAGTAGATTTGTACAGGAAAAGATTATCATCATAATGAAAGATGGATTGGAGGATGCTATGGTAAGCTTATAGTAAGGGAGTGATGAGAGAGACAGACTTGAGAACTGTCTGAATCTGAGTTAATGTAAGAAAGAGAAGAAAATACTAGAGGTTTCAAACATGGAAGCCTGAGTGAATGGCAGTACTGACAGAAATAGTGATGCCAATAAGAGGAATAGGTTTGAGGAACAAAATGAGATGTTTGAGACATTTTGAGTCTGAGGAATCAGTAGGAATGAGCCAGGGTGTCTTGTGGGAAGTGTGAGATTTGAATCTGGAGCTTAGAAAAGAAGTCAAGGCTAAAAATACAAATTCAGATCATCTGGATAGAGATGGTACAGTTGAAGTTGTGGAAGTAAATGAGATTGCAAAAGAACAGAGGAGAGCCAGACCTTTGGGAAAGACCCATATTCTACTGCTCAGGTATGGCTTTTGAAGTTAGAAGACCTAAGAAAAGAGTGTTGGATGGAATTGGAATTCTATGATGTCTAGGATGCCAAGGGACGGAGGGAATTGAGGTCAACTGTGTCAAAGGCTACAAAGGATGAGGACTGAAAAAAACAAACAACAAAAAAAACCCACCTCCTAGACTTTCAGATTATGATCTGCCACATTCTCGAGGTCACACAGATTTGTGGTAAGGCAGAAGCCCTAAAACATCCACTCTCTTAACTCGTTTCTATATCTCCTAAGCATATGAGTACTAACATACAGGCAGACATGTATACATACATACACAGTTTCTGAAGTCCGTTTCTGACCCTATCCTGGGACCCCTTAGTCCCCAAATTCCTTGAGGCAAACCCACCACCAAAAAAACCCCGAACTGTCCAGAAAAAGTTAACTTCACTAGCAAGACCTGAAAAGTCGGAGAAGAGTCCAGGGCCAGGGCTTCCGCGATGGGAGGAGCTGGACTGGGGGCGGTGCGTGGGTTTGGAGTAGCCCATGGCTGTTCCCGTAGCTCCAACCAGCTCTCGGGGTAGGCTGGGGGTGGGGGTGAGGGGTTTGGGGCAAGGAAAGCCGGTTCCCGGGGGGTGGGGGGTAGGGGGGGCAGAGAACATCTTAAAGAAGCTCATGAACCTGGGCGGCAAGTGCCTCCTAAAGAGTACCGCTTGACCGCGGAGGGTGAATTTGGTTAGTCGCCTTATAGAGCCCAAACTACTCCCGGCTAAAAGATAAAGGCGGGCTAGCGGCGGAAGTGGGGACAGGGACAGCGCGAGGGCTCGGGGAGGTTTGGGGTCAAAGCTGGGGGTAGGGAACAGCAGGAATAGAAAGGATCTTTAGTTCGCTCGTCCACTCTCTAGATCTCTCTCGGCCCCACGCCCTCTGGACAAAGTGCAAGCTCCTGGAGACTCCCGCCCTCCACAGGCCCTGGCCATCTCCTAAGGGCTTCACCTGGAAAGCCTGGTTCCCGCGCTGCTGCAGCCTCGGCTTCGCTTCCTCCCTGGTCTTCCTCTCCTCCTTCTCCTTTTCCTGCTCCTCTTCCTCTTCTTCCCAAGTCGAATCGCAGTCTTCGTCGTCCATGCTCTGTGCAGCAGAGGTTAAAAGCCTGGGTCACAACCGGAACAGGGAGCGGGAGAAGACGCTGAGGTGCGGAGGTGTGTAGGGTTCAAGGGAGGTAGGCTGGGGTGGCGAGGGGAGGAGAGAGGCCGGCAGGAAAGGAAAGAGAAGCAGCGGAAACGAAAGCGAAAGGAGGAGGGAGGACGCACTGGGGGAGGAGATTTAAAAGGAGAGCCGCGGGGGAGGCGCAGCCTGAGCCCGCCCCTGGGGTGGGGAGAGCCGGCGGGGTTCATTGTATTCAAACCTCCTCGAGTGCTCGGGTCCTTTTGCTCCGCCTCCTTCGCCTCTAGCCTCTAGCTTAACTCCTGGTTGTAATATAATTCGGAGACCAGTGGCACGTTTTCCCCTTTAGATTGCAGTTGTTTGCTATGATATTTGTTTATCAATTAGTTAGTACACTGCTTGGGGGAGGGGGTTGAGAATTTGGTTTAGGATTTTCAAGAATGTTACAATCCATGATGGAATTAAGCATACAGCGTGCTAGACCTGACTAGGGCGCTGAGAAGTGGCGTAAAAACGTCGTCAAGGACGTGGATTCGAGAAAAGGAGGTGGTTCAGTCCCTCAGTCCGGTTGTGAGAGTCGGCAATAAAGATCCTGAACGTTACATCCGTATATAAGGAATATTAAAAGAATGAGGAGACGGCACCCGTGGATTCATAGGAGGTCATGTTGGGGGGGGGGGGGGGTGTTGGGATGGGGAGGGAAGAGGGAGAAGAAAGGGGAGGAAGAGGAGAAAAAGGAGGAGGAGGAGGCTGAATGACAGTACGATGGAGAGTATTCATCGAAGTAACAGAAAATGACAGAAGTTTGAACAAAATTTTCTTACTGTAAATATAGGGGCTAGAGGAAATATCGCGCCTTTTTTTTCTCATTTGCCTTGGGGTAGTTGTTGAATTTCTTTTTCTGTGACACATATTCATCCCCCGAACCAGTTTTCTTTACTCAGAAGTTATCTTAGTCGCCTCTCCTGGAAAGAGACGGATGGTCACAAAAAAACTTCTAAAATGTTCCTCCTAATGAATCAACCAACCCTGAAAGATAAGCAACCCCAGTGGCTAGAATTTGGGGAAAATTGTCTTCATTCTGCTCCCTGGTGGCATTTGTGACCATTTAAAACAAAAAGGATAAGAAAAGAAAGAGTAAGGATATACAACCTAAATCTTAGGCTTTGCCAGTCTAAAAAAAAAACACAGAATTACCAAAGCAATCACAAAAGAACACTTTAATCAGTACAAAGACAATGCTCTTATGGCCACAACAGTGAGCCATCCAAGGCCCCTGATTCTGTGGAACATTATGGGGGTGTGGTGGAGGGGGAGACACACACTAAGAATGGGAATTTCCAGGGAACTAAAGAACTTGGGTTCAATTTATGCCTTAAGGAGTATAACCAAAGAGAAACTACTGATTGGTTACATAGGGTCTTGAAAAAGAGGTTTTATAGCCTGAGTCTGGGATATTTGGGTGAGGGCTAAATACAAAAAGAGAAACTAAGAAAATGTAAAAAGGGCACTTAATAGGGGCAACTGGGTAGCTCAGAGGTCTGAGAGCCAGGCCTACAGCCTGCAGGTCCCAGGTTCAAATTTGGCCTCAGACATTTCTTAGCTGGGTGACCCTGGGCAAGTAAGACGCTTAGCCCTTAAGGCAGAAGGTAAGGGTTTAAAAAAAAAGGGGGGGGTGGTACTTAATACTTGACTATCTCTATCACTTCTATCCTGGGTGGGTTGGGTGTCCTGTTGTTTAGTTTGGACAAGGATCAGTCAGGGAGTTTCTTGAAGACAGATTCCCATGGGATAAGGGTAAATTTGGGGTTTCATAAAACTAGGTTGTCAGATTCTAATAAAAGGACATGAGCATTGTGTAGATTACTAATGGAGCTAACCTTTTCTGGGACTAGGGCAGAACTCTGTGTGTATGTGTGTGATTAAGAGTTATGTGATGACAATACATGTATAATCCAGATCAAATTACTTATAATCCTGGGGAAGGGGGAGGGAGGGAAAAGAGGGAAAGAATTTGGATCTTATAATTTTGGGAAATGTATGTTGAAAATTGTTTATTTTTTATATGTATATATTACATGTAATTGGGAAATTAAAATAAAAAAGGGAACAACTGTAAAAAAAAATTACGTGAAGATCTGTTCCCATTCTTCTAAAGCTAATGAGTAGATGAAAAAGCATTATTAAAAGCTTAGTCTGTGCCAAGGATAGTGACACCTGGATACAAATATAAAAGGAAGATTGCCCTTGCTCTCAAGTATCTTAAATTCTAATAAAGACAACACACATAGAAAGGTTTCTGTAACTCCAGTACCCAGTACAGTATCCTGTTTCAATAACATTTTGTCAACTTACTATTATTCATATTTCAACCTGGAAAAAACACAGAACCACTAAAGTAGTTTTAAAAAAAAAAAGTCTTTAATCAGGACAAGGGAGACAGAGTTCTTATGGCCACCAGTCATGTGTGCACAAACCAATAGCACTACACTGAGCTAGGCTCTGAGATTCTGGGAAATGTCTCCAGGAAAACACACCAGTAATGGGAATTTCCATCATGGGAATTTTCATTGAACTAAAGAATATGGGGGTTTCATATACTCTTTAGGGAATATAACAGAGAAACAACTGACTAGTTACATAGGGGATTGGGAAAAAGGTTGTAGCCTGAGACTATGGTATCTGGCAGAGGCCCAAATACATAAAGAGAATCTGAGAAACCCAAGAAACCAAAAAGGTTCCTTAAGACTTGAGTATCTCTGTCATTCCTATTCAAAGTGTTTAATAAGTGTTTGATGGCTTATTGTTCAGTTTTGGGACTAGGGTCAATTTTGGAGTTTCTTGAAGGCAAGTTCCTATGGGACAAAAGTAAATTTGGAGGTTTCATAAAACAACTTGTCACATAGTTTTAATTGTGTTACTCTTGTGTTTAACCAGTCTATAAATTCTTAGGGAATGAATTGCATGTAATATCTTTCTTTATCCTCTACAATACCCAGGGGTATTCAATAGAGGCAGCTGAGTGCCTCAGAATTGAAGCTTTTGAATTGTGGTGAGTATTGGGAGTCCCTAGGATAGCAATTAGATCAAATCAATCAATACTTAAAGAAATTAATTCAGACTATGCATTAGAAGGTTAAATACTTAAGATGAAGTTTTGATACTTTGGCCACATAATGAGAAAATGAGATTCATTGGAAAAGAATCTGATATTGGGAAAGATTGAAGGCAAAAGGAGAGGTGAAAGACAGAAGTTGAGATGGGTAGATAATGTCATGGAAACAATGAACATGAGCTTGGACAGATTTTGAGAGATAGTGGAAGATAGAAGAACTAGAGTGATATGGTCTAATGGGTCTCTAAGTGTCAAGAGCTGGTTATAGAAGCCCTTGAGTGGGTTCTTAGAGAAAGTTGCTGTTAGGATGTAGGTAAAGCCCAATCCCCTGCTGGCTATGGTAAACTCGGCTGGTTAGGAATCGAATATATTTAGGCCAGCAGGCTAAGTTCTAACTCTGAGTAAGAGAGTGTGTGATTGTGAGCTAAAGAACGAAAGACAGAGGCAGACAGAAAGACAGAGATGTGCTGAAATGAACTGAGTAATGGGAAGCCTAGGGAAAACTGGTAAATGGATCACACAGCTCCATTTATTAGAGGATAAGAGGCAATGAACAAAGAAAATATATCAGTAAAAGGATAAAATGTCAAAAGTATACTTTGCTAATTGCTAACATCATACCTCAAGGAAAGGATAACATGTCAGAATCACATATTTTCTCTGCCAATTAAGAATATGTTGGAATTATCAAAATATGCAAGCCAATTAAAGTATGCAGCTGCATAAGGGAGTAAATACATTCATCAATCCTATCCTACAAATTTTCTTTTATTTGGTGTTATCTCTAACATACATATTAGAGACATAACAGTCTTCAGGCACCAAGAATTGGATAAGTAAGTCTTCTGTCCGGAGGTAATGCTTTTAAGATTATTTTAACCTGGGCAATAATATTTTAGTCTGTTAAGAATGTTTTAAACCAATTAAGAAGAGTCAGTTAGAAAGAGCCACATGTCCTTGACATGTTTTGTGGATCTCCAGGTTCATGACTTGGTCCTTTCCAGGAGTCAGGGGTAGGTTTTACAAAGTGTGCCTGCCTTCTGCCTCAATAGGCTTGGGGAATCCTCATGAACCTATCAACTAAGAGTTGGATGTGACCGAACAAAATCAACAGGTGAAGCAGTGGATGGTGGTTTGGGATGGAGTTAAGAAGAGAAGTTATATCCTGCCTCACCTCTCTGGGCCTTTGTTTCCTAAAATAACGGGAGTTATATTCTGTTCTTTCTAGCTGTAAATCCTTGGTTCTTTCCATCTGTTCCACTAGTGTTTTAAGTTTGAGTCTATTCAATTTAACAAACGCTTATTAAGCACCTGCTTTGTGTAGGCTCAGACTGAACAGAGGTTTTGAAGAGAAAAATGAAACAATCTTTGCCTTGAAGAATTTTGTGTTTTATTGGCAATACCTTTGCACTAGCTCTCAAAAAATCTTCTGTCCTCTGATGTTCACACTTCATGCCTGGAGTATTGCAATACTCTACTGATTGCAATAACCTACTGATGGTTCTTCCAGCCTCAATACTCTTCACTCCAATCCATTCTTCATTCAGCCACCAAAGTGATTTTCCTAAGGGGAAAATCTCCCAATTCAAGAAACTCCATTGGCTTCCCTTCACCTCCAGGATCAAACACAAAATCCTCTGTTTGGCATTCAAAGTCCTTCATAACCTAACCTCCTCTTAGCTTTCCAGTCTTTTTATACCTTACTCTTTACCATGTACACTTCAATTCAGTGACACTGGCCACCTGGCTATTCTATAAAGAAGATTCTCTGGCTCTCAGCTTCAATCACTTTCTCTGGCAGTCTCTTATGCCTGGAACATTCTCCCTTCTCAACTCAGCCTATTGATCTCTAGCTTCCTTTTAAGTCCTGACTAAAATCCCATCTTTCACAAGAAGCCATTCCCGATCCTTAATTCTAATGTCTTCTGGTCCTTAATTATTTCTTATTTATTCTGCATGTAGCTTATTTGTATATATTTGTTTGCTTGTGTTCACCCTCATTAAATTATAAATTTCTTGGGGGGGAGGTGGAGCCATGATGGTAGCAACAAAAGCTAAAACCACTCTGACAATCCTTCCAAACCAATCTTTAAAAAGTGCTTTGAAATGACAGGAGTCAAAAAACCAACAGCAAGATGAAGTGTGTAGTGCAAAAGGGTGAGGGGGCTCTCTTGCTGAAAATAACTTGACAAGTAGGCAAAGAGTGTTCATTTTCATGGGATTTTCACAGGATAAGGGAGAACCAGAAATAAAATTGAATATAGAAGTATGCTGGCCGACCTCACCTCTGTTGTAGGTGGGGATCCACAGCACCAGTTCCAAACCTGAACATAGGCCAAATTCAGGATACTGGGACTCTTGCTTACACCACCACCAATAGAGCACTCCAGACCCCAGACTCACCCCTTGAAATCCAGGCCCTGGCACCACCCCACAGTGAGACCTAGAAGTTCATAGCACTGGTCCCTGTTAAGCCTGTACTATGGTGATAGATCTAGCCCCAGGGAAAAATAGCTCAACTCAAGCCCTGCAAAACAGCAGCAGAGGAAACAGAATCATCAGCTTTTAAAATTCCCAGCCCATAGGCAAAAAAAGACTGGGAAAATAAGCAAACAGCAAAAGGAACCCTAAAAAATAACCCTAGAAAATAGATGGGGACAGAGCAAAACACAAAATCAACAGGAGTTGGTGAAAGCCAAGCAACCACATGCAAAACTTCACAGAAAAATGGGAATTGGTCTCAGGCTCTGGAAGAACCCAGAAAGGAATTTAAAAATCAAATAAGACAGGTCAAAGAAAATTGGGGAAAATAAATAAATTAATACTAAAAGAAAATAGCTTACAAAGAAATTGGTCAACTTGAAAAAGAGGCAAATAAATCCAATTAAGAAAAGAGTTCCATGAAAACTAGAATGGAACAAGTGGAAAAGGAGGATCAAAAGATCATGTAAGAAATTCATTCTTTAAAAATTAGAATTGGGGGGCAGCTGGGTAGCTCAGTGGAGTGAGAGTCAGGCCTAGAGACAGGAGGTCCTAGGTTCAAACCCGGCCTCAGCCACTTCCCAGCTGTGTGACCCTGGGCAAGTCACTTGACCCCCATTGCCCACCCTTACCACTCTTCCACCTATGAGACAATACACCGAAGTACAAGGGTTAAAAAAAATTAGAATTGGGCAAATAGAGGCTAATGACTTCATAAGACAACAAGAAACAATAAAACAAAATCAGAAGAATGAAAGAATAGAAGAAAATATGAAATATCTCAGTGAAAAAATAACTGACTTGGAAAATAGATCCAGGAGAGACAATTTAAGAATTTTTGGACTATTTTAAAGTCACGATAATAAAAAACAAGTCTAGACATCATATTACAAGAAATTATTTTTAAAAACTGCCTCAATATTTTTGAAGAGGATAAAATAGAAATTAAAAGAATCTACCAACTACTACCTGCAATAAATTCCCAAATGACAACTCTCAATGTTATAGCGAAATTCAAGAGAACCCAGGTCAAGGAGAAAATTCTGGAAACAGCCAGAAAGAAACAATTCAAATATCATAGAGCCCCAGTTAGGATTTCAGAGGATCTAGCAACTTCCACACTGAGGGACCAGAAGGCTTGGAATATGATATTCTGTAAGACAAGGGAACTGGATTTACAACTATGAATCACCTACCCATCAAAACTGACTATTCTTTCAGGGAAAAGTATGATCATTTAATAAAATAGGAAATTTCCAAGCATTCCTGAGAAAAAAAATCAGATAAACAGAAAATATGATGTCCAAATACAAAATTTAAGAAAAACATGAAAAGGAAACTAAAAAAGAGAAAAAATTTAAGGGCTTCAAAAAAATCAAATGGCTTATATTCCTGTATGGAAAGATGATATCTGTAACTCTTAAAAATTGCTATCATTATCATAGTGGTTAGAAGAAGTATAATATATAGATAGAGGGTGTAGTAGTAAGCTGTTTAGGAGGACTGCACTTAAGAGAAATGGGAAGAGAGAACTAAAATGGGGAAATTATACCACAAAAAAAGGGTGCAAGGGAAAAACTATTAGAGTGGAGAGAAGGATGAGGGTGGTAAAAGGTAATACTTAAACCTTATTCTTTTTGGAATTGGCTCAGAGATAGAAGAACAGCCAAATTCATTGGAGTATAGAATCCCATATTACCCTATAGAGAAGTAGAAAGGAAATAAGAAAGGGGTGTGGTAGAGAGGGGAGTAATCAAAAGATCATATTGTGAAGTAGGAGGGGAATAAGAAGGGTGGTGATGGAAAGGGGAATAATGTAAAAGAGGGGGAAAGAAGGAGTGATTGAAAGCAAAACACAAGTGGAGGGAAAGAGTGAAAGGAGAACGGGCAGGATTAAAAGAGGAAATCAAGTGGAGGGGAATACACAGATGGTAATCATAACTGTGAATGTAAATGGGATGAACTCAACCAGAAAAAGGAAGCAAATAGCAGAGTGGATTAAAAACCAGAATCCTACCATGTGTTGTTTACAAGAAACACATTTGAGGTAGACAAACATATACAGAATAAAGGTAAGAGGATGGAGCAGAACCTGTTGGGCTTCAACTGAGACCAAAAAAGCAGGAGTAGCAATCATGTGCTCAGACAAAGCTAAAGCAAAAATAGGTCTAATTAAAAGAGATAGGGAAGAAAGTACACCTTGATAAAAGGTAGTTTAGACAATGAAGTTATATCATTGCTTAACATGTGTACCAAATGGCATAGTATCCAGATTTTTAAAGGAGAAACTAGAGGAACTTAAGGAGAAAATGGGCAGTAAACTATACTAGTGGGGGATCTCAACCTTCCCCTATGAGAACTAGATAACTCTAACCAAAAATAAATAAGAAGTAAAGGAAGTGAATGAAATCTTGGAAAAGTTAGCTTTAGTAGATATACGGAGAAAATTCAATAATGATAGAAAGGAATATATCTTCTTTTCAGCAGCACATGGTACATATTACAAAAATTGGCCATGCACTAGGGCATAAAAACTTCACAACCAAATACAGAAATAATAAATGCAACTTTTTTAGACCATAATGCAATAAAAAATTATACTCAATAAGGGTTCATAAAATTCTTCAAAACAGGTGGGTCAAAGAACAAATCATAGAAATAGTCAGTGATTTCATTGAAGAGAATGACAATAAGGAGGGAACATATCAAAATTAATGGGATAAAGCCAAAGCAGAAAAAAATTTGGAGAAAAATTTATATCCCTGAGTGCTTATATCAATAAAATAGAGAAAAAGCAGTTTAATGGATTGGCCATGCAACTAAAAAAAAAACTAGAAAAAGAACAAATTAAAAATTCCCAATTAAAGATTAAATTGGAAATTCTCAAAATCAAAGAAGAAATTAATAAAATTGAAAATAAAAGAACTATTGGACTAATAAATAAGACAAAGAACTGGTTCTATGAGAAAAATAGTTAATTTGATTAGGAAGAAGGAAAGAAAGAAAGAAAGAAAGAAAGAAAGAAAGAAAGAAAGAAAGAAAGAAAGAAAGAAAGAAAGAAAGAAAGATCAAATTACCACTATCAAAAATCAAAAGTATAATTTCACCTCTAATGAAGAGGAAATTAAAGCAATCATTAAGATTTTTTTGCCCAATTACATGACAATAAATCTGATAATCTAGGTGAAATGGATGAATATTTACAAAAATAAAAATTGCCTAGATTAACAAAAGAAGAACTAGAATACTTAAACAATCCCATCTCAGAAAAAAGAAATTGAACAAGCCATCAGTGAACTCTCCAAGAAAAAAGCCCCAGAGCCAGACAGATTCAACAAGTGAATTTTATCAAACATTTAAATAACAATCCCAATACAAACTATTTCAAAATAAGCAAGAAAGAGTCCTACCAAATTCTTTTTATGACACAGATATGGTGCTGATACCTAAGCCAGGAAAACCAAAAAGAGAGAAAGAAAATTACAGACCAATTTCTTTAATGAACATTGATGCAAAAATATTAAAGTACTAGCAAAGAGACTATAGCAATCTATCACAAGGATTATTCACTATGACCAGGAGGGATTTATATCAGGAATGCAAGGCTGGTTTAACATTATACTGTAAGTTTCTTGAAAATAGGGACCATTTTCTCTTTGGTTTCTTTTTGTATCCCCAGTGCTTAGCATGGTGCTTGGCATGTAGTAGGCACTTCTTGTTTATAGCCTGATTGACAAGTTATGAAATAGGAACTGTATTGAGTTGAGTTGACCACCATCATCATAAGGTAGAGTTGAACTTGTCCATTACTCCACTGGATCTGTCATCTCATCTATCAGAAGCTCCCACCAGTGACATATATTGCAATCCATTTATGCTTGCCAATTCTGTGCAACTCTCTTTTCTCCCAGTGTCAGGAGGACATCAGTGGATCACTTTGGTTGTCTACCTGCCATCCCAAGATCTTGCCATTGATCAGTCTATTTTTCTCTTCCTGACATATATTTCCTTGATGTTCTTAATTCTCTCTTTCTTTTCCTCCCTCCCTCCCTCTCTCCCTCCCTCCCTCCCTCCCTTCCTTCCTTCCTTCCTTCCTTCCTTCCTTCCTTCCTTCCTTCCTTCCTTCCTTCCCATAGCTTGTGTCTTCGAATCCATATTAAGTATTGGTTTCAAGGCAGAAGAGCAGTAAGGGCTACGTAATTGGGGGTTACATGACTTTCCTGGGGTCACACAGCTATGAAATATCTGAGGCTAGATTTGAACCCAGGATATCCCATCTCTAGGCCTGGTTCTCTATCCACTGAGCCACCTACCTGCCCCTCTTTACTCATTTTCTTCTTTGGAGTTCCTTATTAGCTATATGTTGTAGCCTATTGATACCATGCACTTGTCACCCTTGGCATGATGGCCATCTTTAGTTCTTTGAAACTGTGCCGGGATCCCTTAAACTAGCGGGGTTCTAGAGCTCATGGCTTTACTCTCCAGTTAGAGGCGCAGAATAAAAGATTTGTGGAGATTAAAAATAATATTCAAAATACTAAATATTATATTTATAATATTTAATAATAATAAATTAACAAAGAAAACTAACTAAAAGGTACTAACCAGCCTACTCCCAAGAGCAAAAGAGGAAGAGGGAGGAGTTACAGTCAACTATAAAACAATAATGTGACCACACAAACATGGAGGCATAGGAGAGATTAAAGGGAATTTGGGGAAATACTATGAGACTTTTGGGGGATGCAGTCCAAGGTTCAAAATCTCTATATATATACCCCCTGTGATCCTTTGGGAGACCAATCTCCCCAATGGATCATAAAAAACATAATCAACTTATAAATTGCAATAATTTGTCGATAAAAGGAAAAGAGAACAAAATCAATCATTGCCACATTGATAAAAAACCAATTTGGGGGCAGTCTCCTTTGGCATAAAAGTATACATTCAAAATAAATGCTTTCAACCCCTCATAGTTCAATTCACATCCCAAAGCTCAATGTGGATCTTCTGGTGCAGCATGTGGTCTCTGCAGGCATCTTCATGGCACATTCTCCAAACAGGTTTCATTGACTGGATTCTGGGAGGTAGCAAGTTTCTTATCCTAAAATTTCCTTAATTCAAATCAAAGTTTACAACAATAACATAGTCTCCCCTGAGGTGGATAATAACACAGGGATCACTCAGGGATGCATGACTGAGTTATGAGGTATATGAATCAATTTGCAAAAGAAATTTAAAAAATACAAAAAAATACAAATAAAAGAGAAAAAATAACTTGTGGATGAAATATAAAATATCAAAGTCTTATGCCTAAAAAAAATCTAAGTAAAGGAAAAGTAAAATTATAACAAGTCCTTGAATCAGAGCCCAATTTAAAGTGATTTATGTAATTATACACTTACCAATCAGTAGCCAGGACTACAGAAAGTTCCCCATACTATGAGAGACAGAAAAGAGACTAGGTTATAGGAGCAAATGGGAGCCAGGATGGCAGCTAAAGGGGTGCTTGATGGGGCTCAAGGAAGTCTAGCCTCTGACATATTCCAAAACAGCTGCAACCTTGAACCCCAAACAAGTTCAAATCCTCTTGTCTTAGCTAAAAATTACATCAATCCCACTGGGGTTGGTTGGTCTCTTTGATCTTGTGCTCGATTGGCACTTTGCAGGTAGCTTTGTGCTTCTTTGGCATTGTACAATGGCTCTTTTAAAATTCCTTCTTCTGGAATCAGACAGAATCATTAAATAAAGTCCCATGATATTTAAACAATCAATGGCATTATTCTATAGTTTAAAGCTTTTGGGGTATGCATTAATATTAGAACAATTGTATTTTAAACTTATATTAATGCAAAATAAAAAAATTAATATTTATTACATATACTTCAAAGTACTCAAATACTATTTTGCAAATATGAGAGAAAAAAACAACAATAAAAATGTTTTTAAAATAAAAAATATATAGCTTAGAATCAGTGACATACTGTGTCAGCCAAGGAGAGGTAGAATACAAAGGTTCCTCATCCAAAAAATGATATCCATTTCCTTTTTAAAGTTGGCCATGATCCACTGTGTGAATACAAATAATTTTTATAAAATAGCAGGTATATAAAAACAAAACAGTAGATGATACACATTCAAATTAAGTACCAAATTCCCAAAATTCACAATAGCTAAGTTATTGACAATAGCAAACAAACCCATTATTATATAGGATTCACGTGAGTTTATAGATAGCCCCTTGCTATGTGATATTTTAAAAAACCTGTGAACTGATATATACTTGTCACAAATCTACAGATGTAGGAAATCTTTCAACCTTGGTGAGAAATATAGATTGTTCTGGTGGAAGTAAATTAAACTGAAGAGTTAAAATATCATGCATGCAGGAGCTCTTTTTGGCTTCCTTCTTTATATAGAAAAAGTTTTGGTAGGAACTTCTATTTGTTTCTCTACCTTTTAATACAACATTCTTTGTAATCTATCTATCTATCTATCTATCTATCTATCTATCTATCTATCTATCATCCATTCAGAAACTACTAGATATCTGGTCATTTCTCAAGACTCCTTAAAATTACAATGTAAATTCTTAAGTCATCATATTCTCCAAAGTTTTATACAGGTTGTAACCAGTTTTGATAAAGTCCCTTCATAATTATATATGTGACAATTAACAAAGGTGAAAAGGAAGAAAAGACTGTATAAGCAACATGTGATGTCTATAGTTGACAAATCCAGGAGACATAAGACTTATGGGCTTTTTTACAATGATACGTTGTTTAGTAAAATCATAGGGAAATGGTACAGATAAAGAATCATATAACAGAATAGATATTAATTAGATTAATACAGATAGACTTAAAAAATTTAAACCTTAAAGAAATCAGCAATATACAATAATATAAGCAAATGACAAGGTATAAGCAGTACAGTCAAAATCCTTTTTACCAATTTCAATAGATTTGCTCACTATTGGGGAGGGGAGATAAAACTCAAAATAGTTAGCAAATGAACTCCCATATGTATTTAAGATTCATTACCCTCCCCAGTATTTGTCATTCATTTGCATTTCATTTTTCGCTCATCTTAAGTTTTTCATAAACCCACTGGGTAGACTTTCCACTCTGCTTGTTGAGAGCATTTAAGCCTTTCAAAACTTTGTCAAAATATTTCAGTTTGGCCTCTAGTTTAAACCGAATAGCTTTATGCGTATCCTTGAGGGGAAGGAAGCAGAATGGTAAATAACCAATGAAAATAAAGACTGCAAGTAAGAAAATCAAGCAGAGCCAATATGTACTAGGTAGCTCTAGAAATTCAAACTGCAGAGATTCAAGCATTTTGTCCTCAAAAAGATAGGAATGGAGGTTTGTTTACAGAGTAAACAGAAAGAAGCAAGATTTCTAGAGGGAGAACAATAGAGTATTTGCATATGAGAGAACTGGCTACCCCTGGGCTTTCTGAGTCATGTAAGAGAAGAGAAAAAAAAAAAGCAGACTTATTCCCAAAACTTTGACTTCAAATTTATTGATTTTAGGCTTTCCTTGCCCTCAAAAAAAAGTCAGCAGAGGAGTCCCCTTTCTGTGAAAAAATCCTAAGATACCACTCTCAGCCAGGATCCTAGGGTCAGCTTAAGACTTTGGCCTAAAAAATGGCTAGCACAGGTTGGAAAATCCATATGGGGTGGGAAAAGGGATGGGTGGAAAGATTTTTATATGTCACCCTCTTGGAAAAAAAAAAACAGCTTGTAATGGCAAGTCCTTGTGGCGGGTCTAGTTGTGGCAAGCACAGGCTGTAGGCTGGGCAAGGAGTGGTGAAGAACCCTGGCTTAAGCGCATGGATGCGACATGCAGCAGTGGGAGACAGGCCTTGGGGCTGAGGAAAACAGACAGGGCGGGCATGGCCAAAGAAAAAAATTACTAACTTAACTGAAAATCTCTCTTAAAAATATTTGAGGATTCTATCCCATTATGGTTAGCCAAAATGTGGAGATTAAAATTAATATACAGAATACTAAATATTGTATTTATAATTTTTATTGATAATAAACAAAGAAAACTTACTAAAAGATACTAACCAGCCTGCTCCCAAGAGCAAAAGAGGAAGAGGGAGGAGTTACAGTCAACTATAAAACAATAATATGACTACCCAAATGGGGAGGTGCAGGAGAGATTAAAGGGAATTTGGGGAAATACTAAGGGACTTATGGGGGATGCAGTCCAAGGTTCAAAATCTTCATTTATGCAGACTGGTTCAATCTTTCAGGATGAGATTTTCCAATAGTAAGTCAGTGGCATGCCACATCTCAGTAGCAAAGCTGGTACGATGTTAATATTTAAATATGGGATCTTTACTTTTGTAGAAAGTTTGGGGAAAAGAAGTGGTTTCTAAGATCTTTCTTGTTATTTTTATAACAAGGGTTCACCAGGTCCAAGTTTCTAAATGAGTTCATCAGAGTGGACAGAGTAAAGGAGAATGTGGGGCATGGGGAGGGAAAATTTCTTAGTGACTGGGGGAATGTAGGACCAAGAGAAAAAAGTGTCACACAAAAGTTCTTTTACTGGTTCTTCCTTTAAGGGAGAAAAAATTCCTTAGCCTATTGTACTATGCCTTTCTTACAGGGTTTGGAAAGGACTTAAGTTCATGAAGCTTCCTACTGATCCTTCTCATCCCACATAGTCCAGCCCTAAGTGGCAGACTTCATTCCCTATTTCAAATACTTTTCTAGGGAATTGGGGATAGAAATGCAAATGAAGAAAGAAAGATTCTGAGTATGTCAACCAATTCAGGTGCTGGGTGTAGGTAGCTTCAGACTCCTCTCCTGCTTATTAAAGGATTGGTAACCAGGCTAACTTAGCTGAACTATTTGGAGAGCTTTGCTGCCCAGGTAGGTGGAGTGTCTGGGTAATGCAATAGCCTTCCTACTCTTACCCAAACCTCCCCTAAGTTTGTGTATGCTCAGTCCCAATTCGAGTTACTGAAGAAATGCAATGACAGTGTACTTCTCCCAGTATGCTGGATGGGATGGTGGATACAGGAATGTTTGACAGCATGGACTGAGGGTGCCAATGTCAATTTTTGTATTTAAATGTTAGTAAGGGCTTTTTCTATTTTTAATATAAAAAGTGGACTTTCTTTTTGTTACACCCCTACAAATAATTTTGTGTCATTTGGAGACCACTGGCCTATATAAAAAATATACTCTTTAGCCTGGTGTTGAAGCCTTCTATAATGGAACTCTCACCCTGCCCTATTGCCTTTAAAAAAAAAAAAATTTTTTTTAACCCTTACCTTCCATCGTCTTAGAATCAACACTGTGTATTGATTCTAAGGCAGAAGAGTAGTAAGGGCTAGGCAATGGAGATTAAGTGGCTTGCCCAGGGTCACACAGCTAGGAAGTATCTGAAGCCAAATTTGAACCCAGAACCTCCTATCTCTAGGCCTGTCTCTCAATTCACTGAGTCACCCAGCTCCCCCCTACCTTATTACCTTTTTTAAAAAAAAGTTTCATTGATGCTTTTTGTTTTTGTTTTAACACTGAAATTATTTTCCACTTAACTCCACCCTTGCCACTATGGAGTCACCTTGTAACAAAAACATTTAAACAAAGATGTAGCTACATCTGACATTATATGTAATCATATATATTTACAATCCACTACTTCTCTACTGAGAGGAGGGATATGTATTCATTATTTATCTTCTGGAACCAATATTTCACATTGTATTTTACAGACTCAAAGAGCTGGAAGGAAATTAAGTCATCTAGACCAAATTTCTAATTTTCACAAATAAGTTAATTAGAGACCATAGATAGTATGACCTGCCTAAGTTTACCCAGGAATTAAGTAGCAGAAATAGGAATTGAACCTAACTTTTCTAATTCCAGCATTCTTTCTTCCTTTTTAAAAATTAAAATAAAAAGCCTTAATGTCTATTTTAGAATCAGCACTAAGTATCAGTTTTAAGACAAAAGAGCAGTAAGGTTAGGCAACTAGGGTTAAGTGACTTGCCCAGGGTCATACAACTAGGAAATGTCTGAGACCATATTTGAACCCAGGACCTCCTGCCTCTAGACCTGGCTCTCTGTATCCACTGAGACACTCAGCTGCCCCTCCAGCATTCTTTCTAGTACAAGCCACTGCCTCCATTTAAAATTAGTTCAGCTTCATTTATATTTTAGTCATTTTGTGTATTCTTCTGGTTCTGCTTTCTTCATTCTACACATCAGTTCATGAAAGTCTTCCTGTTCCAGACTACCTACCTTTCACATGAGCTCCCTCCAAGAATTCTGGGATCAAGTCATACTGGCTGTTTGCTGTTCTTTATGCCAGGGCTTCTATTTCCTGTCTTTGTGACTTTCCTCAGACTGCATGCCTAAAATACTCTTCTTCTCACTTCTTCCTCTTAGAGTCTTGTTCAAGAGCCACCTTTTACATGATGCCTTTCATGATCTCCCTCAAATGTTAGTGCCTCCCTCCACTTAAACTACCTTACATTTATTATATATTTTTATATGCCTCTATATGCTGAAAGTATGTCAGCTCCTTGAGGACAGGGACTTTTATCTTTGTATCTATACTGCCTAACACAGTACCTGAAATGCTAGGTACTTCATAAATGCTTCTTAATTATTTCATATTATTCATCTTTGTGAACTGTGTTCCAGTCAGTCTGGGTTATTAGTCATTGGTTGAACTTGCTACTCCACCCTCTGTCTCATTCCATGGCTAGAATGTAGCCTCTTTCATTTCTTCCTCAGAATTCTTGTCTTCTTTCCAGGCCTAATGACTCTGTTGTCACTTTTTATATGTAGCCAAGATTTAACTTGATATAGTTTTCGCCCGTTGCTCCTAGTTCTGGCTTCTGGAACCAAACAGAATGAATCCAATTCATCTTTTCCATGGCTTGAGGGCAGCTATCATATCCATCCCTCTTCTCCTCCCCACCCCATCTTCTCTTCTAAAAGCTAAACATTGTCAGTTTCTTCATCTGTGTCTCATAAGATAGAGCTTCACTTTTTTAACTTTTTTAAAAAACTGGTTTTTAACCCATCCTTCATTATTACCCACACTTGCTTTCATTTTTTGCACATTTCTTTTTAGAATACAAATTAATTGGTGAGTTCTTTGTCTATACATATCAGTGTCTTCTGACAATTCCCATTTTTCCTCCTCATTTAAACAATTTATCTTTGTATCTCCAGTTATTTCATTCTTGACCATCTCCAATAGGTTCTTAGCTGATTTCATCTTGTAGTGTTTATGGACTCCTTCCTATTCTTCCTCTGAATGTATGGGAACGTGATTTCCTAAAGTTTTAGGTTTATAACACACCCTGTTTGAATTTCTTATGCCTTTCTAGCACACATTTTGGAAGAGAATGTTCAACTTCCCCACACTGTCACCAAGGGTTCCTGTTATTTCTATTAATTCCTCTGTTATTACAGTTTGTATCTAAGATACAATTTCCTCCTGTTTCCTAAACCTTTTAAAAGATGAAATTCATCATTCAGGAAAATCAAAAAGTTTTTAGCTGTTCTGTTTTCAACTGAAAGAGATCCAGTAAATGACTGTATAACCAAAGTTTACCACCTACATATTATGCTTCTGAATCATGCTTATTATGTCTCCCAAAATACTCATCTTTTGGGGCAGCTGGGTGGGGTAAATCACTTGACCTCTCCATTGCCTAGTCCTTACTGCTCTTCTGCCTTGGAACTGATACTTAATATTGATTCTAAGACAGCAGGTAAAGATTTAAAAACAAACAAACAAGAGAACCATGGTCCTTTCTCTGAAGGGGTTCAACATTGTAATACAGGAAAGAACATGCAAATAACTATGTACCTACAAGATATATGTGTGAAAATTGTAAATGTAAGGAAATCTCAGATGGAAGGCACTAGCAACCTGGGGCAAGTGAATTGGCAGGGAAAGGCCAGCTGCAGATATAAAGATTTAAGCTGTCATGAAGGAAGCCAGAGACTCTAGGAAGCAGAAGTGAAGAGTATTCTATCTGTAGGGGACAATTAAAAGGGAAATGAGTTGTTGTGCAGGAGGAACACAGGCCAGTGTAGCTGGATTATAAAGTATGCAAAGGGTAAGTGGGGAAAGGATAAAAAGACTAGGAAGAAGAGGGAGGCAGCTAGATGGTGAGTGGTTAGAGAGCCAGGCCTAGAGACAGGAAGCCCTGGGTTCAAATGTGACCCTAGACACTTCCTCGCTATGTTATACCAGGAAAGTACTTAACCCCAATTGCATAGCCCTTACTGCTCCTCTGCCTTGGAACCTAAACTTAGTATTATCTATTCTAAGAGAGAATGTAAGGATTTATTTGATAAATAAATGAAAGATTGAAAGGGCCAGGTTATGAAGAGTTTTAAAAGGCAAGAGTCTTTTATATTTGATGTTGGAGATAATAGAGAGCCAATGGATTTTATTGAGTATGTGTGGACAGGGAGCAATAACATCCATCGACAGACCTCTCTTTGGCAGCTGAGTGAAAGATGGATTGGAATGGGAGAATGGACCCCTGAGGCAGAGAGACTGATTAGAAAACTATTGTAGGGGGCTGCTGGGTAGCTCAGTGGATTGAGAGCCAGGCCTAGAAACAGGAGGTCCTAGATTCAAATTTGGTCTCAAGACACTTCCCAGCTGTGTGACCCTGGGCAAGTCACTTGACCCCCATTGCCTACCCTTACCCCTCATCTGCCTTGGAGCCAATATACAGTATTGACTTCAAGACAAAAGGTAAGGGTTTAAAAAAAAAACGAAAAACAAAACCAAAAACTATTGCAACAGTCAAGGCATAAGGGTGATGAGAGGCACCCAGGTAGATTGTGTGAGTGGGAAGAAAAGGACATATGCAAGAGATGTGATGGTAGAAATGACAAGACTTAACTAGGTATGGATAAGACTAAGTAAGAAGTTGAGATAATTCTGGGTGACTGGGAAGACAGTGGTGCCCTTGTAAGACACTTGGGAAAATGGGAGAGTTTGGAGGGAAAGATGAGTTCTGTTTTGGACATATTGAGTTTGAAATACCTGTGGGACATTCAACTCAAGATGTCCAAAAGGCAGTTAGTGATTAGACTGGAGCTCAGGAGAGAGATTTAGGGCTAGATATCCATATCTGGGAATCATGAATTTAGATGGTAATCTAAGCCATGGAAGGGGAAGAGAGCTCAGGATAAAAAAGTTTTGGGGGAATAATTACAATTAGTGGATGTGACCTGGATGAAGATCCAACAATAAAGACTGAGAAATAGAAGACAGATAGGAGTGTAAAGTGACATAAAAACCTAAAGATAAGCCAGGATTCAGGAGAAAGGGGTAATCAAAGGTCTAGAGAGGCTAAAAAAAATTGAGGATTGAGAAAAAGCCACTAGATTTGGCAAGTAAGAGATTACTGCTAATTTTGGAGAGAGCAGTTTTATAATAAGGTTAGAAGGCAGCCTGCAGGATATAGGGGGAAATGAGAGAAGAATAAATGGAGGCAACTACTCTGCATGACTTTTTAAAGAAGTTTAGCTGAGAAGGGGAGCAGAGATATAAGATGATGATGATGGGGAGGGGGTTGCAGGATCAAATGTGGGTTGTTTTTTTTTTTTTTTTTTTTTAAGAAGAAAGGAGATATGGATGATTTGGAGGCAAAAGGAAAGGATAGATATCAGTAGATTGTGGAAGTTTGAAGTCAAGAGGGAATGGGAATGACAAGAGAGGCAACCTGTTGGGAGAAATGGAATGGGTTCAAAGATACATGTAGAAAGCAAGAGAAAGACCATTTCTTTTGAGAAAGGGGCTGAAGGAGAATATAGTAGGGAAAGATATCTGAGAAAGATGTTCTGTAGTGTTCTCCAGAACCAAAACTCTTCTTTGTCCCTTCATTCCACTTAAATGCTCTTCACTGCGCTTTACAAATTTCCCTTCTTAATATATGCTATTTACCCCCCCATCCCTAGTCCCCCATCTTATTGAATTAAGTATAGCCAATTCTGCTATAACTTGATATATTAATTCCTAAAAATCGCCAAGCCATGAAAAATGTCACAATAAAAGCCAGAGCTTATGGGAGAAAATGTGGTTGAGGCACTGCACTTAAAAGCTTCATCAGTCACACACACACACACGCACGCACAAAGATAGGAACTAAATTGGAATGGTAGTATAGTTTTATACATATCAAGTGGTTACAAAATACATAAACATAGTTGAGTCTGCAACTCTTGGATGCTCTCCCTCTCTGACCCCCACTCCCCAGCCAGTGGCTGTCTTTGTAGGACTCAAGTAAATCTTAGTATATATCTCAGTCACTGAGGGTAAGAGGGCAAGAAGGCAATCTTGGTGGGTCTAAATTCCAGGACTAGGGTGGGGTAGGAAATAGATTACCCTATTGGAAGGTGGGGGAGATGAAGGTGTATTAGATGGGCTCATAGCTCTTATTGCACCAGAAAACATACAATATTGCATATTAACTCAAAAAAGAATGGAAATTTATATAGGTGGCATCAGGAAGGGTTGTAGCTTGTGCAATACTGTGAGTGGTGTAAATTTCTGTTTTCTAGCTGTTTCGCAAGGATGGTACATAAATATAATACAGTTTATGCCTAAATTGTACCCAATATATCAAACAGGAAAGAACAAATTCATGTTTTTAAAATAAGCATTATAGCAGAACTGACTGAATGTTGATCCAGAGCTATAGATATTCTAATCAAGAAATTTCATTCCACTAAATCTTAGTGATAACTGAGGTCAAATTTATCCCCCTTATATTAAGGTCTCTTTTCGTTTCTTAAACTCTGGTATCTGTGTAAAGACATTTGAGTCAAAGGGATTTTTTTTATTACTAGTTCCTTTTTTGGATTTTCCCTCCAGTGAATCAAAGGGTGTATGAACAGAAATTCTTTACTATAGCTACCTTTTGGGGTATCTAATTTGGATACACATATGTAGTCTCCTTTATTCTATTTTAATCCCTTTCAGTTTGATTTGCAAGATACCTGTCAAGTATATCCTTAATAGACTTTGTTAGATCCTGCTTCATCCCTAACTGCTCTTTTAAGCTATGATCCAGCAACACAAATCCTAGTTTAGACACCACTTTCTTAGCTATTATTTTCCAATTAAAATTTTCTCTTATGCATCCCTTGCCTTCAATAGATAAGTGAGGAAAACACAATCTATATACCACCTTGGCATTCTATTTCTTGTCTAGAACTTCCTAATCTTTGGTAATAATTTGTGACCAAATTTATTATTAGAAGTGGATAGCAGTTTTTTGGATGTTTTTTTCATTTAAAAAATTTTTTTATTGAATTTTAAAAATTTAATTAATTTAGAATATTTTTCCATGGTTACATGATTCATGTTCTTTCCCTCCCCCACCCCAGCCAACAAATAATTCCTCTGGGTTTTACATATATCACTGATCAAGACCTATTTCCATATTATTATTTGTATTAGGGCAATCATTTTAGAGTCTACATCCCCAATCATATCCCCATCGACCCATGTGATCAAGCAGTTGTTTTTCTTCTGTGTTTCTACTTCCACATTTCTTTCTCTGAATGTGAATAGCATTCTTTCTCATAAATCCCTCAGAATTGTCCTGGATCATTGCATTGCTGCTAGGAAAGAAGTCCATTATATTCGATTGGGCCACATTGTATTAGTCTCTTGTGCATAATGTTCTCCTGGTTTTGCTCTTTTCACTCTGCATCAATTCCTGGAGGTCTTTCCAGTTCACATGGTATTCCTCCAGTTCATTATTCCTTATAGCACAATAATATTCCATCACCAACAGATACAATTTGTTCAGCCATTCCCCAATCGAAGGGCATCCCCTCATTTTCCAATTTTTTGCCACCACAAAGAGCATGACCATAAATATTTTTGTACAAGTTTTTTTCCTTAATATCTCTTTGGGGTATAAACCCAACAGTGGTATAGCTGGATCAAAGGGCAGGCAGTCTTTTAATGCCCTTTGGGCATTTGGATAAGTCTTGATGGGTTCTCTATTATGTTTTGAATAGATATTCCCTCCCAATGAAGATAACAAAACTTATTAGGATTACAAGCAGCTAATCACTTTTCAATTCCTTTGATCCTTATCAAATGTTCTCTCAGCTTAGAGCTTCAATGATTCTACTATATCAGTGAAGGTGAACCTTTTAGAGACAGAATGCTGGGCTCCACTTCCAATCCACCCCCCCCCCCAGACTTGCCCCTCCCACTTGCCCCTCCCCCAAAATGAGTGCCAGGCATGCCCTGCCCCCTCCCTCCCTTACCCCACACAGGGGAGGGAGGAAATGCACCCATTGAGCTGCTAAGCCAAGGGGCAGGTGAAGTGAGGAATGTCTTATGTGAGTGTAGAGAGGGGTAGAGGAGTGGTCGGAGTGCTCCACTCCCCTTCAGCTCTGCCCCCTTAGAGCCACCCACCTTACCTTGCTCCCTGCAGAGGAATGGGGATTGTGAAAAAATGTCATCAAGCATGGTGGAGAGGGGTAGGGGAGTATCTCAACTGAGTCCCTCTGCCTTTCTAATGTCAAACTCTGGGGATGGGGAGGGCAGCTGAGTGCCCACAGAGAATACTCCATGCTATGGGTTCACCATCACTATACTATATAATTTTTTTGGAAGAAAGGCAATTGTTTTCTTTTTGGAGCACCCAGCTCCCTCAGCTTCTGGAAAAGCTTCAAATGTATGCGTGTTTTAGCTCCAAATATAATTCTCCATATAATATTCAGGTACGTTCATTTCCCCTCCCCCATCTCTAGATGGAAATGGGCATTTTTTTTTTAATCAATCCTCTATAGCAGGGGTCAGCAACCTTTTTGGCCATGAGAGCCATAAATGCCACATTTTTTAAAATGTAATTTCTTGAGAGCCGTACAGTGCTCACTGTGCTCGCTCCTGTAACAGCACCTGAAAAAAATTGACTTTATGGCTCCTGCAGAAAGAGCCATATCTGGCCCTCGAGAGCCATACATTGCTGACCCCTGCTTTATAGCCATGGTTGTCACATCAGTTTCAGAGTTGTATTTATATTTTAGACTGTATAAATGGTTCTGATGCTGCTTATTTCTTGGCATTATCTGTTAATGCTTTCTTATAGTTCTCTAAATCTATTCCTTTGTATTCATATAGCTATTTCTCAACTGATGAAAACCCCTGTATTTTCTAGTTTTTTGCTATTTATATTTTTGTATGCATGGGTCCTTTGTTTTTGATCCCTTAAGGGCATAAGTTTAGTACTGGTATCTCAGAGTCCAAGGGATACATAGTTGAATGATTAGTTCCAAATGCTGTCCAGACTAGGTGGACTATTTCAAAGCTCCACCAAATGATGCCACTCCTCCCACATCCTCTCCAACAATGATTTTCCATTTTTGTCATCTTCACCAGTCTGATGGGCATGAGGTGAAGCCCTTATTTTAACAGTGCTCAGAAGCATCATTTTACTATATGGTTTATACCTTCAGAATGTGTCAACAAACAATATAGTCTTTCATTTTGCTTTACAAGTCTTTTACTTTCCTTCTCTTACTCATATCCTTTGCCTTCTTTCCTCTTTAGGTCCTTAATTTGCATGCCTCCTTCAACTTTCTCACATAGACTACCACCTGAACCAAATTTGTTCTCCAAATTTTCCTAATTTCTCCTCTCTTAATCTCTGGCTTTATTTGACTGACTTCTTCCCTTCCAAATCACTCATATAACTTCTACTCATTCAACTCATCCTCTCTCATGTGAGTAAAAGGTAGCATTCTCAGCCTTTTCTCCTTAAGCTAATCTTCCTATGCAATCATTGGGTGATTGCAATATATGTGAATATGCACAACGTGAACAATTTGAGTCAATCAAGTTTCTTCCAAAAGTTCTCTGCATGTAGATAATTCTGAGTTCTTAGTTATGCCTGCTGAATGCAAGCTCTGGCAGTTGCTACTAAGCTGAAGGCTTACCTAGACACGTCTAGAGAAATCCCTCACCAAAGGGTTTTGGCCATTGGGTAAGAAATTATTTTAACATGAGCAATTTGTGAATCATTATCTTCTTAAATTTGGAGCAGTACAGGTCATTGGAATAGGCACTAAAGAATTCACACACTTTTAAAATATAAATTTAACCCACTTTGGCATTAATACAACAAGACATTTGAAGGGGTTTTTGTACTTTTTATTCAGCAGTCAAACGAGGATGTATTTCAAATAAGCATTTTGTGCCATACCCAACACCAGTTCAACAGACTAAGATTCCCTTCCACAAAATTGTCATTTATTTGGTCTGTCTGCAACCGTCTGAGTAATAAATAGAACTGCTACAAATGTTCAATAGTCCAGCATATAAAACCGAGCAACAAGTATCTCAAAATAGTCATGACCTTAAAACAAATTTCTCAGAAAAAATACAACACAAGATTAAACTTCTGCAATATTCTTTC